>NC_138294.1:46541606-47034106 GCF_965601325.2 Salmo salar
TGCCATCCTGGATGAGCTGCACTACCTGAGCCACTTGTGTGGGTTGTAGACTCCGTCTCATGCTACCACTAGAGTGAAAGCACCGCCAGCATTCAAAAGTGACCAAAACATCAGCCAGGAAGCATAGGAACTGAGAAGTGGTCTGTGGTCCCCACCTGCAGAACCACTCCTTTATTGGGGGTGTCTTGCTAATTGCCTATAATTTCCACCTGTTGTCTATTCCATTTGCACAACAGCATGTGAAATTTATTGTCAATCAGTGTTGCTTCCTAAGTGGACAGTTTGATTTCACAGAAGTGTGATTGACTTGGAGTTACATTGTGTTGTTTAAGTGTTCCCTTTATTTTTTTGAGCAGTGTATATTAAAATGTTAGTCAGAATATGTAAGTAGGTTACCGTAACTCAAGGCAAATATCAAACAGGGCAAGGAATTTGTGCTACGTTCCAACATTATTCCAACCCATCCCAAACTTTGCTCAGGCAACTACAGTAGCTTTGTTCATAGGTCTGGACTCATTGGTCTGCATTAGACATGGACTCTGTGAGGATAATGATGTAGCCATGTATCCATCAGCTGTGACCACTGTGAGAAGTACTGTATCTCCTCAATCGCTATTCCAATATGATATGCTGTCTAGTTCTGGTAGACCACCCTCTGTTATGTAAGGTCCTGGTGCATCACTACCTAGTCCTGGACATGTGCACCTCTTTCTGAGTCATCTGGTCCCGAGGAATCGACTCCTCTGGTGTTTGGTCGGACGGGACCTCCTTATGTGTGTGGCGGTGACGAAGTCCTACTTCTTCATCATCTCCTGATGTACATGGTCCCGATATATCCCCTTCTTGGGCGTATGATATTGTTGCATCAAAGTCTTGTGCAAAGGTTCCAAGTATAGAGGCATCATTTCCTAGTCCATCACTCTCTGCTATGTGTGGTTCTGGTCCATCATCGCCTGGTGTTTGTGGTCCGATTGTGTCTAGCATCTCACTCAGCAGCGAATGTGATCCTGGTGAATAACCTCCTGCTGTCTCTGGAAAATCATTTGCAAATTCATCCGGTCTTGGAGCATATGGTTGTATTATATCACCCTCTGGTGTGTGTGGTACAGATACGTACAATCCTTGGCTATGTGGTCAATGTTTAGGGGTCCCTGTTTCATCCAGACCTGCTCCATTTTGTTGGTGTATGTGGTCTATGTTCAGCGGATCCTGTTTCATCCACACCTGCTCCATTTCGTTGGTGTATGTGGTCTATGTTCAGTGGACCCTGTTTCATCCAGACCTTGTTGGTGTAATGTTGATCCAATCATGATTATTTCTGTATCTACACCACAACAATACGGCGTTTTAGAACAGCAAGTCATCCTCCTCAAGAACGGTTTAAAACGTGTTACTGTTATGACCCTCTAGTCTACGGTTACCTGCATGTGAGGGTCTCCATTAGAGGCAACGGTCGCCCGTCTTTACAATTGTCCATCGTTTACTATCCTACTGGAAAGATAGGTGAAAATACAATCAGGTGTCACGTTCTTTTAGAGGTCTGTAGTCACTTACCTCTGTGTCTTAGACACCGTGGAATTGCAACAGAAACTGTGAAGCCAAAAGAAGGCTACAGAGGCTGCTGTTCCCCTCTCACTGTTGTGCTCATCCTCCACTGTGAAACAGATTGTGTTTCTTCATTAACTATCTGCCTGTCTTTGTTTGTAGCGATGTATATGAATAGTGTAAAAAACCTATACATTTAATGAGTATGCGCCTACCTATTGGAGTAACTGTAATGTTGACCTGGGTTTGTTCCACGTGGCTGCTCTGGAAGCCTGAGAATATACAGGTGTAGGTTCCTGTGTGTTCCTCATTCTCTGGGTTGCAAAGAAGGAGGGATCCGTTGCCCATCAGAACCTGGTCATGCTCCAGTCTAGTCCGGCCCTCCCAGAGGTTGGAAGTCCGTCTGGTTCTGCTTTCGTAGTTTAGGATGACTGTGGGCTCATTAGTCCTGGTGAAGGTCCATGTGAGGGAGAAGTTCTGGAGGTTATGTGGAGCCATGCAAGGGATGGACAGCTCTCGACTCTCCAATCAATACCTCTGCAAGTTTAAAAATCACAAATCATGTGTCAATGATACCTCTCCCCTTTGTCAACAACTTCATGACCCCTAAGAAGCACAATATTTAACCATAAGTACCACACTTTTATGAGGCACATATTTAACGTGCCTTTAAATACCACTATATCTCTAGGTCCCGTGTGGCTCAGTTGGTAGAGCATGGTGTTTGCAACGCCAGGGTTGTGGGTTCAATTCCCACAGGGGACCAGTACGGGAAGAAGAAAAAAAATGTATGAAATGTATGCACTCACTACTGTAAGTCGCTCTGGATAAGAGCGTCTGCTAAATAACTAAAATGTAAAAATAGACAGGTTGAAGGTTTTCTCTAGAAAGACTCTAAATAGACTGACCAATAATTCCTAGTTCCTGTTCCAAGGAGCATATCAAATACAAGCTTAGTCAGTTCTTGGTAAAATGCCCTTTCAGGCTAAATCTAGGAGAGAACAACTTGCTCCCTGTGAATTTTCGTGAGACTTGGTTTTATAAACATAACACTGCATTCCAAGGATGTTGATCCATACCTTACTGCCTCATAGAGGCTGTCCATACCTGGGCCTTGTCTGCAGAGATGACAGAGCAGAAGTAGGTGTGGTCAGAGACATGATCTATGATCCTTACTGTGCTCTCCACTGTGTACAGACCTTTGGAGTCTGGGGTTTTGCTGGTGGAGTTCTGTGTTTCTGGGGCAGACTAGACGTCCTGAGACAAACAGGAGACGTCCTCCCAAGTCATCTCTATTCTCACTGACTGGATGAGAGCTGCAAAATAGAAATAAAGTGTTCTTGATAGTGTTGAATAAAGTATGAACCATGAGTTGTTGTTTTTTTACATTGATAACATTAGTTCACTAGCCCTCTAGAGTTTCCATGGCCAATCATGGCATATTACTGTATATCAGTAATGTTTTTTGTTTTATCAAGTGATGCTTGCATTGTTAAAACAACTTCGGTTTTTATGGAAATATGACCACGGTCCCTGTGGAAACATTGTGTGCCCTGTAAACTATTGCCGGCAGGGCCCAGTTAATTAAGTGTTACAGTGGAAAAAGAGAGTGTTTTATTCCACTCTGCTGTCACGACCATGAGGGTAGACTAATTAATTATGGAAGACTAACAAACACTGTCCCACAAAACTCTGTAATGTTCAATACTAGGCTCAAGCTTTTATTAAACTCTATAGATAATCACACTCCGCTTGGCTCTCCTAAAGAGGTTTGAGGAACAAATATTACAAAACAAATAAACAGACAAATTTAACATAGGGATATTGAGACAGATGTAGACATGGCTAACAAAGCCTGCCCACTGTGAATTAACTGGTTGAATCAACGTTGTTTCCACGTCACTTCAACCCAAAAGTTGTAATGTGATTTGAAAAAAGTAATCAACTTTTAACCTAAATCCAATGACAAGGGGATATTTTTTGTTGATTTCACGTTGAAATTATGTTAGTTGTCAACTCAACCAAATGTAAATCAAAACTGTACCCAGCGGGTGCCAGCTTTTTAATGCTTTACACGCCTGGAGAGAATTTGAAATGTGGAATCATACTGATGTCAGAAAGAAGGTGGTGAACTGTCTATTGAGAAATGCTGCATGAAAGAGGAATAAACTAGGAGTAGTTATGGACAGGGATCTGCTGTTTGTACCAGTGGATGACTACAGCACCGGTGGGTTTAAAGCTACAGGGCAGCATGCAGTCCTCATGGAATAGACAGGTCACAAAGGCCTCTGAAAAGCAATGTTTGAAAATTAGAGCCTGCAATTGTCCAATCACTGTTGTGTATGTATCTGATCAAGGGGAATAAATGCCATCTACTGGCCTTTTTGGAAAACCACAGCATTTGTAATTTGTGTTTTAACTTGATAAACAGTGCATTCAGAAAGTATTGAGACCCCGTGACTTTTTCCAAATGTTGTTACATTACAGCCTTATTCTGAAATTGATTAAATAAAAAATGTTCCTCAATAATATACACACAATAATGACAAAGCGAAAACAGGTTTTTAGACATTTTTGCAAATGTATTAAAAATTAAAGTATTCAGACCCTTTGATATGAAACTTGAAATTGAGCTCATCCTGTTTCCATCTGTGGCAAATTAAATTGATTAGGCTATCTTCTGTATACCACCCCTACCTTGTCACAACACAACTGATTGGCTCAAACGCATTAAGGAAAGAAATTCCACATGAACTTTTAACAATGCACACCTGTTAATTGGAATGCATTCCAGGTGACTACCTCATGAAGCTGGTTGAGAGAATGTCAAGAGTGTGCAAAGCTGTCATCAAGGCAAATGGTGGCTGCATTGAAGAATTTCAAATATAAATATATTTTGATTTATTCACCACTTTTTTGGTTACTACATGATTCCATATGTGTTATTTCATAGTTGTGATGTCTTCAATATTATTCTACAATGTAGAAAGTAGTAAAAATAAAGAAAAACCTTGGAATGAGTAGGTGTGTCCAAACTTTTAACTGGTACTGTATGTAAATCTAATATTTTCGTTTTTTTATTTGTAATATGTTTGCAAAAATGTCTAAAAAACTGTTTTTGCTTTGTCATTATGTGGAATTGTGTGTAGACTGAAGACGGAAAAAAACAATTTAATCCATTTTAGAATAAAGCTATAACGTAATAAAATGGCGTAATATTCAAGGGGTCTGAAAACTTTCCGAATGCACTGTATTACATCTTCAGTTGATCTCTTTTTCCTTATTGAAATCAATGGCCAACAGAAAATCCCCATAGATGTTTTCCTCCCACACAAAAATAAGACTGTTGTGCAGTAATATGAAGAAAAAAAATATCAATATCATGTGATTGAAACTATGTACATATACAATCAAATGTAAAATAAAGGTACAGGCCAAAATATTGGCATTGATATTTAATCTGATGATGTTCAATAAAACGGTTCATTTAAGTTATTCATGAATAGATGCAGTTCCTTTCCTGCCATTACCTGAGACATTATTCCCAAAGAAATGTCTCTCTTATCTTTGCTTTGGAAAGTTTCACTGCAGTTCTATCTACTGTACACTATGTACTGGCCACTAAATTTAGACACCAATACACAAACACTTGTACATAAAATTATTTCATGGGCATTCCAACTTTTTCCTAATAGAGATGTCGCCTATAATTACCCAATAGAATACAATTAATCATGATTTGAACTGCTATTATAGCATTTTGTGTCGATATGGATCATTCAAATGTTCTAAATCAAGAGATGCACAGAGCCCCAGTAACAATGCCTACTTATTTTATTTTATTTCACCTTTTTTTTAACTAGGCAAGTCAGTTAAGAACAAATCCTTATTTAATCAAGTCGACAATCTACTGGCAAAATCATTTTCAATCCTTGTCATATGAAGAGAAATTATAGATAAAACGTATCAGTGCACATCGGCCTTTGGACATAAACATTACACAACAAGTTGGAAATCACAAATTCAACAACGAGTGGTTTGGAAGGAATCAGTGGCTAACTACAAGCATTGCAAAGCAATCACTAGCCTGCTACAGTTTTTGTTGGAGAGAGTGTGTGGTCCAAGTCTGAGTTTAAGAGTCTTTTTTACAAGCTGAAAGGATAAACATTTACATGCAAACACCATGGGCCAGAAAATGTTGAATACATTGGCCAGCATGTCTTCTGCTACGTTCAAAACAACTGGAAACTCCAAACTGGGAAATCTCAGACTTCAGTGAGTCCAAGACAACTGGTCATCCATCGGGCCTCTTTCAAGACCTCCGACCTGAAGATCACTGACGTCATGATTCAACCTTGTTTTTTTCCGAGTTCTCAGTTTCTTGAAAGCACCATAAATCCAGAGAATGCCAAACTTTGATGACAAAGTTTGATGACATAATTTGCCCACAAGAAGGACTGCTGAGCCATCTTCCTGTTCAAGTGAGCACAACATTTTTTATTGTATACTGCTGCATAAATGATGTAATATGCCAGGGAGATATGCATACTGTATCTAAGAAAGTAATACTAAGTGTATGTTGTGTAGTAAGCTGTTAGTAGCCCATTTGCCTCACCCTAATAATTTGGTCCCTTTCTCGCTCATAACTTAGCCTACTGTTCTGACTTGGTGGTGCACATGCAGTCTATAGCCTGTTGTAGAGAAATGTCATCATTGAATATTGTGAGAGCTTTCATTGTCTGCTTATATGCCCCCTTTATTTATCCTGCGGTTCTGACTTGCTGTACAGGGAGAATACTATAAGAACGACGCATGTTCTAAATTCTGTCACTGTACATGTCAAAGTATCTTGTATTTATTTTTAAGTAAAGAGAACACCAAAATAACAAAACGAAAAAACGCACAAACAACAAAACAGTCTTGTCACACTCACACTCACACTCACACTCACACTCACACTCACACTCACACTCACACTCACACTCACACTCACACAAGCAAACCAAGAAACAATCTCCCACCACACCAAACCAAACAATTACCCATATATAGGACTCTCAATCAGAGGCAACGAGAAAGCACCTGCCTCCAATTGAGAGTCCAACCCCCCATCAACCTAAACATAGAAATACAACAAACCAGAAAGAACATAGAAATACAAAACATAGAACATAGACCAATAAACTGAAATAATAAATCAAACACCCTACTACATAAATCACCACCCCGAACCACATAAACAAAATACCCTCTGCCACGTCCTGACCAAACTACAATAACAAATAACCCTTATACTGGTCAGGACGTGACAGGTATTGTGATTACTAAATGTGAAAGTCTTCTTTAAAGAATATGTTTGAAAACATTATTTTAAGATATTGAACAAATGTTATTTCTTAATTTACAGGGAATTGATTCAATTGCTTGTAACCCAGTTGAAGAAATCTGGATCGGTAACTCCTAAGTAAAAAGTGACTTGGAACAAGATTAAAGAATGGGTTGTATTTTCATAAAATATTTGTTTGTATTTGTTATTTAATAGGTTTAACCAAAGGAGAAATGTAGGTTGTGTGTTGAATGAAATAGGTTACAACTTGAAATATAGATTTATTAATAATCAAATATAACAGTTGACATTGAATCATATATTTGGGTTCAACAAATGTTTTTTTTTAAACTCATTTACTTGTAACCAGTTGAACCATTTTTTTTTTTTAGGTTGACCCAAGGTGTCCTTTTTTAAGGTGCTCCTCCCAAGCCACTGTCTGCTTCAGTACACAATACACATTACTCCATTAAACCAGGCCACAGTAATTGAGATCACAGACCAATCAACCATGCAGCATGTGCCATAAAAACTGCCTGAGAGTAAGTGTGTGTCTGGCCTTTGTTGACCATTTAAAAAAGGTTGCTGGCATTAACCTCTTTCCCAAAATGTAAATTCCTCCATGTGAAATCACAGCACATAAGGCAAAGTACAAAAATATATTCTTTATTTACATTAATATATATGGTACCATAAGCACTGCCACAGAAGTGTTGACACTGCAGGAATCATTCACAGCATGTTACACCAGTAATTGGAAATATCATGGTAATTTTACTTTTAATATTCGTCCTATATTTCTTTAATTGTTCCTCCTACATGTTACCGGCAGTGGCTCATCTGGCTATGATGGTGACCTGGGTTTGGACCATGTGTCTGTTCTGGAAGCCTGAGAATGTACAGGTGTAGGTTCCTGTGTGTTACTGACTCTCTGGGTTGTGAAGAAGGAGGACTCCATTTCACATCAGAACCTGGTCCTGCTCCAGTCCAGCCCTCCCAGAGGTTAGAGGTCAGTCTGGTTCTGCTGTCGTAGGCTCATTGGTTCTGGTGAAGGTCCACGTGAGGAAGAAGTTCTGGAGGTTATGTGGAGCGATGCAGGGGATGGACAGCACTCAGCCTGCCACTCCAATAAATTCCTCTGAAATAGAGACACATTCACCCAAAGTGTCACAGGCTGGTTTTGTCCAACTTTTGGGGCCTTAATATTGTTATGGTGGACTTTGATAAATGAGTGAAGGATCAGAATACCTGTCTGCTTTATGGAGGTGCTCCACACCTGGGCCTTGTCTGCAGAGATGACCAAACAGAAGTAGGGGTAGTCAGAGACATTACCCAGGATCCTCACTCTGCTCTCCAATGTGTACAGACCTTTGGAGTCGGGGGTTTTGATGGTGGAGTTCTGTAGTGTTATTGGGGCAGATCGTGGGTCTGTGGTCCATGCCATGTTCTGAGATTAAGAAAAAAGTGTTCTCTGTTGAATAAAAAAAAAAAAAAAAAGCGTTTTTATAAGCATGATAAAACACAGCACTACTTACTTCAGACATATTTCACACAGTAACAGCAGGAACTAACCTTCCACCTTAATAACATCCACAAAGGTTTCCTGATTACCCATGATGGTACTGGTGTAACGCATTTACACTACCGTTCAAACGTTTGGGGTCACATAGAAATGCCCTTGTTTTCCATGAAAACATATATGAAATGAGTTGCAAAATGAATAGGAAATATAGTCAAGACGTTGACAAGGTTATAAATAATGATTTTTAATTGAAATAATAATTGTGTCCTTCAAACTTTGCTTTCGTCAATGAAACATCCATTTGCAGCAATTACAGCCCATTCTAGTTGTCAATTTGTTGCGGTAATCTGAAGAGATTTCACCCCATGCTTCCTGAAGCACCTCCCACAAGTTGGATTGGCTTGATGGGCACTTCTTACGTATCATACGGTCAAGCTGCTCCCACAACAGCTCAATAGGGCTGAGATCTGGTGACTGTGCTGGCCGCTCCATTGTAGACAGAATACCAGCTGACTGCTTCTTCCCTAAATAGTTCTTGCATAGTTTGGAGCTGTGCTTTGGCTCATTGTCCTGTTGTAGGAAGAAATTGGCTCCAATTAAGCGCCGTCCACAGGGTATGGCATGGCATTGCAAAATGGAGTGATAGCCTTCCTTCAACAAGATCCCTTTTACCCTGTACAAATGTCCCACTTGACCCCCACCAAAGCACCCCCAGACCACCACATTGCCTCCACCATGCTTGACAGAGGTCGTCAAGCACTCCTCCAGCATCTTTTAATTTTTTCTGCGTCTCACAAATGTTCTTCTTTGTGATCCGAACACCTCAAACTTAGATTAGTCTGTCCAGTGTCTGTGTTCTTTTGCCCATCTTAATCCTTTTTAAAGATATGGCTTTTTCTTTGCAACTCTGCCTAGAAGGCCAGCATCCCGGAGTCGCCTCTTCACTGTTGACGTTGAGACTGGTGTTTTGCGGGTACTACACTCAGCCAAAAAAGGAAACGTCCCCTTTTCAGGACCCTGTTTTTCAAAGATGATTCTTAAAAATCTAAATAACTTCACAGATCTTCATTGTAAAGGGTTTAAACACTGTTTCCCATGCTTGTTCAATGAACCATAAACAATTAATGAACATGCACCTGTGGAACGGTCGTTAAGACACAAACAGCTTACAGACGGTAGGCAATTAAGGTCACAGTTATGAAAACTAAGGACACTAAAGAGGCCTTTCTACTGACTCTCAAAAACACCAAAAGAAAGATGCCCAGTGTCCCTGCTCATCTGCGTGAACGTGCCTTCGGCATGCTGCAAGGAGGCATGAGGACTGCAGATGTGGCCAGGGCAATAAGTTACAATGTCTGTACCGTGAGACGCCTAAGACAGCGCTACAGGGAGACAGGACGGACAGCTGATCATCCTCACAGCGGCAGACCACGTGTAACAACACCTGCACAGGATCGGTACATCCGAACATCACACCTGTGGGACAGGTACAGGATGGCAACAACAACCACCTGAGTTACACCAGGAACGCACAATCCCTCCATCAGTGCTCAGACTGTTCGTAATTGGCTGAGAGAGGCTGGACTGAGGGCTTGTAAGCCTGCTGTAAGGCAGGTCCTCACCAGACATCACCGACATCACCGGCAACAACGTCGCCTATGGGCACAAACCCACCATCGCTGGACCAGACAGGAAGAGCAAAAAATGCTCTTCACTGACGAGTTGCGGTTTTGTCTCACCAGGGGTGATGGTCGGATTCGCGTTTATCGTCGAAGGAATGAGCGTTACACCGAGGCCTGTACTCTGGAGTGGGATTGATTTGGAGGTGGAGGGTCCGTCATGGTCTGGGGCGATGTGTCACAGCATCATAGGACTGAGCTTGTTGTCATTGCAGGCAATCTCAACGTTGTGCATTACAGGGAAAACATCCTCCTCCCTCATGTGGTACCCTTCCTGCAGGCTCATCCTGACATGACCCTCCAGCATGACAATTCCACCAGCTATACTGCTCGTTCTGTGCGTGATTTCTTGCAAGACAGGAATGTCAGTGTTCTGTCATGGCCAGAGAAGAGCCCAGATCTCAATCCCATTGAGCACGTCTGGGACCTGTTGGATCGGAGGGTGAAAGCTTGGGCCATTCCCCCCAGAAATGTCTGGGAACTTGCAGGTGCCTTGGTGGAAGAGTGGGGTAACATCTCACAGCAAGAACTGGCAAATCTGGTGCGGTCCATGAGGAGGAGATGCACTGCAGTACTTAATGCAGCTGGTTTTCTAATGATCAATTAGCCTTTTAAAATGATAAACTTGGATTAGCTAACACAACGTGCCATTGGAACACAGGAGTGATGGTTGCGGATAATAGGCCTCTGTACGCCTATGTAGATATTTCATAAAAAATCAGCAGTTTCCAGCTACAAGAGTCATTTACAACATTAACAATGTCTACACTGTATTTCTGATCAATTTTATGTTATTTTAATGGACAAAAAAATAGCTTTTCTTTCAAAAACAAGGACATTTCTAAGTGACCCCAAACTTTTGAACGGTAGTGTATATGCCCTCCTCTGAAACATCTACCCTCCTGAGTGATTTATTTATATGAAAAGGCTGGTCTTTAAACAAAGATGTCATTCCACTGAAATGTTCAGTCTGAAATTGTAACTGGTCAATGCCATCGTAGTCGCTATGGACGGGTGTTTGCTGTCTGTACCAATGAATCACCTCGTCTTCATTTAGTTTGAAGCTACATGGCAGCACACAGTCCTCAGAGTAGAGACAGGTCACCAGAGAGACAAGACATGGACTTTTTTTTTATAATGCCTACATATTCTTTAATAGAAGTTTAGATTCCAGAGGATAATGTTATATAATTGCAATCAAACATTTCTGATAATCAACATTTGTAGTATTCTTAGCCGTAGTGAATTTTCAGCCAGTTGCAGGGTAAATAACAAGATTACCCTGCTATTCCTTTGTTTCCTTTACAAATATACTTCTACTCACACATCTAGGTGTACACTCTTAGAAAAAAAGGTGCTATCTAGAACCTAAAGGGGTTCTTCGGCTGTTCCCATAGAAGAACCCTTTGAATAACTATTTTTGCTTCTAGGTAGAACCCTTTTGGTTCCAGGTTAGAACCCTTTTGGTTCCATGTAGAACCCTTTCCACAGAGGCTTCTACATGGAACCCAAAAATAGGGTTCTACCAGGAACCAAAAAGGGTTCTCCTATGGGGACAGCTGAAGAACCCTTTTAGAACCGTTTTTTCTAAGAGAGAATAACTGCACAACATTTTCACAATCTTAAATATCAAACTATGCCTGCAACACCTTAAGATAATGAGATGGTTGAAGATATTTTTGTGTTTTTGTAGAGACAGTTGAATGAGGGAGAACACCTATGTCTATAAAACCTTTACTAAAGCAAATGTCAACAAACCCATGCCAAGACGTGTTCATGCTTGTGAATCCTTTCAAAGAAAAACAAGTGCAGGTCAACTCAAACATACAGCATAACCAGCATTATCCTAAATATAGTTACATCACTCATTTCACTTAACTCAAAACATATCGTCACAGCGTATGCATTTTGTCCTATATAGAACACCAAAGTTGTGTGGTCATATTGTTAAAACGAAAGCTCAGGACGAAAATGTTACGCTACATTACGAACAGCATGGCAATGTGTATTTCTGTCTCGGTAGCCTGCTGTAGCTAGCTAGATACCTTAGAAGGGTAAGGTATCTCAGAGTTGACAACTGTTCAGACACTCACAGATGACTGCTACAATGAACACTTCATTCAAAACTTTTATGTAAATGATGAAGACTGTACAGTTATTCAATTGTTTAGAACACAGATGTGCTCCATTGTAGAACAGTACTCTCCAATGAAATCACTGGAATGCATCCCTACGTGGTATAATTTCCCCCCTTGAGCAAAACATGTGGGTTGTTGTCCATGGGCATATTTTCTAACTATCAGTCAAGCTACAAATGCATGGTTGATTGATGATGTCAGGTCTGTGATTAGGAACAGTATGACTGTCATCTAGTACGTCTTGTCAGTCAGAGCTATGTATGGCCGTTGTTGTGTCCTGCTGTCAGCTGGCAGTTATCCATTGGCAAATCATCAGATGTTTTAACTGTGAGGGAGAGACGGAAAGGCCAATTAGTAAGGCAGGGCAATAGGTATTAGCCAATGAAGGAATAACTCTAAAGCCAGCAGTATTTCCTTTCAGTGTACTTCAACCAAACATGAATAAATAAGAACTTTAGTATACAGATAAATTAATTCAAGTGATAGAAGAGTTGGAGTTTTATGAATGTTGTTAAGGCTAAAGGTATCTGTGCTGAAGGCTACACAAGTCACTTTTGTTTTGGCCTTGCAGAATGGGGATAAAATCAGATACACTACATGCCCATAAGTATGTGGACACCTGCTCATCGAACATCTCATTCCAAAATCATGGGCATTGATATGGAGTTCGTCCCCCATTTGCTGCCATAATAGCCTCCACTGTTCTGGGAAGGCTTTCCACTAGATGTTGGAACATTGCTCCTGGGACTTGCTTCCATTCAGCCACAAGAGCATTAGTGATGTCAGGCGATTAGGCCTGACTCGGAGTCGGCTTTACAATTCATCCCAAATGTGTTCGATGGAGTTGACGTCATGGCTCTGTGCAGGCCAGTCAAGTTCTTCCACACCGATCTCGACAAACCATTTCTGTATGGACCTCGCTTTGTGCACGGGAGCATTGTCATGCGGAAACAGGAAAGGGCCTTCTCCAAACTATTGCCACAAAGTTGGAAACACAAAATCGTCGAGAATGTCATTATATGCTGTAGCGTTAATATTTTCTGTCACTGGAACTAAGGCCCGAACCATGAAAACAGCCCCTGCCCATTATTCCTCATCCACCAAACTTTACAGTTGGCACTATGCATTGGAGCAGGTAGCATCTCCTGGCATCTGCCAACCCAAGTTTCGTCCGTCGGACTGCCAGATGGTGAAGCGTGACTAATTACTCCAGAGAAGACATTTCCAATGCTCCAGAGTCCAATGGCGGCAAGATGTACACCACACCTGACGAACAGTTATTTCCAGAGGCAGTTTGGAACTCAGTAGTGAGTGTTGAACCGAGGAGAGATGATTTTTACGCACTACACGCTTCCGCACTTGGCGGTCCCGTTCTGTGAGCATGTGTGGACTACCGCTTCACGGATGAGCCGTTGTTGCACCTAGGTGTTTCCACTTCACAATAACAGCACTTACAGTTGACCGGGGCAGTTCTAGCAGGGCAGAAATTTGACAAACTGACTTGTTGGAAATGTGGCATCCTATTTAGGTGCCACGTTGAAAGTCACTGAGCTCTTCATTACGGGCCATTCCACTGCCAATATTTGTCTATGGAGATTGCATGGATTTGTGCTCGATTTTATAAACAGCAACGGTTGTGGCTGAAATAGCCGAATCCACTCATTTGAAGGGGTGTCCACATTCTTTTGTATATATAGTGTAAGATTGCTGGATTGGATTATAATAGGACAAAGGCCATACAATGATGAGTCCTGACAACTACTAAAATAGACCTATACTTACTAGTTTCCATTGGCTGCATCTCTGTGTCCTCCAGAGTAGTCCTATCAGCCTTCCCTTGGTTGGCTAAGGAGTACATAAATCATATGAGTCATCACTTCCTTCATTGCCATGTGAGTATGAGTACAGAATGCATGGTGTTCAGAAGTGATTCATTTACTCTCAGGTATTCCATCACATTAGTTATAGTAGAGTGAACAGTAGGATAGCAGACATCTCTTTGATACGCTGATATACTACCACTGCAGGCCCGGGTCAAGACCTGTCTTTATACTTACCTCTTTGTTTTCTATACAGTAGTAGAGCTGTTGTTACTAGTGCAACCACTGCAACTACTACAGCAATAACCCACATCTTGGAGTGACTTTCCCCTGTACGCCCAACCTGGTCTTCAGCATTTGGCATATTTTCTAGACGTTTGGACAATGTAAATGTGTGAAAAATTCAGCATTATGAAAAGATAGTGGACACTTATCATCAATAACCTTGCATGCAATATAAGCACATAGGGTGTAAATATTTTAAAGGTATAACTTTTATGTACCTGTCAACGACCGCCGTAATGTTGACCTGATGGCGACCTGGGTTTGAACCATGTGTCTGCTCTGGAAGCCTGAGAATGTACAGGTGTAGGTTCCTGTGTGTTCCTGACTCTCTGGGTTGTGAAGAAGGAGGGATCCATCTCCCATCAAAACTCGGTCCTGCTCCAGTTCAACCTGGCCCTCCCAGAGGTTGGAGGTCCGTCTGGTTTGGCTGACATAGCTGAGGATGACCTTGGATTTATCATTGGTTTTAGCGAAGGTCCAGGTGAGGAAAAAGTTCTGGAAGTTCTGTGGAGCCATGCAAGGGATGGACAGCTCTCGCCCTGCCTCTCCAGTCAACTCTGTTGATGAAATAAGTTTATGAATTGTGAGCCAGTGAAAGCATTTTATTTGAGGCTCAGTTGGTAGAGCATGGCGCTTTCAACGCCAGGTTTGTGGGTTTCGATTCCCACGGGAGACCAGTACAAAAAAGTACAAAAATGAATGCACTGACTTATGTAAGTTGCTCTGGATAAGAGTGTCTGTTAAATGTAAATGTAAAAGGTATATATATATATATATATATATATCACTGTCCCTTAGCAGACTTCCCACTGTAGTCACTCTCTTAAACACTAGAGGGCGGTGTTACCATAGAGGTCCTATTCAATTACTAGAGGGGATTTTATAAACCATCAAAGTTCCAGAATGGTGGCAAAAATGGCAACCATATTGGTCAGGGCGAAATACAAACCACTAATTGGAACGAATGGCGATAGAGGTATATTATCCAGATTTTACCCAAAACACACCTGCAGGAAAATAAAAGTAAGATATGGGATATATCAGAAATGGTGTAATGGAATTATTGTCAACATAAAATATTGTCAAATAATTGTAAATACAGTTTATACAGGTTTTACACCAATTTTCTGTATAAATAGCCTCTAAAATATACAGTACCAGTCAAACGTTTGGACACACCTACTCATTCAAGGGTTTTTCTTTATTTTACTATTTCCTACATTGTAGAACAAAAGTGAAGACATCAAAACTATTAAAGAAATCAAAATATATTTTAGATTCTTCAAAGTAGCCACCCTTTGACTTGATGACAGCTTTGCGCACTCTTGGCATTCTCTCAACCAGCTTCATGAGGAATGCTTTTCCAACAGTCTTGAAGGAGTTCCCACATATGCTGAGCTCTTGTTGGCTGCTTTTCCTTCACTCTGCGTTCCAACTCATCCCAAACCATCTCAATTGGGTCAAATAGCCCATACACAGCCTGGAGGTGTGTTTTGGGTCATTGTCCTGTTGAAAAACAAATTATAGTCCTACTAAGCGCAAACCAGATGGGATGGCATATCGCTGCAGAATGCTGCGGTAGCCATGCTGGTTAAGAGTGCCTTGAATTCTAAATAAATCACAGACAGTGTCACCAGCAAAGCACCCCACACCATCACACCTCCTCCTCCATGCTTCACGGTGGGAATCACACATGCGGAATTCATCCGTTCACCTACTCTGCGTCTCACAAAGACACAGCAGTTGGAATAAAAAAAATCTCAAATTTGGACTCATCATACCAAAAGAAAATTTCCACCGGTCTAATGTCCATTGCTCGTGTTTCTTGGCCCAAGCAAGTCTCTTCTTCTTATTGGTGTCCTTTAGTAGTGGTTTCTTTGCAGGATTTCGACCATGAAGGCCTGATTCACGCAGTCTCCTCTGAACAGTTGATGTTGAGATGTTTGAACTCTGTCAAGCATTTATGTGGGCTGCAATCTGAGGTGCAGTTAACTCGAATTAACTTATCCTCTGCAGCAGCGGTAACTCTGGGTCTTCCTTTCCTGTGGCGGTCTTCATGAGAGCCAGTTTCATCATGGTGCTTGATGGTTTTTGCAACTGCACTTGAAGAAACTTTAAAAGTTATTGACATTTTCCAGATTGACTGACCTTCATGTCTTAAAGTAATGATGGACTGTCGTTTCTCTTTGCTTATTTGACCTGTTCTTTCCATAATATGGACTTGGTCTTTTACCAAATAGGGCTATCTTCTGTATACCCACCCTACCTTGTTACAACACAACTGATTGGCTCAAAAGCATTAAGAAGGAAAGAAATTCCACAAATGAACTTTTAACAAGGCACACCTGTTAATTAAAATGCATTCCAGGTGACTACCTCATGAAGCTGGTTGAGAGAATGCCAAGAGTGTGCAAAGCTGTCATTGTCACACCCTGATCTGTTTCACCTGTCTTGTGCTTGCCTCCACCCCCCTCCAGGTGTCACCCATTTCCTCCATTATCCCCTGTGCATTTATGCCTGTGTTTTCTGTTTGTCTGTTGCCAATTCGTCTTGTCAAGCCTACCAGCATTTTTCCTGTAGTCCTGTTTTTCTCTCTTTTCCCTGTTTTCTAGCTTTCCCAGTTTTGACCATTCTGCCTGCCCTGATCCTGAGCCTGCCTGCTATTCCGTACCTTATGACACTGCCCTGGATTACTGACCTCTGCCTGCCCTGACCCTGAGCCTGCTTTTCTGTACCTTTCGGACTCTGCTCTAGATTACTGACCTCTGCCTGCCCTTGACCTGTTGTTTGCCTGCCACCTGTTTTTGTAATAAACTTTTGTTGCTTCGAACTGTCTGCATCTGGGTCTTCTCCTGAGGTCTGACTGACCCAGCAGACTCGGACCAGCTAGGAGCCAGCATTGGGAGACACAAGGAGTTACTCCGAGGTCTTATGGACGGATTCCAGACCTTGGCAGAACGCCATGACTGTGCCTTGAATACATTGCTGGAGCAATTCCGCGGATTATCTGTGAGTCTGCCGGCCATGACAGTAGCCTCCCAGCCCCCCAGTAACACCGCTGTCAGCAGTGCGTCTCTCCAGGCCACCCCGGCTTCCCGATAACCCCGCTTACCTCCTCCTCCTCCTCTATCTTTGAGCTGCTGCCCTCGTCCTTCCCCTCGGATCGCTAATGTCCAGGAGGGCTCTTGCCTGGGCTACTGTCCAGGAGGGCTCTTGCCTGGGCTACTGCTCTTGCCTGGGCTACTTGCCTGGGCTACTAGGAACAACAATCTACCGAGTGTTTCAGCCTGGAGGAGTTCGTGAGGATGAGGTGAAATAGGTTTTCAATTGTCCAGGAGAGAGACTGCCCAGAAGTTACTCCAGCTTCGCCAAGACTCCCGCAGTGTGTTGGACTATGCAGTTGATTCCTGCACATTGGCTGCCAAGTGCCTGGCACTCAGAATCCCTGTTCGACACATTCCTTCATGGATTATCGGAGGACGTTAAGGATGACCATGCAGCCCGGGAACTGCCTCAGGATCTCGATTCTCTCATTGCCTTGACCATCCAGATCGATGGGCGGCTACGGGAACATAGGAGGGAGAGGAGGTCTGATTCCTGTCCCAATCTCTCACCCTAAGGATCCCACCTTTCCTCCGAGGAACTCCGGAAGATCCCGGAATCTACATCCCCAAGAGAATCCAAGCTTACCCGAGTTCCCCCGAGAGTCTCTGAGGTCTGCCGACTCCCCTTTTTCGTAGCCGATGCAACTTGGCAGAGCTAGGCTGTCTCCAGCTGAACACTTACGCAGACTTAACACCCAGAGTTGTCTGTATTGCGGAACTGCCGGTCATTATGTGTCAACCTGTCTTTTAATAAGACCAGGCTCATCAGTAGGTGCGAGTACTCTGGTGGGCCATACAGAGCGTTTTTCTTCTCCCCTTACTCGCACCCCCTCTCCTGCTGTGGGGCAACCAGTCTAAATCTCTCCAGGTTCTCATTGACTCTGAGGCCGATGAGGGTTTCATGGACGCCACCCTGGTGTCTGAGCTGGGCATCCCCACTCAGCCCCTCTCCAGTCACGTGGATGTTAGAGCACTGGATGGGCGCTCTATAGGCAGGGTTACCCACATTACTACTCCTATCCCCCTGTGTGTCCAGGAATCACAGTGATCTATACAGTTTATGCTCATCAAGTCTGCTCAGGTTCCCGTAGTATTGGGGTTTTCTTGGCTCCAGCGCCACAATCCCCTTATCAAATGAACTGCTGGTACTATCATGGGCTGGAGCCTGTTCTGCCACGCCCATTGCCTGAACTCAGCGCAGCCTGCCCCAGGAAGTCTTCCTGTGGGCTCGGAAGAAGCCTCGAACCTCTCTGCCATTCCAGTGGAGTATCAGGATCTACGGGAGATTTTAAGCAAGGCCTGGGCCACTTCGCTTCCTCCGCATTGACCCTATGACTGCGGGATTGACCTTCTCTCGGGCACTACCACCCTGGGGATGGCTGTATTCACTGTCGGGTCCCTGGCTGCAGGGGGTATCCGTCCTGCCTCCCCCGCCGGCGCAGGGTTCTTCTTTGTGGAGAAGAAGGACGAAACTCTGCGCCCATACATCAACTACCGGGGCCTCAATGACATCACGGTTAAGAACCGCTACCCGCTACCACTCATCAATTCGGCTTTCAAGCCACTCCAGGGGGCCGCTATCTTCTCTAAGTTAGACCTTCGGAACGCCTACCACCTGGTACGGATACGGGAAGGTGACGAGTGGAAGACAGCCTTCAACACTGCTAGCGGACACTATGAATACCTGGTGATACCATTCGGTTTGACCAATGCTCCTGCTGTGTTCCAGGCCCTGGTTAATGACGTTCTCCTGGATATGTTGAACCGGTTCGCGTTCGTCTACCTCGATGACATCCTCGTCTTTTCCCGCTCAGCTCAAGAACACGTTCTCCACGTCCAGCAAGTCCTCCAGCGTCTCCTGGAGAACCAGCTGTTTGTCAAATGCGAGTTCCATTACTCCATCATCTCCTTCCTTGGTTACATCATCACTGCTGGGAATGTGCAGATGGATCCGGGAAAGGTGAGAGCGGTAGTAGATTGCAACGTTTCTTAGGATTTGCCCATTTCTATCACTGTTTTATCCGGATTTACAACACCCTGGCCTCTCCCTTGTCAGCACTCACATCTCCGAAGGTCCCGTTCATGTGGTCCCCAGCTGCTGACCGGGCATTCCTGGACCTTAAGCACCGCTTCACCACAGCTCCCATATTGATCCATCCGGACCCGTCCTGTCAGTTCATGGTGGAGGTAGACACTTCGGATGTCAGAGTGGTGGCTGTCCTGTCCCAAGGTTTTGCCCTGGAACTTAAGCTGCATCCCTGCGCCTTCTTCTCCTATCGCCTTAACGCCACGGAGATGAATTATGATGTGGGGAATCGAGAACTACTCGTGGTGAAGATGGCCTTGGAGGAGTGGAGACAATGGTTAGATGGGGCGGAACTTCCATTTATAGTGTGGACGGATCACAAGAACCTGGAATATCTCTGCACCGCCAAGTATCTCAACTCCAGGCAAGCTCGATGGGCCCTGTTGTTCACCCGGTTCAACTTCACCATCTCTTACCACCCGGGGTCTAAGAATGTTAAGCCGGACATGCTTTCACGCCGCTATTGCCCCGCTTCTACACCCTCAGACCCCGAAATCATTCTTCCTACCTCGTGCCTGGTGGCTACCTTCGTCTGGGGAATAGAGAACCAGGTCTGTGTGGCGCAGCGTTCCCAGCCGGACCCAAATGGGCTTATTCCTCCAGGCTTGCCTGCCCCCCTGGTTCCCATTGGAGCCAGGGTGGCAGGTGGCCCACCATAGTTCCGGACATCTCCGCGTTCGGCGCCTCTTGCACGGTCTGTGCTCAGAACAAGACTCCTCGGTAAGCTCCGGCTGGCCTCCTTCAACCTCTTCCTGTCCTTCACCGTCCCTGGTCACATATACCCCTGGACTTCGTCACTGGTCCCACTCCGTCTGATGGCAACAACACTATCCTCAAGGTGGTGGACAGGTTTTCCAAGGTTTTCCTGCCCATTTCATTCCCCTCCTCAAGCTACCTTCGGCCAAGGAGATGGACCAGCTCATGGTGCAGCACGTCTTCCGGATCCATGGACTTCCAGTGGACATGGTTTCCAACCGTGGTCCTCAATTCTCGTCCCGGTTCTGGAAGGCGTTCCGCACACTCATTGGGTCATCGGCCAGCCTGTCCTCCGGGTTTCATCCCCAATCCAACGGCCAGTCAGAACGTGCCAATCAGGACCTGGATACGACTCTTCGGTGCCTCGTCTCGGCCAACCCCACCACCTGGAGCCAGCAACTTGTGTGGCTGGAGTACACCCGGAACACCCTTCCCTGCTCGCCCTTCGAGTGCTCCATGGGTTATCAGCCCTGAGCAAGAGGTCATCATACCCTCTGCCCAGATGTTCGTCCGTACCTGGAAGAGAGCTCGGTCCGCTCATCTCAAGACTACCTCCAGGTACCGTCGACAGGCAGACTGCCACCGGACCCCGGCTCCCCACTGTCTTCTTGGGCAGAGGGTATGGCTGTCTACTCGGAATCTGCCCCTCTGGGTAGAGTCACGCAAACTTTCCCCCCGTTTTATCAGCCCTTTTTCCAAGATCCTTAGCCCCTCTGCTGTTCATCTTCTGTTGCCCTGCACTCTCCGTACACATCCCACGTTTCATGTATCAAGGATTAATCCTCTGTCTTACAGCTCTCTGTCTCCTCTTTCCGGTTTTGACCATTCTGCCTGCCCTTTCCCTTAGCCTGCCTGCTGTTCTGTATCCTGAGGTCTGATAGTCATCAAGGCAAAGGGTGGCTACTTTGAAGAATCTAAAATATTTTTTGGATTTGTTTAACACTTTTTTGCTTACTACATGATTCCATATGTGTTATTTCATTGTTTTGATGTCTTCTCTTGTCACGAAGTCTACCGAAGATGGCTCCTCTCCCTGTTCGGGCGGCGCTCGGCGGTCATCGTCACTGGCCTACTAGCTGCCACCGATCCTCTTTTCCTTTTCGTTTGGTTTTGTCTGGTTTTGTGTTAGGTAATTAGTGGGGTATTTAGTCTTGCTGTCTGGGTTTAGGTTTTTGTGCGGGATTGTTCGTTGTTGCCTGTCGTGGGGTTTAGGGGTTATTATTGTTTTCCTGATTCATGTTGTGGAAGAACGTTATTTTTGTTTCTGGACTGTGTTCCGACCCTGTTGAGGTGGACATTTATATTTTTGTCTGGTTCGTTTTCCTTGTTCATTTCCTGATTGGATTTGTCGGAATTAGGAAATAAACACCCTACTACGCATCTTTGGTCTCCTGCGCCTGACTTCACCCCATCACTCTAGTGAGTCTTGACATCTCTATTATTCTACAATGTAGAAAATAGGAAAAATAAGGAAAAACCCTTGAATGAGTAGGTGTGTCCAAACTTTTGACTGGTACTGTATGTAAACAGATCAGAAATGTCTTAAATGTTTTTCTTGGAAAGCTGTGAGTGCTATTATGGTCCATTTACAACTTGTCTCAGTCCTAACATCAACTGATTGCAGCCAGTGTATGACTGTAGATTGACCACATTGTTTGAATGGAATGTTGGCATATTGGCAGTTAATTTGAAAAATGTCATGTCTAGCTAGCTGACAAAAAAACTGTGTAAAATAATGAATTTGAATAATGTATCTATATACATTATTCAAATTCATTATTTTACACCATATCTTATCACATCACTGGCAAACCATGGTTGACCAACTCCCTGACCAAAATGGCTGACCTTAATCCCATCATAAGAAGGTTAAAACCCATTCTAGTGTTCTAATTCCTAATAGAGAGAAATAGTAATGGCATCTTTTTGTAGGCACTAACTCAGCCATTGTTCGTTGGACAAAGCCTATGAGGAAAATGAATGACATTTTTGTAGGGTTTTTGGATGAACGCCAAAAATAAGGTCCGTGGTAAACACAGTCTTAGGAGATCTTATACGTTTTGTTCTATGAAATAATCTTCACCAGCTAACGTTACTTTTTGTGAAGTTTGAAGAATTTATGTAATAATTAAAAACACACAAATCACACAGACTTCATAATGGATATGCTAACTGACTGCTATTGTCTGATAAAACAAAATGTATAAGATCTCCTAAGCCTGTGTTAACCTCAGACCTTATATTCCAAAAGCCTATTCTTTCCCCATTCATTCTTCCCATAGGGATGGCTAAACAAACCAGAGGACTACAAGGACTAGCGAGCTATATTCAATGGGTGTTACACTGAAATTAATGAATTATTCATTTTCTCAGGCATCAACGCATCACGCACGTCTGTCTGGGAGTTGAGAGCACCTGTATATAAATCAGTCAGTTTCCCTGTGTGGGTTTGTCTCTGGCTCTGCACTTGGTCATCATTGCTAACTACCTCTCTCAAAGAGTGTGGTGTATAAAGTCAGAACATCTGCTGTCTCAGCCACTGCCTGTCACCAAGGGTGTACCCCAGGGCTCGATCCTAGGCCTCACACTCTTCTCAATTTACATCAACAACATACCTCAGGCAGTAGGAAGCTCTCTCATCAATTTATATGCAGATGATACAATGTTATACTCAGCTGGCCCCTCCTCAGATTTTGTGTTAAACGCTCTACAACAAAGCTTTCTTAGTGTCCAACAAGCTTTCTCTGCCTTTAATCTAGTTCTGGACACCTCCAAAACAAAGGACATTGTGGTTTGGTAAGAAGAATGCCCCTCTCCCCACAGGTGTGATTACTACCTCTGAGAGTTTAGAGCTTGAGGTAGTCACTTCATACAAGTACTTGGGAGTATGGCTAGACGGTGCACTGTCCTTCTCTCAGCACATATCAAAGCTGCAGGCTAAAGTTAAATCTAGACTTGGTTTCCTCTATCGTAATCGTTCCTCTTTCACCCCAGCTGCCAAACTAACCCTGATTCAGATGACCATCTGCAGGTAAGGGTGCTCTTGAGCGGCTAGATGTTCTTTACCATTAACCCATCAGATTTGCCACCAATGCTCCTAAAGGACACATCACTGCACTCTATACTCTGTAAACTGGTCATCTCTGTATACCTGTTGCTAGACCCACTGGTTGATGCTTATTAATAAAACCCTCTTAGGCCTCACTCCCCCTTATCTGAGATATCTACTGCAGCCGTCATCCTTCACATAAAACACCCGTTCTGCCAGTCACATTCTGTTCGCAGCAGCTAGCGACTGTAACGAGCTGCAACATACAATCAATCTCTTAATTCAAAGACTCAATCATGGACACTCTTATTGACAAATGAAATTTTATTTGTCACATACACATGGTTAGCAGGTGTTAATGCGAGCGTAGCGAAATGCTTGTGCTTCTGGTTCCGACAGTGCAAGTGACTAGTGATCCCTTTGTTAAAGTGGCCAGTGTTTGGGTCTCCATGTTGGCAGCAGCCTCTCTGAGTTTGTGATTGCTGTTTACCAGTCTAATGGCCTTGAGATAGAGACTGAAGAACAGCTTCTCAGTCCCAGCTTTGATGCACCTGTACTGACCTCGCCTTTTGGATGGTAGCGGTGTGAACAGGCAGTGGCTCGGGTGGTTGTTGTCTTTGATGATCTTTTTTGCCTTCCTGTGACATCGGGTGCTATAGGTAGTTTTCCTCTGGTGATGCGTTGTGCAGACCGCACCACCCTCTGGAGAGCCTTGCGGTTGTGGGCGGAGCAGTTGCCGTGCCAGGCTGTGATACAGCCCGACATGATGCTCTCGATTGTGGATCTGTAAAAGTTAGTCAGGGTTTTGGGTGACAAGCCAAATTTCTTCAGCCTCCTGAGGTTGAAGAGGCGCTGTTGCACCTTCTTCACCACACTGTCTGTGTTGGTGGACCATTTCAGTTTGTCGTTGATGTGTACACCGAGGAACTTTCCACTTTCTTCACTGCTGTCCCTTCGAAGTGGATAGGAGGTGCACCCTCTGCTGTTTCCTGAAGTCCATGATCATTGTTGATGTTTAGTGAGAGGTTGTTTTCCTGACACCACACTCTGAGTGCCCTCACCTCCTCCCTGTAGGCTGTCTCGTCGTTGTTGGTAATTAAGCCCACTACTGTTGTGTCGTCTGCAAACTTGATGATTGAGTTGGAGGCGTGCATGGCCACACAGTCATGGGTGAACAGGGAGTACAGGAGGGGGCTGAGCACGCACCCTTGTGGGGCCCCAGTGTTGAGGGTCAGCGAGGTGGAGATGTTGTTTCCTACCTTCACCTCCTGGGAGCGGTCCATCAAGTCCAGGACCCAATTGCACAGGGCGGGGTTGAGGCCCAGGGCCTCCAGCTTGATGATGAGCTTGGAGGGTATTATGGTGTTGAATGCTGAGCTGTAGTCAATGAACAGCATTCTTACATTTGCCACGATCTACACCCAGAAAGGGCCACGTCATGACACTGGTAAGGCGGAGGTGACATGATCCTTGACTACTCTCTCAAAGCGCTTCATGATGACAGAAGTGAGTGCTACGGGGCGGTAGTCATTTAGTTCAGTTATCTTTGCCTTCTTGGTTATAGGAACATTGGTGGCCATCTTGACAGGTGTGGCTGCTTTGCGGGATGTATTGTTGTCCCTATTTCCTAGCCCTTTGTGCTGTTGTCTGTGCTCAATAATGTTTGTACCGTTTTGTGAGGCTACCATGTTTTGCTGCTGCCATGTTGTGTTGCTACCATGTTGTCATGTTGTGTTACTTCCATGCTGTGTTGTTGTCTTAGGTCTCTCTTTATGTAGTTTTTCATTTTAATCCCAGCCCCCGCCCCGCCCCTGCAGGAGGCCTGTAGCCTTTTGGTAGACCGTCATTGTAAATAAGAATTTGTTCTTAACTGACTTGCCTAGTTAAATAAAGGTTAAATAATCCCAGCAGTGTATTACTGTTTTTATGAGAATTTATCAACCATAAACTATGCATCTGCAAAATGAGAGAGAAAGAGAGAAAGAGAAACACAATGCTGATTATGCCGTACCTCCTTTTTGTAGTGAGCTCTTCCATGACTGTGATCCATATGTGGAATTAACGGTGCAGACGTAAGTGGGGGTATTTCCAAACATTCTCAGTTTGCTCTGAACAGAGTAGAGGCCCTCAGTGTTGGGTGCCATATGTGTGGTGGATCTCAGGTTGGCTTTAGGTGGCAGAGTGGACCATTGCACACGGGGAGCAGGGAAGATATCCTTAGACAGGCACTGAATCTCTCTGTTCTTACTTATCTCCATAGTAACCATCTTGATGGGAGCTGGAATAATAGTGAGAGAGAGCCAAGGTTAGAAAGTAACAGCCTTGAGTGGTTTGACTACAAACAGTGAATTTGAGAGCAAAAACCATTCAAAAGGTTTTTGTACAGCGAAGTCACAAAACCAACATCAAAAGCAAATACTCGACTCTTGGCTTGGCATCAGTTTAGAAATTTGGCTCTAGCTCTAACAGCTCCAATACAGCGGCAGCTGGGCGACAAACAATGATTCATGTCTCTTAACAGAGGGTATTTTACCACAAGCTACGCTGAAGGAATTTGATATGTGAAGTGGATACTCAGCAGCATACTCTAGCCTCGATACTAGCGCCAGCGGTACTACTAACCCTCCACTTTCATGATGATAAAGGACTCCTGTTGTCCCAGAGTGCTGTTGACCTGACACCTGTAGCGGCCTCGGTCCTTGATGCCACACTGGCTGAGGTGGAGCGAGGCGTTGCCCCGGGAGAGCTGGTCCTGAAGCAGGTACATCCTGGTACGGTGGTCCTTGGGAGGCTGGTCCGACTGGTCTCCACCCTGATGGGAGTGGTTGAGGAGGAGTACCTCCTGGCGGTACCAGCTGATGATCTCATTTCCGCCGGGTTGGAAGCTGCAGGGTAGCACACAGTCTTCTGAGAACAGGCATGTCAAATGGGCATCTAAGGGAGAAGTAGAGAGATAACAGTTTGGGGAAATGTGACCTCCATTTAATAATTAGTTAACATTCTTTCAAAAAGCCCGCAAAAAAATCCAGTGTTGCTATGTCAAACAGTTTTCTTATATTTTATATTTCAATCTTCTGTGACATATATAAAGTGCAATATTTCGATGCAAACTCAAAATGTAATACATTTCAACTCCATATCTGACATGGTACAGGTGTATTATTTTTTAAAGCCCATAACTATGTGTTTGAGCTATATAATTTTGTTTCAAAGTAGATTTAAGACTACCCAGAAACACTATGTGTTGACCCCCTATTTAGCCCACTGCAGTAGAAGGCGGAATGAACAAAATGTTCTCTCCATTCCTATCTCTTTCTTTCAGCCCACAACACCTACTCACAGTATGTCCTTTCCATATCGGTATATCACGTATGACGTGTACTGAATCCACATGGTAATGAGTGAACTTTTCTCCCCCTCTTTCCATCTTGCTATAGGTTGTGTTATTCTCACGGTTCTGAAACATTCACTATGTTATGTTTTACCCAACTGTAACATGCAGTCCCAGCATTTTAGCCACCACACAACTCACAGTTAGCGCCAGCACCTATGGTTATGGGGGCACTTCTAAAGCCAAACATTACATACATACATTACAATTTTTTAGTTAAATGCAGAGTTTGACTGGATAAGTATTAGATAATACCCTTGAAACTGGTAATCACACAGCCTATTCTCAACATCTGTTTTTTTCAGTCATTTGTTTTGCACTAAATGTGGTTGCAACAAGACATTGCACTGTGAATGAATAAATGTAACATCCATGTTCATAGGTGAATTTATGGGCTTTTTACTGCCAAAACAACAGTGGTAACACCAGTGAAGTCCTTCATTGACAGGGCACCCACTCAGAGTCAAATATAGTGCATGACTATATAGAATAAGCATGTGTGCAACTGTGTGAAGAGTCAAGGATGTCCCTGTGAGACTGTGAGCTTCTCCTCAGAGTAGACGTCTTTCATCTCCTCAGCAACATTCCAAACAGAAGAGACAGCTGACCTGGGTCCCAGCATGGTCTGGCCAGTCTAAATACTGGACAGGACAGTGGGACCCGGCCTCCCTAGTCTCCCAACCAGAACAAACAGAGGCATGCCGAGGGCCAGAGGGCCAGCTATCACAGACGCCGTGGGCTACTGGATTCCTAACAGAGAACACATCTCGACTCCTGCTCACTGCCCACTGACTGACCACCTCTCAAGGATTTACAGGGATGTGGGCAACATATTTCTACATGCACAGCAATAGAGGCTCAGCATTGCCTTGAAGGATGTTTTTACTTCATAAATCCTCAGATTTGCTGAGGATGGAGAGACACTTCATCGACAAGTTACAGGAACAGTGCAGTGACAATATGTAATTTCTGTTGTATAGGAATGGTTGTTTGTATTCATAAAACTCCTGGCCAAACCATTCTCTTTAAACTAATACTTTACACTTGATTTGTCTTATGGAAAATCCCTCTCCTTTTAGGACCACATGTTAAAGTAGTTCTTGTTATTTTTCAGATGTCTGTCTCGTTATAGTTTTGCCACGAAGAACTATGATTTCTTGTGCAGTGAAAGGGACACAGTGCAAAAAGCATCTGTTCCATGAATAAGAGATGTAGAGAAAGAAAGTGTACCCAAACGCTCTTCAGCCCCGCTTGAACAAAAAGGGAAACATTCCTTACCCCAGGACACTTCAAACTGGTGACTAGCATTCCTTACCCCAGTACACTTCAAACTGGTGACTATCATTCCTTACCCCAGTACACTTCAAACTGGTGACTAGCATTCCTTACCCCAGGACACTTCAAACTGGTGACAATCCAGGAAAATAAAGAAAAAGGAGTACATTGTTTCTGTATAGATCTGATTATTTGATGGGACACAACATGCAAAAAGGTTTACATTTTGGCGTAATCACCTCCATCAGAGCCAGGTAAGTAAGTTTGCTTGTCTTTATTTTCCTGGACAGTCACCCATTGAAGTGTCCTGGGGTAAGGAATGTTTTTAGATAGAGATGTATTTTAAGATTAGATCAAATGTAAGTATTTAAAGGCATACAGTAGTCAGATTATTTGTTTCCTTACACTAAAGACATCCCCTGCCTTGAACCTTGACCCATGAGCCTGTCCTGACAATTCTTGCACTACTACCTTTAAAAGAGGATAGAGAGATCTTATCCTTACCTGGGATCTTACACTTTGCCAAGGTGAGAATCCACAGCAACCTCAAAAAAGCTTGAGCAAGTGCCTTTACCATTCTCATTCATTCACAAAGCCACAAGTATGGTTGTTGTTGACTCACGTCCTGATTCCAATCAGTAGCAATCTTAAAGCAATTAGGAGCTCTGAATCACAATTAGTGTCTTGGTCTCTCTTAGATCTCACATTTCAGCCTATGGGATAGTGTAGATCAAAAGCCCTTGCTGTCACTTTAAAGGTTGAAGGATCCAGATGGAAAATATCCTTGTAAACACAAATGAGAGCCAATACAAATGAGAGCCAATGAGTCTGAAACTCACTGCCGCAGACATACGAAAGGGCCCACCTGGAACAACTTGTGTCAGAGCAGAAAAGCAGTTTCCCTGTCAGAGAAACTAGCTCCTCTCACAGTGACAAGAGAGGGACTGTAAGAGGAAGGGAGAGCGAGAAGGAGGGAGCGGCAGGGCAGACAGGCTGGTTTGAAATACACCCCCCTCTACAGAGGCAGAGGCAGGGTGGAGTCATTGGTTACAATGTGTTACTTGGGAACGCCTCTTTGCTTCTTACCTGCCTGTCACTTTGCTTTGCGTCACTTTAAAGGATCCAGATGGAATATATCCTTGTGAACATAAATGAGAGCCAATACAAATGAGAGCCAATGAGTCTGAAACTCACTGCCACAGACATACGAAAGGGCCCACCTGGAACCACTTGTGTCAGAGCAGAAAAGCAGTTTCCCTGTCAGAGAAACTAGCTCCTCTCACAGTGAGAAGAGAGGGAGTGTAACAGGAAGAGAGAGCGAGAAGGAGGGAGCGGCAGGGCAGACAGGCTTTTCTGAAATACAAACCCATCTACAGAGACATCGAGACACGGTGCAATCAATGGTTACACTGTGTTACTTGGAAATGCCTCTTTCCCTCTTATCTCCCGGTCAGACCTCCCCACCCCTCACACTCAGTGCCTCATAGAATCTCTTGTCATCTGATGGAAAGAAATCAATGTCACTCTGTATGTCACCACTTTAACATCTCACACCTTCTCTGAGTAATAACTGTGCACACAGTAGACTAGGTATACTGCTCTTTTCATATTGTAGTTTCCCCTGAAACAGTATATTTTTCTTGTATCTTCTAGTTCCGTGAAAGGCATGTTCCTTATCCCTCAAGCCTTCAATACCTTTATTAATCATAGAGAGCTGGTCTGGACAAGAAAAGTGGGATGTCACAGTGCCCTGCCACCAGCAGGCAGGCATGAGGTTAACCACAAGGCCAATTATAGTTCAATGTGGAACATATTCAGTCACTATTGTTTCTGTCTGCCTCCCACTGGGCACTACTGTCACTGTGTTATACACACACAATCACAGACCACACTAAACCTGAATCCTAATCTACTTATTGTTGTGGCTGACTGCACCTAATGTTCAGGAACCTTTCAGGAAGTTTGCCCTCACATTGGATGATGCAACATGTTTTCTCACGTTAGTTCCTTGTGTTCAGTGTCATTGGCCTCCAAGGGGTGAAATAAAACCATAACAATGTCACATTATGATGAGTCACTAATGATAAATGTCCTACTTATCCCATAGTAGCTGATAAACAGAGATGAGCACAGAAGAAACGCACAATCATTTCAAAGCAGAATTGTGTGTCAATAATGAGTGGTTAGGGTTTTAATACGCCAGAGTATCTGTCTATCATAGCAAACATGTTTTAGTGTGGAGGCCTCACTCTGTTGCCATGATCAACCAACAGTGAGCACTAAAGTGTGTGATTGAGCGATGATCATGTATTTACTCCATGATGTGTAGCTACACCTCTCCTTTACGGTCCTTAGGAGGCACGTGTGAGGGGAAACCCCTAGCTCCACGTCAATGCCTCTTAAAGATGGCAGCACTCATCTCTGCCCTCAATCAACGCTAATCCCAGATTAAAGGAGCATGCCACTGGACTGGGATTATGCTGTGGGCGCTTTCATTTGATCATTGATTCTCTACCAGTCTTTTCCTGACTCACTTTTATACTTCCTCTGGTATATTCTTTTTGTATTTTCTAATAATGTGTGTTTAGTCATCACTATAATGTCTTTTTTTCTCTCTCTGTGTGTAATATGGTTTAATTCTGGTTATATTCCAGTGACTAAACCTTGTTTCCATCCATTCCTAGGCAATTATACCTATGAAAATTACCAGCAGTAATCCAAACCCCTTGTGGTGACATTAGCAGACTCTCTGGTTGATAAGAGCCAACATTTAACTGACCTAACATTCATGACTGGCCTACATTAGTCAGTAAAGGAAATCATTGTTTTAAATAACTGGAAAACATGCACTGATAGCCTTGAACTATGGACATTGCACAGCCAATATCTAGTAATATAAAAGCAGCTATGAGACCACTATTTTAGTCCAACCTTATAATCCACACAACCAATACAGAAACTCGTAGAATACATGGACATTTCTATTCCCTTCATGGATATATTCACAGGTGTATTCTATGAATGATCGTGATCATAGAAGAGTACTGTTACTATAGTATTCAGTGGCATGGGCAGAAATCCATTGATGGCAGGGCCAGCAGGGCCATCATTAAATTAGGCTACCCTATACCACAAGCCCCCGTCTGGAAGTTGGAGAATTTTGCGTTTTTCAAAAGCCCGAAACAGCTTTCCCCAGCAATTTAGTGCCATTATCATTATGCTTAATTAAAAATAAATGAATATTATACACTACCGTTCAAAAGTTTGGGGTCACTTAGAAATCTCCTTGTTTTTGAAAGAAAAGCATTTTTTTGTCCATTAAAATAACATCAAATTGATAAGAAATACAGTGTAGACATTGTTAATGTTGTAAATTACTATTGTAGCTGGAAACGGCAGATTTTTTACGGAATATCAACATAGGCGTTTGGAGGCCCATTATCCGCAACCATCACTCCTGTGTTCCAATGGCAAGTTGTGTTAGCTAATCCAAGTTTATCATTTTAAAAGGCTAATTGATCATTAGAAAACCCTTTTGCAATTATGTTAGCACAGCTGAAAACTGTTGTGCTGATTAATAAAGCAATAAAACTGGCCTTCTTTAGACTAGTTGAGTATCTGGAGCATCAGCATTTGTGGGTTCGATTACAGGCTCAAAATGGCCAGAAACAAAGACCTTTCTTTTGAAACTAGTGTGGGAGCTGGACGCGGACATTGAGCAGGCGTTACGTGAAGAGCCCGCTCCTGTCCAGTGTCCCGCTGGGCGTCTGTACGTCCCGTCTGCTGTTTGTGACCGGTTGATCTATTGGGCCCACATGTCACCCTCCTCTGGTCATCCTGGAATCGGTCAGACAGTGCGCTGTTTGAGCGGGAGGTACTGGTGGCCTACCTTGGCTAAGGACGTGAGGGTTTATGTTTCCTCCTGCTCGGTGTGCGCCCAGTGTAAGGCTCCTAGGCACCTGCCCAGAGAGAAGCTACACCCCTTACCTGTTCCACAACGGCCTTGGTCGCACCTGTCGGTGGATTTTCTAACCGACCTCCCCCCTCACAGGGTAACACCGCGATCCTGGTTGTTGTGGATCGGTTCTCGAAGTCCTGTCGTCTCCTCCCTCTGCCCGGTCTCCCTACGGCCCTACAGACTGCGGAGGCCTTGTTTACGCATGTCTTCCGGCACTATGGGGTGCCTGAGGATATAGTGTCTGATCGAGGTCCCCAGTTCACGTCTAGGGTCTGGAAGGCATTCATGGAACGTCTGGGGGTCTCGATCAGCCTGACTTCAGGGTTTCACCCCGAGAGTAATGGGCAGGTGGAGAGAGTAAACCAGGATGTGGGCAGGTTTCTGCGGTCCTATTGCCAGGACCGGCCGGGGGAGTGGGCGGCGTTCATGCCCTGGGCCGAGATGGCACAGAACCCGCTTCGCCACTCCTCCACTAACCTCTCTCCCTTCCAGTGCGTACTGGGGTACCAGCCGGTTCTGGCGCCTTGGCATCAGAGTCAGACTGAGGCTCCTGCGGTGGACGACTGGTTCAGGCACGAGGAGGAGACATGGGAAGCTGTCCGTGTTCACCTTCAGCGGGCCGTGCTGTGCCAAAAAGAGAACGCAGACCGCCACCACAGTGAGGGGGGGACCGGGTCTGGCTCTCTACCCGAAACCTGCCCCTCCGCCTGCCCTGCCGGAAGCTGGGTCCGCAGTTTGTGGGGCAATTTAAATTCCTGAGGAGAGTGAACGAGGCTTGTTATAGGTTACAGCTTCCCCCCGATTACCGTATTAACCCCTCGTTCCATGTGTCTGTCCTCAGGCCGGTGGTGGCTGGCCCGCTCCAGGAGTCTGAGGTGCGGGAGGTTTCTTCGCCCCCCTCTGGACATCGAGGGGGCCCCGGCATACTCCGTTCGCTGCATACTGGATTCGAGGCGTCGGGCGAGTGGCCTTCAGTATCTCATAGAGGGGGAGGGGTACGGTCCGTAGGAGAGGTGCTGGGTTCCGGTCGAGGACGTGTTGGACCCTTTAATGCTGCAGAAGTTTCACCGTCTTCATCCGGATCGCTCTGCACCTCGCCCTCCGGGTCGTCCCCGTGGCCGGTGTCGACGCTCTGCTGAAGCCGCACGTCAGGGGGGGGTACTGTCACGACTTCCTCCGAAGTCGGTCCCTCTCCTTGTTCGGGCGACATGCAGTCGACGTCACCGGTTTTGTTTTGTCTTGTCTTCCCACACACCTGGTTTCAATTCCATCATTACAAGTTGTGTATTTAACCCTCTGTTCCCCCCCTTGTCCGGAATTGTTTATTGTAGTGCTTGTGCACGTTATGGTGGTGTGTGAAGGGTTTTACCCATTGATTTATTGTACTGTTAATGATGGTTTTATTTATTAAACTGCACCGTTGTAAATCAGTTTTGCTCTCATGCGCCTGACTTCTCTGCCGCCAGTACGCACCCCTTACACATGTCCTCTTCACGACTGTCTTAGTGTGCTTGGACAATGCTAGTTTGTTGGTGATGTGGACACCAAAGAACTTGAAGCTCTCAACCTGCTCCACTGCAGCCCCGTCAATGAGAATGGGGGTGTGCTCAGTCCTCCGTTTCCTGTAGTCCACAATCATATCCTTTTTCTTGATCACGTTAAGGGAGATGCTGTTGTCCTGGCACCACACGGCCAGGTCTCTGACCTCCTCCCTATAGGCTGTCTCATCGTTGTTGGTGATCAGGCCTACCACTGTTGTGTCATCGGCAAACTTGATGATGGTGTTGGAGTCGTGCCTGGTCATGCAATCATGAGTGAACAGGGAGTACAGGAGGGGACTGAGCACGCACCCCTGAGGGGTGAGGGTCTCCCGTGTTGAGGATCAGCGTGTCGGATGTGTTGTTACCTACCCTTACCACCTGGGGGGCGGCCCGTCAGGAAGTCCAGGATCCAGTTGCAGAGGGAGGTGTTTAGCCCCAGGGTCCTTAGCTTAGTGATGAGCTTTGAGGGCACTATGGTGTTGAACGCTGAGCTGTAGTCAATGAATAGCATTCTCACATAGGTGTTCCTTTTGTCCAGGTGGGAAAGGGCCGTGTGGAGTGAGTTTGAGATTGAGTCATCTGTGGATCTGTTGGGGCAGTATGTGAATTGGAGTGGGTCTAGGGTTTCCAGAATGACAGTGTTGATTTTAGCCATGACCAGCCTTTCAAAGCACTTCATGGCTACAGATGTGAGTGCTCCGGGGCGGTAGTCATTTAGGCAGGTTACCTTGGCGTTCTCGGGCACAGGGACTCCTCAATACTTTTGAGCTAATATTCTATAGGAGGTGTAGGATCTCAAGCAGAAGAACATTTTAGGCGCTGGTAATCAGCTCCAGTGAGCTCCTGCCCAAGTAAAGTACTGTGTTTAGGTAAAAATACTAATTATGTCCCATTTGGAACACTGTCAAGTAGAGAAGAAAAAAAATCTGATTGGGTGGGCCTGGCTCCCCAGTGGATGGGCCTGGGCCAAACCCACCCGTGCTTATGCCCCTGTAAACACTATTACTTATTAACATTCCTGTAATAATCCACCAATTTGGAGGTCTCTGTTCCTCTTTCCTTATCCGTGCTCATTATCTCAAATATAGCTCCTCTATCTCTCCCTCACCTCATTTTGTCTCACAGATGCTCAACATACAATGGTTGGCATTCGGCAGTCTATCCCCATTCTTCCAGATTAGCTGGATGTTGATGCTTTGCAGATGTTAAGAGGAGGGTCTAGGAGGATGAAGTGATATGATGTAAATATTTGGGGGTAGCAGAGTGCATGACAGTGAGGTTTAAATCACTGGAATTTGGGAGACACTGAAAACAGGGTTGGTTTACAGGAGTACAATAAATAGTGTTGTTGTGCAGACAGAAAAGCAACTGAAAATACTGGCATATATAAACCTCTTTTACAGTCAGTGGTTTAAATAAATCCATAGAAGCTATCCAAAAAGCATAGCAGCTTTTATACAAATTAGTTCAGAATAAGCATGTGGAACAGACATACAGTGAACTCCAAAAGTATTGGGACAGTGACACATTTTGTGTTGTTTTGTCGCTTTACTCCAGCACTTTGGACTATGGGGTTAAAGTGCAGACTGTGAGCTTTAATTTGAGGGTATTTGAATCCATATTGGGTGAACCGTTTATAAATTACAGCAATTTTAGAGGAGCAATTTTAGAGGAGCAAATTTTAGAGGAGCAAAAGTATTGGGACAAATTCCCTTCTAGGTGTATTAAAGTAGTCAAAAGTGTACTATTTGGTCCCATATTCCGAGCACGCAATGATTACATCAAGATTTTGACTCTACAAACTTGTTGGATGCATTTTCTGTTTGTTTTGGTTGTGTTTCAGATTTTTTTATTTTGTGCCCAATAAAAATTAATGGTAAATTATGTGTTGTGTCATTTTGGAATCACTTTTATTGTAAATAACAATAGAATATGTTTCTAAACATGGTATGATATTATGCGTCTAACTTTCTCACTCATCATCATTCACAATTAATTCAGGACTATCACTAATCATTGTAGAGTCAACATTAACGTAGAAACAAGTTTGTAGAGTCACAAGCTTGATGTAATCATTACATGCTAGGAATATGGGACCAAATGCTAAACTTTTGACTAGTTTAATACACCTATAAGTGAATTTGTCTCAATACTTTTGGTATCAGTTAAAATCCACACTGCTGGAGTACATTGCCAAAACAACAACAAAAATGTGTCACTGTCCCAATACTTCTGAAGATCACTGTGTGTTGAAATCTATTCCTGTTGCCATCACAACCTCCATGCAATTCCATGGAAAACCCTTGATGCATACACTGAATGTGGGCTACAAGCTCTTTCTTTTTATCTGGGGGGGAGAAAAAAATCCTGATTAGAAACTGTTGGGTGTATTATCCACTCCCTGCCCTCCCCTGGCTCCAGTTTGTAGGTTACTGAAAGATTTCAGCGACCACAGATAAGAAGATTACAGAGGAATTAACGTCATTCCTTTGTCATTATATGAATATATTGATATTTGATTTTAATCAGAGGGAGTGGAGAGAGGAGGGCAGGAACAACAGGATGTGCCCTGAGTAGCATAGAAACACGAGTCAGGGGAACTGGCACTAGGGCACGGGCAGGCGAAAACACAAGCTGGGGGAAAGTTTTGTGGCACTGGAGCCGATCATTGGATGCCTGGATCAACGTGCAGCATGTAACAGAGGGTTGGATAACACAGCTCTTTCAGAGCTCTGCATGTGTTTTTGGTGAGGTGTATATGGTTGCTGCTGGGATATGGATGGGCCGCCGGACGGGGACAGTTGTGGTGTCCCACTGACCTGGTGGATTTCTGGGAGATAGACTCAAGACGCAGTGGGAGCACCTCCTGGTTGCTTCTGCTCTTCCAGCCTCAGACATGAACCTGGTGCTCCTGGCCTTCAGGCTGATGTGCCTGGCCTGGCTGTGGCCTGTCACGCTGCTCAACGGCAGCCACCAACCCAAAAAGATGAGGCACAAGGACGTGTACCTTGGGGAGAACAGCAAGAACCAACATGGAGGGTGAGCCAGGGTTTAGGGGTGCGCCCCCACTGGAGTTGTTGTCTCATGTTCTTGTCAAGGGTTCAGTTTGCTTATCTGTTCTGTTTGGTTTGAAAGCGGATTGTGTTTAGTTCTGGTAGAAAGTTACATTTGGTAGTGCACACACCACAGGATGTTACTGTTCTGTTCATCTGTTTTCTGATTGATATGGTTAAAAGGTCATTTTGGGGAGATGTATTGTTCATCACATAATACTATTCATGGATTGTTGGTATTAATCAAACCTTTATGAATTAAAACAAATAGAATATTGATGGTGAATTTACCATGGTGGCATGCATGATCTCCAATGTGTGCTGGGACGGATGACATTACAGCAGTGCATTCTGGATAAAGGGCAGGAGAGGTGACCACATGGGCTTAGAGGTAATGTCAGGGAAGCTGTGGCGGGGGCACCCCGTAAGAGAAAAGCAGTAGTTTGTGGGTAATGATAGGGGGGGGGGGTTGTGTTAATAAGGGGTTTGACTGTACACTTGAATATCATTTGCAATAATAGGGGAGATGATTGTGTTTGGGTGGTATGGGAATGATTTGTTAGAGCAGACATATTTATGTCTTATGAAAATGAGAATATCAGTTTAGGGCAGTTTATCGTATGATGCTATTTAGAAACTTTGCGAGTGATGATGCAGAGTATGGGGTCAACCAAATTGGAGGTATTCATTATGTCCTTTGACCCAGACTAACTGTTAAGTGAGAGCTTTGGGAAGTCTATATAATCTCCCAGGACCAATTATTGAACCATCAATAGCACTGACTCAGTTCGCTGCTAAATCATTAGCGAAGAGCTCTCACGTCACGTATACTCTTACTTCTGGTTTTAATCAGATGGTTAAAGTGCAGTTAATTATTCTCAACAGCAAAAACCCCAGAGCAGATGTCGCTTCCTTTAGTGTGCGCGCGTGAGTGCACGTGCGCATGCCATTTGGTGTGAGTGTGTATTTCTTAGGAAATAAAACATCTGATATGCCGATCTGTGTCCTCTTTGCTCCGCAGACGAATAGACTTTAAGATGAAAAAGTCTGACAGCACCAAGTCCCTGCTAATTAAATCTGAACAGCTGCTCCGAATCGAGGACCATGACTTTGCAATGCGGCCTGGCTTTGGAGGTAAGACCACCCACCCAATATCCTTTGGCCTGGTGGGCAATCAACATATTTTCATGTAGTTGAATTATGATAATGTGCGGTTTGGATGTGTGTGCTTTTTCCCACCACGTGTTGGGTTGGACTCATTAATTAAGCCTGAATGGGGAAAATCAAGGGTCATTATCAGAGAGAGGGAAGAGGAAAGAGAGGGGGGGAGTCATAGAGCTCTACCTACCATCATTTTTACAGATATAGAATCATAGATAGTCCATAACGTGCCACAGAGTTTAGGTTCTGTAAGAGGCAGCATTTGACACTAGCTTGTATTCTCTCTCATGGAACCAAAAAGTCACTGACCCAGATTGTCTGCAGAGCCTAGCAGACAATGACAGCCTGCGGCCGAGTACACAGATGTTTTTAGAACTAGAGTAATCTGGATTATGGGCCACGCTTTCTGAAACAATACCAAATGCTGCATCTTATTGGAAAGTCCAGGACAGCAAAGAGTTCCATGCATACAGTACTACAGCAGTGTGTTCATTGGGTGATGATCAGACAGTGTTAGATTTAAGCAATAAGGCCCGATGTGGTGTGGTATATGGCCAATATAACACGGCTAAGGGCTGTTCTTACGCACGATGCAACGCGGAGTGCCTGGATTTTGTATTTGGATTTATTAAGGATCCCCATTAGATGCTGCCAAGGCATCTACTCTTCGTGGGGTCCAGTAACATTAAGGCAGTTATATACAGTTCAAAATATTACGTGACATTCCATTTCACAACACTTTTCACAAAACATTAAGTGTGTTCCCTCAGGCCACTACTCTACTGGATACAGCCCTTAGCCGTGGTATGTTGGCAATATACCACAGACCCCGAGGTGCCTTATTGCTATTATAAACTGGTTACCAACATAATTAGAGCAGTAAAAAGGAATGTTTCGTCATACCCGTGGTATACAGTCTGATATACCATGGCTTTCAGCCAATCAGCGTTCAGGGCTCAAACCACCCAGTTTATAATGAACTATTGATCACGTTTATGAATGCTTGCATGTGTGTCAGTGTGTGGGGTCCCACTGTAAATCAACTGTCATTGAAACATGTATTTACATAACATTCTATGTCGTAGGCAGTACTAATGACTGTTTAGGTACATATTTGTAAATATAGCGTGATGGCATGTTATGGATTTCTGTCCATTTGGGTTTCCATTTGGACGTTTTCTATTCTCTGTGCGTTGTCTGTGTTTGTGTGGTCTAAGCGACGTGGGGTTGATTGAGGAAGATAATCCCTGCAACGTTGAAATTAAATCGGGCAGGTCACAGACAACTGTAGATTTGGTGGAATTGAAATTAAGGACAGCCGAAGAACCCTTTTTTAGCTATTTCTGGACGGGTCACATGATCAGGAAAATCTCCTGACCAACGCTGTGATTATAGATGGCTGTGACTTGATTGTAGATTAATGCAAGAGGTATTATACGATTAGGATTTATGAAGGAAAGGAGACAAGGAGAGAAAAGCCATTCATGAGATTGGCTGACACGGCATCTCTTGCGTCCCTGAGTGAGGAGAAGGCTGTGTCTGTCTGGAGGGGAGGTGTGGGACTACTGGTGTGTCTTTGACGTTGTGTGGGGCCCATTACCCTGCAGCTGTGTTTAGCGTGAAGAGTGATGTCATGACCCTGCATCTACGTGGAAATGGACAGGATAATCACAACATAGGGCTTAGCTGATGTAGTCCTTCAACACCACAGCCTCCAGTGGGACCACAGGGTTTCAGGATGTCCTTTGAGACCCAGCATAGCGCCAAGATCCTCTGTGAAACCATTGTTTGGGGTTTTCTCTTATTGACTATCTGTTTGTCTTAACTTTATAGTGTTTGGGTTGATTTACAAATATTTAGGTCTTAAAGAGGATATTTAAATAAAATAAAAAACCCTGGTGTAAGTAAGACCACATGCAGACAGATGAGATGATATATGGGGGATAGGTCTTAGGCTAATCAAAACCAGTGAGGCTGGGTCATAAAAGGTCGTTCCGGCTGGGTCAGAGATTCTAAGGCCTTGCGTCATGACTACCATATGACTATGACACGGCCAAAAGCCTAACATTCAATGCGCTTGCCCTGTCAGGATAGACGTATGAAATCTCAAGCTGTTTACTGATTTGGGCTGTTTACTCACCCCTGTAGGGGCAGCTATTCCTGTGGGCATAGACGTGCAGGTGGAAAGCATTGACAGTATATCTGAAGTCAACATGGTAAGTGTCTATAAGCATCTTAAACGGTGTATGTGACTAACACACTGCCATTCACTCTCTTTCTCACACACAGTAAGACAACTTCTCATGGTCTCTCTCATACTGGAACCGCGTTCCACTCTATTGCCCCCAATTTAATGTCGGGGCATAACAGTCAAAACATATATTGATTTTGAAGCTAGAATACTTAGTTGCTACATATTTTTTTTACACCTGTTAATTCTTGAAGAATATAACTTATAAATGCCTCATAAGCTTAGTCATGCTGTCATACCCCGTCAGAACCCAGAATAATACGGCGTTTTACTCCAATGTTTGTAAACAATGTAAATGTAAACAAACACTATATAGCCTCCAAACACTTTTAAAACTATAATTTTGATATCGTGGATGGTCAGTCCTTGCGTCCATTTAAGAGTGGTCACATTTCGCCACGCCCCTCCCTCAGCTTTTTACCAAAACAGAGGCAGGATGACCACTTTATTGTTATTGTCACGCCCTGACCATAGAGAGCCCTTGGTTCTCTATGGTGTAGTAGGTCAGGGCGTGACTAGAGGGTGATCTAGTATATCTATTTCTATGTTGGTGCTAATGTGGTTCCCAATTAGAGGCAGCTGTTTATTGTTGCCTCTGATTGGGAACCATATTTAGGTAGCTATTTCCCCACCTGTGTTTTGTGGGATATTGATTGTTTGTTAGTGTGTCTGGGCACTATGTCCTCATGGTCTTTGTAAGTTTTGTTATTTTGTTAGTGTCACTTAAATAAATATGTGGAACTATAATCACTCTGCGCCTTGGTCCGTTAATTTCCAAGACTGTGACAGTTATGTTATTGTTTCCACTATGTTCTAGACTCTAACTTTAATGGATAATTGATGTTCTGGTCACAATTAACACTAGCACTGTAAACACTATTAACCTGCATGATCCTGTTGCTCGTCACCCTATATACAAAGAATCTGGGTGAACCATTATTGAGTCTTACTGCCATCATTGCGCAATTACCCACATTTTGATTGTGATAGTTTGTCAATTGGACCTGAGCTTTGGTGTGTTTGTGCAGGACTTCACCATGACTCTGTACCTGAGACACTACTGGCAGGACGACCGGCTGGCCTTTCCTTCCAGCAGCAAAAAGAGCCGGACATTTGACGCTCGGCTGGTGAAGAAGATCTGGGTACCGGACGTGTTCTTTGTCCACTCCAAACGTTCCTTCATCCATGACACGACCATGGAGAACATCATGTTGAGGGTGTACCCTGACGGCAACATTCTCTACAGTGTCAGGTATACGGAGAATGGCCCTCCTTTAACACGGGGACCATAAGGCCTTTAGCATGTAATATTCTATAGTATTGGTGCTTTGTACACATAAGAAACATGGGGGAGTAGACCATCTTGTGTCTTTCAGCCTACAATATCAACAAGAAAAGAGGAAGTGCATCGCCTATCACAGAGAGTTCTGATCTCTCTGCAGACCACGTTATGTTGCCACGGTATGTTTTCTGCAACTGCTGTATCGTTAACTAGGCACTGTGTTTCAGGATCACTGTGACTGCTCTTTGCGCCATGGACTTCAGTAGTTTTCCTTTGGACACACAGAAATGCTCTCTGGAACTGGAGAGCTGTGAGTATAAAACAATAAGGCTATGTGGTTGCCCTGGGTGTAATGCCATGTACGTCCTCACATAGACCTAACATATGTCTACGTACAACACAATAAGCACATAAGGTAGCATTGACCCTCTCTTCATACAGGTTAAACAACATTCAAAAGTCATGGTCAGCTCAGTTTGTGTCTGTAATGCATGTCTTTTTGATGCAGGATTTACCTGTCCTGATTCATCCTTATAAGGAGCAGCAGCTACAGTTAAATTGAAGTCGGTCATTTCTCATCAGAGACATTCTATCACACTGATGTTGCAATTGTCGTGATTGTGTTAAACCCAACCTCAGGAGGCAGTGCACCTTACCCAGACTAGAACACAGACAAACAGACAGACACACGCACAGACACACACAAATGATCGGCAAATGAAGACTTACGTGCACGCACACACAGAAAGCATGGGTCTGGTCTCAGACGAGAGGTGGTAGTAGTGAATCTCAGTGTCTCCTCTCCTCTGAGGGACATAGCCCATGATTCTTCTAAGAGAGGCCACATGAAGGAGTCACCTTCTCCCCCTGTTCTCTCCTCTCTTGAAGATGCGTACAATGAGAACGACCTCATGCTCTACTGGAAGAACGGGAACGATTCATTAAGGACTGATGAGATCGTTCTCTCACAGTTTTTTATTGAAGAATTCCACCCTTCCTACGGGCTTGCCTTCTACAGCAGCACGGGTATGTGTGCTTGTTTTGTAGCCTGATGCATAGGGGCCTACGGTGCTGTTCCTCTGTCCTCCTCCTCCTTATTATTACGTAAAACGGCTCTGCAAGATCCAAAGCCAACACCCCAAACCCTCCTGCTTCTGATTCCACTCTGACAGTCTGAGGACAGGGAGAGGTTAGGAGATTTTCCTCCACAGAGTGTCAGTGTGGAATCCTGCCCAACTCTCAGTAGTTCTAGTGTCCGTTACATCATAGCCATGTGATGTCCCATGTGACTATAATTTTGACTAGATACCCTCCTGTGTTTCATAATGACCTCTGATTACCCAGAAGGATGGTGAGTAAACTGTTCCACCAAAAACGAGATATCAGATCCCTGCTCTCTCTCTCTCTCTCTCTCTCTCTCTCTCTCTCTCTCTCTCTCTCTCTCTCTCTCTCTCTCTCTCTCTCTCTCTCTCTCTCTCTCTCTCTCTCTCTCAGGTTGGTATAACAGGCTCTACATAAACTTCATCCTCAGGAGGCACATCTTCTTCTTCATGCTGCAGACCTATTTCCCCACCATGCTGATGGTGATGCTCTCCTGGGTGTCCTTCTGGATTGACAGGAGGGCTGTGCCCGCCCGGGTCTCACTGGGTACAGTACTGATACTCTCACTAGTATGTGGGGTTTTGAGGGGGATCTCCAGAAAATAATCAAAGCTTAAAGACTGAGCAGAGACGGATCACAAAGCCATCCTTTTCTGTACAACATACTTGATTCATCTCCAGAAAGTAAAGTGGGTGGTGGGGCTTTACCTTACTCAGTCATGTCACATCTCTGTGATTACTGTAAGGTGAAAGGGGGGGGGGGGGGGGGGGGTTGTGCAACAATTTCCTGTTGTGTTCCTTTTATGTGGGCGAGTGAACGTGAACCTGCTGCTTTGACAGTAGAGCAGAACTGCTCAGAGACTCATTAACCCAGAGAGAGGACAACTGAAACTGAGCACGGTGACAAAGCATTTCAGTTCTGCGCGTGACTAAAGTCGCCTGTATCAGGCGAGGTCCCTGTGTGTGCATGTGTGTAAGAGCTTGTTTGCGTATTTGTTTAGGAGAGAAAGAGAAAAAGGGAGGGCGAGGGAAGAGCAAGAGAGAGCGAGATAAAAGGAGAGAGTAAATGCTGCACTCAGATTTGTGAATAGATGTTGACTTTGCTAATGCAGCAGGGTGTGTGTGTGTGTGTGTGAGGGGGGGTGGGGTGTGCTGGGAGTACGGCAGGTCGCTGGAGGATCATGATGCCGTAACAAAGGCTGGCCTTATTTCACTCTGCAACACTCAATACTACAGTACTTACTGTAGAATTCTGTAGTAAACTGTAGTATACTGTAAAATACTATACTACATACTGTAGTATCCTTCGATCATGTGTAGTACTTACTATATAATGTTGTAGTAGAATACTATTGTAAATACTACAGTATTATCCCCCAAAAAACACTGTAGTAAATACTACGGTAATGTCTTCAAAAACAGTACACTAAAGTAAATACTACAATATTGAATTTGCATATACCCTGCCTATTCCTCTCTGCCATATCACAATTTGTGCCACCCATAAGTACATGCCAAGTATAGAGCATAGATTGTGTTCCATACACGTTATAGAAAAGAGCGGAAGCGCTGAACTATTCGTTCAGACTCCAGTCCTACCTACAGGTTATGGAAAATGTGCTCTTTCAGTATTTCTCCAGTAGGTTTCCTCAAGGAGAAAGCCCACACTTCTATGGCAAAGATAATAACACAAAAACATTACAGTTAATACTACAGTATACTACAGTCCACAAAAACATACTTTAAGGTTGAATGTCACATTAGTTTTGTTGTTAATTGACTTGCCTGCTTAAATAAAGGTTCAGTAAATAAAATAAATTGTTTAAGATAGCCTGAAGTTAAGGCTATTTACTATATTAGAAAAATAATATTGAATTGTGTTTGGTTGACACCACAACCAAATATCAACATTTACATGTGTCTACTTGGATAGTTCCAGCCGTGACCAGGAGACCCATGATTGGCCCAGCGTCATCTGGGTTAGGGGAGGGTTTGGCTGGCCGGGATGTCCTTGTCCCATTGCGCTCTAGCGACTCCTTGTGGCGGGCCTGCTGCCTTCAAGCTGACCTCGGTCACCAGTTGTATGGTGTTTCCTCCAACCCTTTGGCTTCCGGGTTAAGCGACCAGTGTGTCAAGAAGCAGTGCAGCTTGGCAGGGTCATGTTTCAGAGGACGCATGGTTCTCGACCTTCGCCTCTCCCAAGTCCGTACGGGAGTTGCAGTGATGGGACAAGACTGTAACTACCAATTAGATATCATGAAATTGAGGAGAAAAAGTTTGCTGTAGATATAGATCAATTCTCCCAGCTTATATATTTTTTATAGTGGATTTAACGTTAAAGGTCTTGACGTTGTTTCAAAGATACAAATTCAACCTATTTTACACAAGGTTTGTCTATGTTGACTTGATCCTGTATTTTTAAAGATCAGCCTCAACTAATCTCCCTTTTTTTTCTCTCCCCCTCCAGGTATCACAACAGTTCTGACCATGTCCACCATCATCACAGGCGTGTCAGCCTCCATGCCTCAGGTGTCTTATGTAAAAGCTGTGGACATCTACCTGTGGGCCAGCTTTCTGTTTGTCTTCCTGTCCGTCATTGAGTACGCCGCTGTCAACTACTTCACCACTGTGGAGGAGATGAAGAAGCTCAAGGGGGGAAAGGTCACTGAAACTTATAGAGTATGGGGTCAAATAAGTCACAGTTGGGTTCCTGTAAATTGGTGTATTATAAAATATGGAATATACCCATACTACCACAATGTCAGAGCCACAATAATGGCACCAAATTAGGCTGTGACACTAACTATGTCTGTATCTCCCCCTACTGGTCTTAATGTGTTCCACTGTCAGAAAATCATGTACCGTAAATTCCCTCCTCTCTCCACAGATCCCTGCAGATTTCAATGCCACTCAAACTATGGCTTTTGACGGATGTTACCATGACAATGACATTGACCTGACACCCTTCCCAGAGCTGCCCAGCACCCCCAACACAGAGCGGAGTCGGACGGCCACGTCGAGGAACTCTGCTGCAGAGCCCCCGCCCACAGAGGGCACCAGGCTACGACGCAAAAAATCCATCAAACACAACCTCAGCTTCATCATGAGTAACAGCTACATGATCGACTCCTACTCCAGAGTCATCTTCCCCATGACCTACCTGCTGTTCAACATCATCTACTGGAGTTTATATTCATGAGTGTGTACTCTACTAATAAAGATTGACAGAACTATACTACAGAACTACACTGAAGAACTATACTAGAGAACTATACTGCAGAACTACACCGCAGAACTACACCGCAGAACTACACCGCAGAACTATACTGCAAAACCATACTAGAGAACCATACTAGAGAACTATACTACAGAACTATACTACAGAACTACACTGCAGAACTATACTACATAACTATACTGCAGAACTATATTCCATAAATATACTAGATAACTATACTACAGAAATACACTACATAACTATACTACAGAACTACACAGCATAACTACACTACATAGCTATACTACAGAACTATATTGCAGAATTATACTGCAGAACTATACTACCATACATTATCTAATAGGTTATTCACACTGACAACAGCATCATCATCAAGCCGTTGTATTCTGCCACCCACTGGATTATGACCTTAACCATTGGTGTCGACCAGAGTGCATTGTGGGAGTTTTGGACAGTCAAGCCCAACTGAAGGAAAGAGACTATTGAGTAAACCTGCTTTTTATTAGAAATCTGGGTTCAGGTGGGAAGTTGGTGGTACTGTTCATGGGAGTGTTTCTATTGTAATTAGGGTTGCATACTGGTAATTTACCAAAATTGGCAGATTAATTAACAGGTAATCTATGGCAATGGTAACTTTGGTAATTTATACTTGAATAACTTTTGAAAAAATGTATTCATATGTAGTAATCATTTTTTAGATATGTGTCCATATTGTCCATGAATTTCTAGTGGATAGACTATGGTTGAAGAGAAAATTGCCTAATTTAATTTTAAAAAGCATCTAATCAACAATTACATTATTTTACATTTACGTCATTTAGCAGACGCTCTTATCCAGAGCGACTTACAAATGGTGCATTCACCTTATGATATCCAGTGGAACAACGACTTTACAATAGTACATCTATATCTTTTTTGGGGGGGAGGGGGGGGGGGTTAGAAGGATTACTTTATCCTATCCCAGGTATTCCTTAAAGAGGTTTTTCTGTTAACTCTGAAACTCTGCAACTCTTCCAACTATAGATTTTTTTCACAACTGCCACCAGTTTGGCACCAAAAAATTTACAAATACATATTGAAATAGTAAAATAAATAAAAGTGTGTAAAGAAAATATAAAGGATATTTTATGCTGAAACTCTCATATTAAACACCAATGGTATTCATTAAATTGCTGGTTTATATTTAGGATAATGTTTTACAGATTTGTATAATTTTTGAATCATCTTATTCGAGTATTTTAAATGTTTTACATGCGATAAGCCACACAGATGGCCAGAGATAATGACAGACACCTGTGGTAATCTGAAGTACCCAAAAGGTCCACTAGATGTCTTGTGATAAATTACATTTAATCCTTTATAAAGTTACTACAAACATTCTGGTAGTTTACTGGTCAACATTGAAAGTTTCCAGTAATATACCCTCCATTTGCAACCCTAACTGTAATGGACAGTTGGTTTTTGTTCACTGGTTTATACATTTAGTTAATGTGAGTAGTATGAATTTAAATGTGCATGAAAATGAATGTATACATGCATGTGTCTGTCAAATCAGTGAATATCAGTAAAAAATACTATATCATATTAGCTTAAAATAAAACATTTGTTTTAATTTATACATTTGTTATTGGTGAAATGACATTTAATTATACATTCATTATTGTAATGCCTCTTAAGAAATTTTACATACAGTACCAGTCAGAAGTTTGTACACACCTACTCATTCAAGGGTTTTTCTTTATTTTTACTATTTTCTACATTGTAGAATAATAGCGAAGACATCAAAACTATGAAATAACACATATGGAATCATGTAGTAACCAAAAAAGTGTTAATCAAATCAAAATATGTTTCATATTTTAGATTCTTCAAAGTAGCCACCCTTTGCCTTGATGACAGCTTTGCACACTCTTGGCATTCTTTCAACCAGCTTCATAGGGTAGTCACCTGGAATGCATTTCAATTAACAGGTGTGCCTTGTTAAAAGCTAATTTGGGGAATTTCTTTCCTTCTTAATGCGTTTGAGCCAATCAGTTGTGTTGTGACAAGGTAGGAGTGGTATACAGAGCTATATCTTAAAAATGAAAACAAATGTTGGTATTAGCTTATTTTTGTATATATTCTTTATTTAACCTTCATTTAACTTATGGGTCTGAAGAATGCAGAGAAAAACAATGAAGTATGTAGAATGCGGTCTAAGGATGCACCTCATGAGGATCGATGAGTGGGGGTTTTCTCTGTGCTAGATACCCTTTCAGTACGTGTATTATTCACAATCATAGGTGCCAGCCCAGATGAGTTCATGATACTATTGCCAGGTCAACCAGATGGAATCCATGAGCATGCTAGCTCTTTGGTGATGTCCCATCTCTTCAGTGTGATCTGTCACACCCTTCCGTTAAACTACAAAATGCAACACTAACATGCAACTATTTCATAAATTCTTCAAAACTAATATGAAACACACCGTGTCACAACCTCTTGAGGATACCCTAGGATAGGGGGCGCCACAGCGCATTTTGAAAAAAAATCGTTCCCATTTTCAACGGCCTACTAATCAAACTCAGAAGCTAGGGCATGCATATACTTATTATATATGGATAGAAAACACCCTAAAGTTTCTAAAACTGTTTGAATGGTGTCTGTGAGTATAACAGAACTCAAATGGCAGTCAAAACCCCGAGACCGATTGAAACAGGAAGTGGAATTCTGAATTGTGGACTCGACTTCTCATCTTTCCCTATTAATCACACCGTTAACAATGGTTCAGTGAGCACTTCCTATTGCTTCCACTAGATGTCGCCAGTCTTTTCACAGTGGTTTGAGCCTTATACAGTCGAAACTCAGTGAATGACACGCATTGGAAATTGGTCACAGGGGATGGGCCATCACCATTATGACGCCGGCGGCCATGTCTACCCCTACCTTTGGAAACGGTTTGAAACACAATGAAATCATCCCCCTCGAATCTTATTGGCTCTCTTGGTGTTACAGGCCCTGAAGATTAATGTTTTACAACGTTTGACATGTTTGAACGAACCTACAGGCGGGAAAATCTCATTTTATCCGAAACTTCAGGCTGCGCACGTCGGAGAATTTGGAGAGAGCCCTAGGACGCGCTACCAACAGCAGGCTAATGGAACGTGAAGGAAGGACTTTTTCGACCGAAAATACATCTGTTGTGGACCTGGTATTCCTGGAAGTGCTTTCTGATGAAGACAACTAAAGGTAGGCGATTATTGACAATATTATACAAGATGAGATGTGACATGCGATTGTTCCAAGATGGCGCCGAGCTCTGTATATTAGCTCATTTTCTGAGTATCGCATCTCCTTTTATCGCAAAGTGTGATTACCCAGTAAAGTTAATTTAAAATCTGGTATGACAGGTGTTCTCAAGAGATATTCATCTATAAATGTTAGATTGACAATATAAATTTAAAAAATCGTTATCGGATAGTAATTTAGGGAATTGTAGCATTGTTTCCCGGGACGCATTTGAGGGGAAAATAGTCAGTCAACGTTACGCGCCGATGTAAAATGCTGTTTTTATATATAAATATGACCTTTATTGAACAAAAGAATGCATGCATTGTGTAACATGATGTCCTAGGTGTGTCATCTGATGAAGTTTGTAAAAGGTTAGTGCTGCATTTAGCTGTTTTTTGGTTATTTGTGATGCAAGTGGTTGGTCGGAAAATGGCTATGTTGCTGCTTTTTACGATGGACTCATCTAACATAATCTAATGATTTGCTTTTCCTGTAAAACCTTTTTGAAATCGGACGACGTGGGTCGATTCAGGAGAGGTGTATCTATAAAACAAAACAAAAAAATTATTATTATTATTATTTTTTTTAATGCTAATTGGCGATATGATTTTTCGCTGGATTTTGATCCCGCTAACGGGATCAGACGCTGAAGAGGTAGTCCCTTCCCCCACCAGCCTACCTGGAGGCCACTATGCAATCCGTATCGCAGAAGTTCAGCGCTACAGCGTGATTGAAATTTAAAGGCAACGTTCCCGTGTTAGCCAAGATGGCATTTACGGTAAACGCTGCATATGTCGGCGCAATCGGAAATGACCTTGATATTTCAATTGCGCAATCTGTAACGTGAACTTCAGTGATACAGATTGAATAGAGCCCCTAGTTTTTCACAGGTGTCAGGGTGCTCTCTAACTCTGACTCCTAAACTGGCTGTTTATCTCGTTGAGGACCACGTCTGAGTTGGGCTCTTCTAGGGCAGTGATGGATCTGTCATCAAATGGACTACCTGCAATAGGACACATCAGAGTTACAGCTTATCCTGCACACAAGTTACTGTATTCAAATCATTAGAGAGGGACACTATATATATATAAAAATATGTGGACACCCCTTCAAATTAATGGAGTCGGCTATTTCAGCCACACCTGTTGCTGACGTGTATAAAATTGAGCACACCGCCATGCAATCTCCATAGACAAACATTGGCAGAAGAATGAAAGTCACTGAGCTCTTCAGTAAGGCCAATGTGGCACCGTCAAAGGATGCAACCTTTCCAACAAGTCAATTCGTAAAAGTTCTGCCCTGCTAGAGCTGCCCCGGTCAACTGTAAGTGGTGTTATTGTGAAATGTAAACGTCTACAAGCAACAACGGCTCGGCCGCAAAGTGGTAGGCCACACAAGCTCACAGAACGGACCGCCGAGTGCTGAAGAGCATAAAAATCATCTGTCCTCGGTTACAACACTCACTATCGAGTTCCAAACTGCCTCTGGAAGCAACGTCAGCACAAGAACTGTTAGTCGGGAGCTTCATGAAATGGGTTTCCATGGCCGAGCAGCCGCACAATAGCCTTAGCTCACCATGTGCAATGCCAAGCGTTGATTAGAATGGTGTAAAGCTCGCCACCATTGGACTTTGGAGCAGTGGAAACTCATTCTCTGGAGTGTTAAATCACGCTTCACCATCTGGCAGTCCGACGGACGAATATGGGTTTGGCAGATGCCAGGAGAACGCTACCTGCCCGAATGCATAGTGCCAACTGTAAAGTTTGGTGGAGGAGGAATAATGGTCTGGGGCTGTTTTTTATGGTTCGGGCTAGGCCCCTTAGTTCCAGTGAATGGAAATCTGAACGCTACAGCATACAATGACATTCTAGACAATTCTGTGCTTCCAACTTTTTGGCAATAGTTTAGGGAGGGCCCTTTCCTGTTTCAGCATGACAAAGCGAGGTCCATACAGAAATGGTTTGTCGAGATCGGTGTGGAAGATCTTGACTGGCCTGCACAGAGCCCTGGCCTCAACCCCATCAAACACCTTTGGGATGAATTGGAATACCGGCTTCAAGCCAGGCCTAATCGCCCAACATCAGTGCCCAACCTAATGCTCTTGTGGCTGAATGGTGGCAAGTCCCCGCAGCAATGTTCTAGCGGAAAGCCTTCCCAGAAGAGTGGACACTGTTATAGCAGCAAAGAGGGGACCAACTCCATATTAATGCCCAAGATTTTGGAACGAGATGTTCGACGAGCAGGTGTACACATACTTCTGGTCATGTAGTGCATTTCTGAGATTAACTCCTTTGCGTTGAAGGACCACATATAAAGTCAGTTAGTTATGGTGGATAGACTTCCAGTGTCCTATATTCAAGGGCCAAATTATTCTGGTGATTCAATGTTTATAACTATATGTATGACGTTTTTTCCAACGTCTGGCAGCAGAACCGATGAAAGGCCTTTTTCATGAAGAAGAGAAAACAAGCAAAAAGGGAGCAGTGTCACCCATGACCGATGTATGACAGGGAAGCTGGCAGCCAGCAACTAGAGGTATTGGTGGGGGTGCAGTTAGATGCAGTAACTATTTGATTGGCTTGGTTAAGCTGACTAAATTCTACTGTAGAGCAGAGGTGGAAAAAGTACTCAATTGTCATACTTGAGTAAAAGTAAAGATACCTCAAGTAAAAGTGAAAGTCACCCAGCAAAATACTACTTGAGTAAAAGTCTAAAAGTATCTGGTTTTAAATGTACTTAAGTACAGTGGTAGAAAAAGTACTCAATTGTCATAAGTAAATGCTATACATCAAATTCCTTATATTAAGCAAATGAGACGGCACGATTTCCTTATTATTATTATTTTTTGACAGCCAGGGGCACACTCCAACACTCAGATATCATTTACAAACTAAGTATTTGTGTTTAGTGAATCTGCCAGATCAGAAGCAGTAGGGATGACCAGGGACATTCTCTTGACAAGTGCGTGAATTGGACCATTTTCCTGCACTCCTAAGTCTTCAAATTGTAACGAGTACTTTGGGTGTCAAGGAAAACGTATGGAGTAAAAAGTATATTATTTTCTTAGGAATCTAGTGAATTGAAAGTAAAAGTTGTCAAAAATATAAATAGTAAAGTAAAGTACAAACACCCCAAAAAAACGACTTAGTAGTACTTTAAAGTATTTTTACTTAAGTACTTTACACCACTGCTGTAGAGTACGCCACACACACACATAGACACGCGCCCTTCACAGATACTGAAACATTGAAACACACACCAGACACTGTGCACCATCAGTAAGAGGCTAAAAGAACTGAGCTTCTATAGCTGTAGCCAGAGCTCGAACCAGATAGCTAGCTCCAATTCTGGGTAAAAGGATGTCAAAGGGAAAAGGTCATCTCAGAGCCCGTCACAGAGTTCAGAGGTTACATAGGTAATTAGTGAGATGGAGATGAAGGCTTGCTAAGCCATCCCCAGCTCTGCATACAATGGTTTTAATACGATGACATGACACAAGAGTAGACTCATATTGGTTGTTAACAAACCCTGATTCCCCCTCCCTGGTTCCCAATGCTTACCTATTCCTCCACTGGGTCGCTCTGAGGAGTCATTGGACAAGAAGGAGAAGATGGAGGAATTGTTGAACTGGGAGGAGTTGTCGGAGTAGAGGGACGTGGCTCTGGTCACTGGCAATGACTTCTTCCCTGTCTTCTGTGTTGCGGTGCGGCTCCACTCTGTGATGAGAAAAGAAGAATGAGATGAAAACCTCATATGTCAGTTAAATTACACAAAATATCTCAATTTAGGTTCACATGGAAACGTTCTGCTCTTTTACCCTAGAGCACTGTGATTTCATAAACAAACCACACGTAGGTCACTGTTTTCTTGCAAGGTGTAGGTCAACAGGTCTTACCTGAGTTCTCTGCCAGTCTCAGTTTACCACAGCAGAGATAAGTCCTCCACTGCCTCCTCACATTCTCCTTCACAGCGCAGTGGAACACAAAGATGAAGAACCCTGCAAAAGAACACAAGCTCCAGATGAAGTACCAACTGGTTACACACTTCCCCATGAAACCCCACACGTCGTCTGTCCTCTCTGACAACACAGCATTTAGGCAAATCTGGAGGAGCTCTAAACCTCACCTTGAAAGGAGTTGAAGATGCAAAAGAGGTACATGAAGGGCAGGTTGACGGGCCCCCAGGCGAAGAAGGCAAAGCCCCAGGTGAGGCCCAGGAGTACTGTGACCCCAACCGCACTGCGCAGGTCCTGCAGCCCGTTACGGTGCCTCATGTTGTCGGGGTTCTGCTTCTTTATCCGACAGAGCTGAACCATCACTACCACAAACATGACGAGGTTCATCAGGAAGATGACACAGAAATAAGCCACAACGGTTACGTAGAAGGCAATGTTGTTCTTCAGCCAGCAGCTGTGGGAGAAGAACGGAGAGAAGATATATGGCTTACAATACAGTATAACATATATATAACATATATAAATCATATATATATGGATAATAAGGTGTAGACGTATCAGCTATCCTATTACGCAAATGTGAGTATACATTTCATGATGCACATACACGCGCTTCATACAAAGACTCCAACTGTAAATCGGCATGTTAAATAGTGAACAAAATGCATGGGACTCACAAGTCATCTGTACGGCAGCCATTTACGTACTTTCCGTAGCCAACTAGTCCGTAGTTGTCCTCATCAACAGCAATAACCACAATGACCACAAGGAGTGGAGTTCCTAGGTTGAGAGACAACAGACTACATTGAACTGTAAGAAACTGTTACTTTTACATGGTGGCTGTTCTTCACTATAATGAGAGAAAAAAAAGGCAGATTTCTTTTCCCACCTACCCCAGCCAAGGAGCGAGAACTTGAGCATGTAACGTGGTATGTATGTGTTGAAGACCTTGACGAGGGCCAGGTACATGTGGACGGCCTCCAGACCCATCCAGGTGAAGGAAGCCAGCAGGAAGTAGTGCAGGAACCAGGCGGTGGAGATGCAGAGGCCCACAGCGTCAGGGTAGAGGGCCAGCCAACCATCCACCAGGAACACCAGGTTCAAAAACAACAGAGCCACACACAGCTGGATCAGGATCTTAGATGGGATGTCCTTACGCAGTTTCCTACAGGAACACATTGAAACGTATTAAGATTGATATTACATTGATTCGAGCTTGTTTATATGTCTTTGTGTTCAGAGCAGCCCTCCAGGTGGGTGTCATCATGGATATCCTGTGCTCAGACTCACCCAAAGGCCAGGTAGGTGAGCAGAGTGATGGAGAGGAAGATGGCGGAGATACCACAGCCAATGTAGGTGATGTAGGTGAGGATTGTGGCCTGGAGACAACTGGTTATGCCCTTTCTGGACATGTCCTGTGAGAAGAAACACCAAAAACATGTTATACACATTAAATCATTCTGTTGACAAAGACTGAATGGGAGAGATCCCATTACAACCCTGTCTCAGAATGGACTCACCAGTAGAACACCAAAGCAGGTGAGATGGTTGCAGACACAGACAGTCTCATTATCTGTGCTGTTCCTGACAGAGCAGCCATCTCGGTTCCAGCCTCCTGAGCCATCTATCAGATTTAAAAAAAAAAACAAGTCTATTAAATTTTAAGAGGTAGCCTTCGTTTCATGCATCACTGGGATCGAGCTCCCTGCCATCCAGGACCTCTATACCAGGCGGTGTCAGAGGAAGGCCAAAAAATTTGCAAAGACTCCAGTCACCCAAGTCATACTGTTCTCTCTGCTAGCGCAAGACAAGCGGTACCAGTGCACCAAGTTTGGAACCAACAGGACCCTGAACAGCTTCTACCCCCAAGCCATAAGACTGCTAAACAAGGCCGCTAAATAGCTAATCAAATGGCAACCCGGACTACCTGCATTGACCCTTTTTTTTAACTAACTCTCTTGAACTGACTCTATGCACAAACACTGGCCTCTACCCACATGCTCACACATTCTTACACTAACACCCCAACACACACCCACCAACACACACATACACCCACACACCCATAACATGCGCGCACATGCATACTGACGCCACACACACACACACTCACACACATATACACATTCACACTCACCACATATGCTGCTGCTACAGCTCAGTCTATTATCTATCCTGTTACCCAGTCGCTTTACCCCTACCTATATGTACATAGCTACCTCAATCACCTTGTACCCCTGCACATCGACTCGGTACTAACTGGTACTCCCTGTATATAGCCATGTCATTTTAAGTCTTTATTGTTATTCGTTATTCACTGTGTATTTGATTCACGTCTGACTATTTCTAAGTTATATTTTGTATGTTTAACTCTGCATTGGTGGAAAAGGACCTGCAAGGAAGCATTTCACTGTTCACTGTCTACAGCTGTTGTTTACAATAACATTTCATTTTGATTTGACACAAGCGGAACACTTACCATTCATGCCAAAGTCCCAGAAAACACATGACACCACGAAATGTGCCTGTGTGGACAAATGATCAATAGAAGACAGTGTGTCAAGGATTCATTGAGATAACAAGGTGACAGACATTAAATACTTTCTCAAAGATGTCACATCCAGGACGTAGGTAATACGGTTTTGACTCAGATGTACAGTGTGTGTTTGCTTGACTCACTGAGACAGGTTCAGTGTTTCTCAGGGTGATGACCACGTCCTCCTGCAGAGACTTGATTGACAGGTTGGCCACACTGGCCCCCAGGATTCCACTATTCAGCTTGCTGTCTCCCAGGGCTCGGTCCTGAGAAACAGTATGGAAAGAATCTGACAGTTACTATACTAGTCCTCTAGGGTGTAGGGGTTTTTCAACTGTGTCAGGCTTTAATTCTACTCTAGCAGATCGCACAGTGGAATATGGTATGGTTTGGGGTACCTGGAACACAGTGCTCTTCTGGTAGAAGTTGAACTGGAGTCTGGAGGCCTGTAGCTGCTGCTCAGGGGAGAGGTTCGCTGTGAGGGAAGAGGGGAACGTGACAGACCCCTGAGGGAGGGAGGACGCCTCTGCTCTCACACTCCTCCTGGCTCTGTTGTCTCCACGGATCTACAGGGGACACATTTCTCTATGGTTAAAACATAGCAATAAACAGGGGTTATGAGTTTACATACCAGACCATCCCAGATCATACTGTACTGTGCAAAGATAATACATGCAGAGTGAAGGATGTCTTACATTAGATTTGCATGCATTTTAAGGGCAACCAAGGTTACAGTATTTCCTATTCAGTGTTTCCCTACTAGAAGGTTTAGGTCATACCTGCACACTGTTGGGGTCTCGGATGGAGAAAGATGTTCGCTGGAAATTAGTGCCGTCCACCGTTTTGACAGCGAGAGCGACCGATTCAGTTAAAATCGTAGAATCTTCCTGAACGACCAACTTCAGGCCCACAGTATCAACAATCCCAATGATCCTGGTAGAAAAATGAACTGTTACTGATGTGCAGCCTAGCAAAGCCATTGCTAAGTTTTCTTTCAGTTTCAAGAAAATGTAGCCACAGTCTCTTTACAGGCTTTACATAAGTAATTATTTCAGGTACAGCTCAACAGGCAGCTCAACAGGCAGCTCAACAGGCAGCTCAACAGGCAGCACAACAGGCAGCTCAACAGGCAGCTCAACAGGCAGCACAACAGGCAGCTCAACTGGCAGCACAACTGAACAACTGTACATTGTTTAGCTCCAGTCAGCTCACTTGGTGGAGGAGGAGGCCAGGGTGTCAGAGGAGGCACCCAGCAGGTTGCTAACGATCGTGACAGAGGTTTTCCCCAGAGCCAGGCTGACGTTGGGCCCAGCCAGCAGGGCCTCTAGCTGGGACACCAGCTGGTCCACCTGGGAGGAGTTGAGCTTGGACACGTCACTTGTCACATCCAGCAAATGGTTGGCCTGCTCTTCACTACTGGCTTCTGTGGTGTTTTGTGCTGTGGGAAAAAGGATCCATAATAAAAACAAGTATGTTATCAGAGGGAAACTTTGGCTATGGGTCTAAATGTTCATTGGAAATGAATGTAACAGCAGCAGCTATGACAAGTATAGATCAAAGATCAGAGTGGGTTAGGATCCCAGTGGTTACCTGCGGTGGTTGTTATCACAGCTGTCGTGGTGGTCTTTGGGGAGGCTGTTGTGGTGTTTACTGGTGGAAAGATGGGTGTTGATGAGTTTGCAGTGGTATTACCCAGGGTAGTTGTGGCAATGGTCCTGGTTGTGGAGGTGTTTAGCGATGGATGAATGGGGTGGATGGTTGTCGTTGTGTTGGTTTGTGTTGTGACTATGGTGCTAGGAGCTGATGTTGTAGTATTTGGAGATGATGTTATAGTATTAGGAGCTGATGTTGTAATATTTGGAGCTGACGTTGTAGTATTTGGAGCTGACGTTGTAGTATTTGGAGCTGACGTTGTAGTATTTGGAGCTGACGTTGTAGTATTTGGAGCTGACGTTGTAGTATTTGGAGCTGATGTTGTAGTATTTGGAGCTGATATTGTAGTATTAGGAGCTGCTGATGTAGTATTTGGAGCGGATGTTGTAGTATTTGGAGCTGTAGAAGTGGTGTTTGGTGGAGGTAATGTTGTGTTCAATGGGAGGGAGGTGTTGTTTTGTTGTAGAGTGTTGTTGGGTGGAGGAGACAGTGTTGTTGCAGGTAAAGTAATGTTGGCTATTGGGCTGGGTGAAGTGAGAGGGGGTGTGGGGTATCTGTCACACATTTCATCCGGGAGAACACACACAATTTCTCCTTGTTTGCTAAAAAGAGAAAAGAACAGATAAATGTACATCTTTAGTGCATATACAGTAATTGATGAAGTGTTACAACTTAAATGTACAAATAACAATGTGCGACGTGCTTACTCTCCATCATTTACAGTGTTTTACATGATTACAAAATGTGTACCAAGGGTTTTGCCATCTTTGAAGCACACAACGCCAGATTGTACTGACCAGACAAATTTGCCATGGCTCTCCTCTACAGTCATCCAGAACTCCAAGTGGTTGAGGCTGCTCTCCGCCGAGCTGAAGGTCGAATTCAATAGATCTCCACTGGATCCTGGCCAGCTACAAATTCCTGTGTGAGATATGTGAACACAAACAAGCAGCCAGACACATACTGTATAATGTATATGAATAACTATACAGATGCTCTCTGCCTCCACTTTCCATGGTAGGGCTACTCACCTGCTCGTGTCACCTTTCCATCATAGTCAATGCCATGCTCATCATTTAACACAGTCATCAATGCAGTACTGACTGCACTTATAGGCATTGAATGGCCAAGGCCCACGATAACCCTGCAGCTTTGGAGACTGGTAAGAAAACAGTAACAGTATAGTTATTAATAAGTATTAAGACCACCGTCACTGCACATCGAGGGCAGCTGTCTTGAATGTACTATAAAGGTTTTGGGCCTGCAAGGATTTATGGGAACTCACTTTGTCTCCGTGCTAAAGCATTTCACATAAGCATACTGTGTGAAAAGAACACAGAACAGGTCTTAAGGTTACAAATGATGTCACACCAAGAGTGTGACAATAAGTTAGCATATGGTTTATTCACAGAGCAACATTAAACAATGAGAGTTCATTGTGGTGTTGGGTTATTATCCCAATGCACAATTACCTGAAAGATAGTCGATATGATGAGCAGAGGACAAGGGGGACTGTAACAGAGAATTATGTCAGGAAAATATCAAGCGTGGTGTGGGAGGTATGGTGCTATAGGCACTGATGGGGTTCATTAAGGCTGTAATGACCGAACTAGAAAGTGGGAGAATATTTGCCGTTAAGCAGAGAGAAAATTGTATTAAAACGAATGAAGAAATTAGGACATACTCTGTCGCTGAGGTGTTGTGACAGGGTGGTGGATGTCTTAGCTGTTTAACCTGGGGAAGGTATGAATGAAGAAGCAATTAATACAGGCTGGTAGGTTTTAAACACACACACATATACACTGAGTGGACAAATCATTAGGGACAGCTGATCTTTCCATGACAGACTGACCAGGTGAATCCAGGTTAAAGCTATGAGCCCTTATCAATGTGTCACGTCCTGACCAGTATAAGGGGTTATTGGTTATTGTAGTTTGGTCAGGACGTGGCAGGGGGGTATTTGTTTTATGTGGTTCGGGGTTTAATGGGATATGTATTTATGTAAGAGGGGTGTTTGATTTATGTGTTCCGGGGTTTTTGGGTAATGTTCTTGTTCTGTATTTCTATGGTTTTCTATGTTGTGTATTTCTTTGTTTGGCCTGGTATGGCTCTCAATCAGGAACAGCTGTACATCGTTGTTGCTGATTGAGAGTCATACTTAGGTACTTAGTGGTGTGGGGGCTGTGCTTTGGCAAAGTGGGTGGGGTTATATCCTGCCTGTTTGGCCCTGTCCGGGGGTATCATCGGATGGGGCCACAGTGTCTTCTGATCCCTCCTGTCTCAGCCTCCAGTATTTATGCTGCAGTAGTTTATGTGTCGGGGGGCTAGGGTCAGTCTGTTACATCTGGAGTATTTCTCTTGTCTTATCCGGTGTCCTGTGTGAATTTAAATATGCTCTCTCTAATTCTCTCTTTCTCTCTTTCTTTCTTTCTCTCGGAGGACCTGAGCCCTAGGACCATGCCTCAGGACTACCTGGCATGATGACTCCTTGCTGTCCCCAGTCCACCTGGCCGTGCTGCTGCTCCAGTTTCAACTGTTCTGCCTGCGGCTATGGAACCCTGACCTGTTCACCGGACGTGCTACCTGTCCCCAACCTGCTGTTCTCAACTCTCTAGAGACAGCAGGAGCGGTAGAGATACTCTCAAAGATCGGCTATGAAAAAGCCAACTGACACTTACTCTTGAGTTGCTGACTTGTTGCACCCTCGACAACTACTATGAATATTATTATTTGACCATGCTGGTCATTTATGAACATTTTAACATCTTGACCATGTTCTGTTATAATATCCACCCAGCACAGCCAGAAGAGGACTGGCCACCCCTCATAGCCTGGTTCCTCTCTAGGTTTCTTCCTAGGTTTTGGCCTTTCTAGGGAGTTTTTCCTAGGGAGTTTTTCCTAGCCACCGTGCTTCTTTCACATGCATTGCTTGCTGTTTGGGGTTTTAGGCTGGGTTTCTGTACGGGCACTTTGAGATATCAGCTGATGTATGAAGGGCTATATAAATAAATTTGATTTGATTTGATTTGAGGTAGCCCTGTTTCACCTGTCCCTTTGTGGGAAGTTGTTGTTGTACTGCTGTGTGTTAGCCTGCAACACTGTTCGTTCGATCGTTTTCTTGTTTTGTTTGTTACGTGTTCTAATAAAATTAAGATGAGCACTCAACCCGCTGCGCCTTGGTCCATGATGTACGACGACCGTTACACAATGTCACTTGTTAAATCCACTTCAATCAGTCTAGATGAAGGGGAGGAGACAGGTTAAAGAAGGATTTTTAAGCCTTGAGACAATTGAGACATGGATTGCGTAGGTGTGCCATTCAGAGGGTGAATGAATAAGACAAAAGATTTAAGTGCCGTTGAAGGGGGTATGGTAGCAGGTGCCAGGTGCACCAGTTTGAGTGTGTCAAGAACTGCAACGCTACTGGGGTTTTCACTCAAAAATAGTTTCCCGTGTGTGTTTCGTAAGAATGGTCCACAACCTAAAGAATATCCAGCCAACTTCACACAACTGTGGGAAGCATTGGCGTCAACATGAGTCAGCTTCCCTGTGGAATGCTTTCAACATATTGTAGAATCCATGCCCCAATGAATTGAGGCTGTTCTTGAGGGCAAAATGGGTTGCAACTCAGTATTAGGAAGGGGTTCCTAATGTTTTGTACACTCAGTGTATATGCATGCACACAGACAGTGCGCAAGCATCCCCCCCCCCCCCCCCCCCACACACACACACACACACACACACACACCACACACACACACCACACACACACACACATATATACACATACAGGTAACTGCTAAAATAAAGGAAATAGCATCATCGTGTCTTAATAGGGCATTGGGCCACCACGAGCCAGCACAGCTTCAATGGACCTTGGTATAGATTTCACAAGTGTCTGGAACTATATTGGAGGGATGTGACACCATTCTTCCAACAAGAAATTCCATAATTTTGTGTTTTGTTGATGGTGGTGGAAAACACTGTCTCAGGCACCACTCCAGAATCTCCCATGAGTGTTCAATTGGGTTGAGATCTGGTGACAGATGGCTATGGCATATGGTTTACATCGTTTCATTCTCGACAAAGATTCAGTGACCACTTGTGCCCTGTGGATGGGGGTATTGTCATCCTATGCGGGCATAACCATGGTAGCCAAAATAATGACCTGCCCAGCATTTTATACATGACCCTAAGCATGATGGGATGTTGATTCCTTAATTAACTCAGGAACCACACCTGTGTGGCAGCACCCACTTTCAATATACTTTGTATCCCTCATTTACTCAAGCGTCCATTATTTTGGCAGTTACCTGTATATGCATATCTGCACTAACTCACCAGAGAGAAGATGTTTGAAATGTGCCTAGCAGAATCTGTGATCTGTATGTCCAAGGTGTAGCATGCAGCTAAAAAGAGAGAGAGGGAGAGAGAGTTATCACATAGTGGGAGATGAAAAAGTGGGTCCATCACGGTATCAGCGAACTTACCAGTTGATTTCTTAAATATTTCTCTTACCTGTACCATCGCAATAAGCAGAGCAGTTGCAGAAAATCTTCGCCTCTGAAAAGCAGGAATACGGTACTTATCAAGATACAGACACATATGTGTTTTAAAAACCCACCGAAGGTTGAAACGGCAAATGAATTTGTTTGCCAGTGTAAATGTGGATAACGAGTATTATCACATGGGTAAATAAAGGGGGCTTGCCATCGTCCATTTGGGTTTGATTCCCAAGAGGAACATAAACAGTCCCGCAATGTCCACTGTAAGATAAAACATGTTCGTATGAGAAGATGGATACCCTATTTATTCTATAGAAATTCTACAAACACAAAAACAACAGCATAGTATGTACTTGTCCAGCTTACCATGAGATATTAACAGGCCCTGGAGATTGACAAGTGTTTGGGAGAGGGAGGGTCCCATTGAGGGAACCATTGCACTTCGCAGAACCATTACTTGGAGGCAGTTGGCCTGCGCAATGAGACAGACCCATACCTACAATCAACAAGGAACAGACGTGAGGCTCTGATAAGGATATTTACATTTCTGAGAGAGATTTCAGATTTACATTCGGGTCAGTGTCACTCACACACTCTTTTTCCCACAATATAGGCTCGTATGGGGCTGTTCTCCGCAGCCAACCAAATGGCCCGCTGAACACAGCAGGGAAATGTGGGCTTCCTCAGCTTCAGCAGCACAGTGCAGTTAGTCCTCCTGGAGGTATAGGGGGCAGTATTAAGACGTGGAGCGAGACAGAGGATGCTGACCTGTAGTATTGAAATGAGTATTTCAACTAACCTGATCCTCGTTTTATTGACGCATGTCACTTCAATGTCCTGTAAAGATACGAGTTTTGATTCAACTCACATGCTTTCACAGAAAAAGCAAAAGTACCCCCTTTAGGTTCACATGCACATTAAGGCAGGTTTGTCTGGAGAGAGATGTAGTCTTACTTGAAACAGGCTGGCGGCAGTCATGTTTCCACCTTCGTGCTCTTCACTGCAGAACAGACAATTAATGAACAGAGTTAGCTTAGAACAGAGATGTTAGTTCATATTCTGCACATCTACTGAATATATCTACTGTATGTATATTTATATATCTACTTTATATAGATATTAATGAACAATTATGACACGTGACTGAATACTTTACCTAGTGGTGGCAGACATGGTACAGCTGGGAGAATGAGTTGTCGTGCTATGATTGTGTGATGGTGTAGTCATGCTATGGTTGTGTGAAGGAGTAGTAATACTGTGATTGTAAAGCATGGTTGTCATGTTTGTTGTCGAGGCCGCCATGCTGAAGTTGTGCGAGGGGGTCGAGCTGTAGTTCAGCGTTTGTGTTGTCGTGGTGAAGTTCTGGGATGGTGTTGTTATGGTGAAGTTGTATAACCGTGTTGTCATGTTGTAGGGGGTGGGATATGCTGGACTGACTGAGGTGGTTCGCAGTGTGTCTGTCGAGTTTGTGCCATTTGATTGTTCAGGTCGGTAGGGCTCGCAGGTGTCCAAGTGAGTATGAAATAGATCCCACAACTGAAAAAGGAAAACAGTGCTGTCACTTTTGATGTATTACTAAGCAAATGTACAAATTCAACACAATTCATCACACATGAGTCAGTCAAGAATCATTCACAATCCTGTGACCTACCCAGTCACTGATGTCCGTTTCACTCTTCAGGTCTCCAGTCACGTCCACAGCAAGGACCATCCAGTAGTAAACAGCTGTAAGACATACACATTAAATTAGAGTATAGCACATGTCAAATTCATATTATACACTGAATATCAACGCAACATGCAACAATTTAAAAGATTTTAATGAGTTACAGTTCATACAAGGAAATCAGTCAATTTTTTAAAATTAATTAGGCCCTAATCTGTAAGTCACAGATACCTTAAAAAAAGTTAGGGGTGTGGATCAAATCAAATCAAATGTATTTATATAGCCCTTCTTACATCAGCTGATATCTCAAAGTGCTGTACAGAAACCCAGCCTAAAACCCCAAACAGCAAGCAATGCAGGTGTAGAAGCACGGTGGCTGGGAAAAACTCCCTAGAAAGGCCAAAACCTAGGAAGAAACCTAGAGAGGAACCAGGCTATGAGGGGTGGCCAGTCCTCTTCTGGTTGTGCCGGGTGGAGATTATAACAGCACATGGCCAAGATGTTCAAATGTTCATAAATGACCAGCATGGTCAAATAATAATAATCATAGTAGTTGTTGAGGGTGCAACAAGTCAGCAACACAAGAGTAAGTGTCAGTTGGCTTTTCATAGCCGATCTTTGAGAGTATCTCTACCGCTCCTGCTGTCTCTAGAGAGTTGAAAACAGCAGGTCTGGGACAGGTAGCACGTCCGGTGAACAGGTCAGGGTTCCAGCAGGTCTGGGACAGCAGGTCTGGGACAGGTAGCACGTCCGGTGAACAGGTTAGGGTTCCATAGCCGCAGGCAGAACAGTTGGAACTGGAGCAGCAGCACGGCCAGGTGGACTGGGGACAGCAAGGAGTCATCATGCCAGGTAGTCCTGAAAATCAGTCAGTATCTGGTGTGACCACTATTTGCCTCATGCAGCGTGACACATCTCCTTCGCATAGAGTTGATCAGGCTGTTGCTTGTGGCCTGTGGAATGTTATCGCACTCCTCTTCAATGGCTGTGCGAAGTTGCTGGAACTGGAAAATGCTGTTGTATACATTTATCCAGAGCATCCCAAACATGCTCAATGGTGACATGTCTGGTAAGTATGCAGGCCATGGAAGAACTGGGACATTTTCAGCTTCCAGGAATTGTGTACAGATCCTTGCGTCATGGGGCCATGCATTATCATGCTGAAACATGAGGTGATGGTGGTGGATGAATGGCACAATGGGCCTCACGATATTGTCACGGTATCTGTGTGAGTTCAAATTGCCATCGATAAAATGAAATTGTGTTCATTGTCTGTAGCTTCTGCCTGCTCATACCATAACCCCCCCACCACCATAGGACACTCTGTTCACACGCTGACATCAGCAAATCGCTCACCCACACATCTACCCGGTACAGTTGAAACCGGGACTCATCCGTGAAGAGCACACTTCTCCAGCACAAGGTGCACCTGTGTAATGATCATGCTGTTCAATCAGCTTCATGATATGCCACACCTGTCAGGTGGATGGATTATGTTGGCAAAGGAGAAATGTTCACTAACTGGGATGTAAACAAATTTGTGCAAACAATTTTTGAGAAATAAGCTTTTTGTGCGTATGGAACAATTTTGGGATCTTTTATTTCAGCTCATGAAACATGGGACCAACACTTTACATGTTGTGTTTATTTACATGTTGTGTTTATGACACGTCTGCCCCCCCCCGCCCACGTCCCGTCCCCCCCCCGGTGCTTGAGGGCACCAGGCTACCCTGCATCATTCACTCCTGCCATCTATTACACACACCTGCCTTCCCTCGTCACGCGCATCAGTGATATTGGACTCACTCATCACCTATTTATTACCTCCCCTATATTTCCCCTGCTCTGTTCCCCGCTGCTGCATTGATTGTTTTTGTCTGTGTTACTCGTTTGCTGATGCTGTTCCTGTCTCGTTCCATGTCCGTTCCTTATAAAATGTTTGACTCCCTGTACCTGCTTCGTTACTCCAGCGTCATCGTATGTGACAGTTTATATTTTTGTTCGGTGTATAATCAATCAATTAAACTTTATTTATATAGCACATTTCTTACAAAAAAAGAGATAAAACACTTTTCTAGACAAATAAAACATCTAGATAGACAATAATAAAATTAAGAGATTAAATTAAAACATTTAAAAAGAGTTCAATAACAGTGGATATGAGAGACTATTGCAGCAATATCATATATTCATATTATAAGCATGATTCATTAAACTTACACTGATTGGCACAGAGCTGTGAGAAGTTGCAATGCACCTTTGCTGGCTCTGAAACAGAGATGGGAGAGGAGATAGGTGAGGATCAGTGCGTAACCATGATGCAACATTTACAGTGCCTTCAGAAAGTATTCACAACCCTTGACTTTTTCCCCCAAAAATGGTGTTACGGCCTGAATTTTAAATGGATTAAATTTACATTGTTGTCACTGGCCTACACACAATACCCCATAATGTCAAAGTGAAATGATGTTGTTTGTTTACAACATCATAAAAATGTAATGTTGAAACGTCTTGAGTCAATAAGTATTCAACCCCTTTATTATGGCAAGCCCAAATAAGTTCAGTAGTAAAAATGTGCTTAACCAGTCACATAATAAGTTGCATGGACTCTCTCTGTGTGTAATAATAGTGTTAACAATTAATTTTTAATGACTACCTCTTCCCTGTACCCCGCACATACAATTATCTGTAAGGTCCCTCAGTCGAGCAGTGAATTTCAAACACAGATTGAACCACAAAGACCAGGGAGGTTTTCAATGCAAGTAGCCTACAATCTATGGTGGTGAAACGGACAGCACTCTCCAAGGTGCTGATTCATTCAAAGCATTTTAGACGTCACTGCAGTATGCCCACATACTTGAGTATAGCTTTGGGGCTTACACAAGTCCGAATTTATTATAGCCTAATTTTCTAGACATCAACGTAGCAGTAGAACACATATCACAATATCGGAACACGATCCACAATCTTTCTCTGGACTTTTTTTTTTTCAAACTCAATTGCTTTTTCTTATACATTTTTTATTTGGCTTTCCCACGTTTCAAAATCAGTAGGGAGAGGACTAGACTCGGCTACATGGCATGATTACATAGGGACCTCTTCACTCGCTGACCACCACTACCAAGACCTGTGTCAAGATCAGTTACTTACCCCACTGGCCCTCCCCATAACCTCTATGTACAAGTAAGAGAGCAGGTCTGGAATCAGTGTGGCAGGATAGGATGATTACACAGAAGGATCACCACGCTTTAATGTGATGGTCTTTCTGGGGGGGCGGGAGAAATAATGAGGAGGCAACTTCATTTAACACTGATTGCTTTTATTAGAATAAATAGTGAAACAATTAATAAATGAAGCCGCAATAGTGTTTTTTTATTTAACTAGGCAAATTCTTATTTATAATGACGGCCTACCAGGGAACAGTGGGTTACCTGCCTTGTTCAGGGGCAGAACGACAGATTTTCACCTTGTCAGCTCGGGGATTCGATCCAGTAACCTTTCGGTTATTGGCCCAACCACTAGGCTACCTGCCGCTCCAAGAGGTACCGGGTCTGGGAAAATAGGTGCCGGAACAAACAAAAGTCAAATCTGAGAGGTGCCGGATCCTGTTATGGCAGGATCCGGCTCAAATTAAGCACAGTCAACAACCAATTTGACAGAGCTTGAATAATTCTGAAAAGAATAATGGGCAAATGTTGCGCAATCCAGGTGTGGATTGCTCTTATAGTCTTACGCAGAAAGGCTCACAGCTGTAATCACTGCCAAAGGTGCTTTAACAAAAGTATTGACTCAGGGGTTTGAATATTTATATAAATGTGATATTTCTGTATTTAATTTTGAATATATTTTCAAATGTGTCTAAAAACATGTTTTCACTGTCATTACAGGTATTGGGTGTAGATGGGTTAGGAAAAAATCAATTTAATCCATTTTGAATTCAGGCTGTAACAACAACATGTGGAATAAGTCAAAAGGTGTGAATACTTTCTGAAAACACCGTAGCTCCACACAAACACCTCTATTATACTAAGACATCATCTGACATAAATCATATGATTACTCATTGTGATACACCCCTCCACCATTACTCAGGCTGTTGACTTACCCGTAGTGACGTTAGAGGTGACTGTTGTTGGTAAAGGCGTGGAGTGTCCCGGAAATGTGTCATTTTTAGAGGTCACTGAAATGGAGAGCCAGGAGCCGATAAGCTTGCTGAGTCTGTACAATACAATGCGTGTAACTGAAATATCCGATTTTAACAAAGGCTACTGTAGGATGATCTAACTTACTGTTAGCAGTGGACAGCATGGTGGGTGAGGTTGAGTGCAGCGTAGAGGTAGTGGATGGAGATGGCACAGTGGACGTCATTGGTCCACTAGTCATGTTGGATGAGGCAGTGTGCAGTGGGGATGGGTGAGGGGTTGTAAGTGATGTGGGGGGTGGGGTGGTGGGCACCACGACTGTTGATGTGTTTAGAGTGTTAGATGAAGGAATGTTAGTGGTGGTTGATGGAGCTGTGGATGGTATGGCTGATGGAGCTGTGGATGGTATGGTTGATGGAGCTGTGGATGGTATGGTTAATGGAGCTGTGGATGGTATGGTTAATGGAGCTGTGTATGGTATGGTTGATGGAGCTGCAGGTGTCGTGGTTATAGCTGATGTGGTTGGATAGGGTGTAGTTGCTGTGTCAGTATGGGACATGGTTGATGCTACAATACTTTGGGTGGTAGATGTTGTAGTAGATGTGGTTGTTGTAGCTGACATGGTTGTGGTTGGTGTGGATGTAGTTGGTGTAGTTGTCGTGGTTGACGTAATTGTTGTGGTTGTATTTGGTGTAGAAAGTGCGGTAGTTTTAGTTGACATGGTAATATTTGGTGTAGTTGGTATGGTTGTTGTTTTAAGCTGTGCATTTGGTGGCGGTGAGGACAAAGATGGCAGGACAGATAGGGAAGGGGGTGGGGCAGAGGGTGGAGGAGGTGGGGCAGAGGCTGCAGAGAGTGAAGGATGTGTTAATGATGGTGGAGAGGGTGAAGATGGAAAACTTTGTGCAAACGAATGTCCTGACAACAGACACAGATAATTCAACATCTCTCAGCATGAAACCTAATGACAACATAAGAAACTATGCTATTAGAAGGGGGACTTTTTGGACCTGAATGCCAAATCATTCAGGAGATAAAGGTGCTCAAAGTTGACCCATTTTGTATACCCCACCATACCATGAGACATCCATGTCTTCATCAGTGGAAAAGAAAAACGGTTGAGATGGATACAATTTAAAAGCTTACAAACAGGGTTGTCAAACGATTTTACAATTTCTGAAGAAAAAAACAAATATATTTTTTAAATGTATTTTTTTTAACCTTTAACATGAATTATCTAAAAACTTGTAAATGTAGATTTTTTTTAAACTTTGCATAGGTTGTAACTTAACCCGCATTTGAAATGATCTGAGGTGTTTGTGTTGTGCCCACCATCAGTTGAGCCACAGCATGTTCTTGAATACAGGGTGCGTGTCATGTTTTGGCTGATAAATGTACTAAAATGAGAATACAATTGAAATGTAAACTTACAAATGGTACCACAAAGATGGTTGGAGGTCCACACAACAGAGAATGTTGACTTGAATGTGAATATCTGTTGTTTTGAATTATACTGTCAATTCTCCATAGGCAACCTATTGAAATCATATAAATATAGCTAATAGACATGACCATTGAAGTTCAAATTCGACAGTGGGTGGACCGGCGGTCATCTTGGTGTTCGTAATTAGAAGTTAAAATGTCAATTCAATTAAAATGTCAATGGTGTACCAGCTAAATTACAGTGGTCTGAAGGAATATGAATTCTATATTGATTTTTGAAATGACACCCCCGTATTCAAGAGCATATTGTGGCTCAACCAATGGCGGGCACAACAGAAAAAACTCAGATTATGTGAAATAGGGTTTAAGCTACAACATAAGCAAATATTTAAAAAAACGGAGTTTGCGTATTTTTAGATAAAATAAATTATAAAATAATTTAACACTGTTTGTAAGCTTTTAAATTATATTAAACTTAACCGTTTATCTTTTCGAGTGATGGATGTCTCATGGTATGATGGGGTATGCAAATTGGGTCAACTTCAGGTCCAAAAAGTCACTTTCTGGCCACTTTTTCAATGGGCAGACATGTTTGGAAACTTTTGTAAAAATCAAAAGGGATGCTGTCAAAAAGTGATTGAATTCTAACGGATTTACCCTATAAGAAGACCTCACCTATGGCTGCATGAAGAAGAAGGACTAGGAAGGATACCCGGAGGAGCCTTGGATGTGTCCTAGTTCCCATGTGTAGGAGTTCTGTGGCTCTGGTCATCTTTCTGTAGAACGACAGATCACAGGATCAATGTTAACGACTCATAAAAATCAAGACTGTAATACAGAGGCTTCATTGTTAAAGAAACTCTGTATTAACTCTGATGAGACAATCCTTTACCACAAATGAAAGAAAATACTTTGAGTTTGATCACACTACTTTGACTGCACTACTGAGATAGTGGTGGTGTGGTGAAACCAAACTGATTGTTAAGATGTGCTGACAACGAACTGGGGCTGTGGAGCTGAGTGGTGATCTGAGAGCAGAAGACCGAGAGAGGCATTGTACTATTGTGCCTTTCACCGTATTGCTTGCAGTGCCTTCCCAACCTCTTAAGGATCTGCCCTTTTTTCCCCAATTTTTGCCTAAAATAACATACCCAAATTTAACTGCCTGTAGCTCAGGACCTGAAGCAAGGATATGCATATTCTTGATACCATTTGAAAGGAAACACTTTGAAGTTTGTGGAAATGGTAAATTATTGTAGGAGAATATAACACATTAGAACTGGTAATAGATCATACAAAGAAAAAAACATGTATTTTTTTTGTACTATCTTTGAAATGCAAGAGAAAGGCCATACTGTATTATTCCAGCCCAAACGCAATTTATATTTTGGCCACTAAATGGCAGCAGTGTATGTGCAAAGTTTTAGACTGATCCAATGAACCATTGCATTTCTGTTCAAAATTGTGTCGACTGCCCAAATGTGCCTAATTGGTTTATTAATACATGTTCAAGTTCATAACTGTGAACTCTCCTCAAACAATAGCATGGTATTCTTCCACTGTAATAGCTACTGTAAATTGGACAGTGCAGTTAGATTAACAAGAATTTAACCTTTCTGCCAATATCAGATATGTCTATGTCCTGGGAAATGTTTTGTTACTTACCTCATGCTAATCACATTAGCCTACGTTAGCTCAACCGTCCCATGGGGGACCCACCAATCCTATCTTGTTGCAGTGCCATAGAATAATTCAGTGTGCAGTGGAGTGAGATTTGTAGTGCCTTCTACCATATTGTTGCAGTGCCATATCAAAATAATTCAGTGTGCAGTGTGTTGCAGTGTAACTTCTGCATGCCCGCTTATTTAACTGAGGGAGGGTAACCTACCTGAGGGGAGGCTATTGTGTCCAAACAGTCTGGGGAAATCGTACAGTCTGCTGTGGGAGGTCAGAAAACGCGATCCAATCCATGTTAACCCATGAATTTAAAATAAAACTTACCTTGAGCATACATACTACCTGTCCTGGTCTTCTGTGTTGGGGTTGTGTGTTGGAGAACGTTAAATATTGTGTTGGGTAGAGTAAAAAGGGGTTCACACTAAACTGTGACACCTCTTTAAGTGGCGTTGTCATCAGGATTTCTCCAAGAGCACTTCTCTTGCACAGGGGGCTATGGATCAGCTAGGGGATGGAGCACAGGGGGCTGAAGGCTCTAGTCCTTCAGGGGCAGGCCCACTACCTCAGTATACTCCTGTAGCAATGCCTTGGTTCATGTGCTCACCCTGAGTTCCCAAAGGTTCTGCTGAGAGTAATGGAGTTCGATTTTGGGAGTGGGGGGCACAAATCGAAGCCATTTTGAGGTCGCAAGGACTGGCAGAATAACAGCATGTTTATTTCATTATGGGGGTTCTAGACGGCAATGCAAAGACAAACCATGTTTAGTCAAGCCCAGAGGATCTCACCTTCTTCGTGGGCTGCATTATAAGACTAGTTTGGCAGCCTCACCCCTACAATCACTCTCCTGTGCCGCTTCTTTGATTGTAACCAGAGGGGAGATGAGCCTATGGGAGACTACCTCCTGCACACACGGGAGCTGTTTAGCCGATGGCTCCAATCAGAACCGGACGGATCTGCCAAGGATGAATCAACTCTTCGGAACCAATTCGTTAAAGGTCTAAAGGAGGGCCCTCTGAAACAGGAGCTCCAAAAGTATGCGCGGCGACAGTAAGGGATGACATTCACTCAGGTTAGTCAGGAGTCTGAGTCGCTGGCCAGAGAGATGGCGGAAAAGGACAGCCAGGTTTGCCGTACTGTTCCCCCTACAGGTGGCGCCCCAGCTGCTGTGACCAATGCAGACTAGGAGCAATGGAAGGAGAACATGTGTACTGAGCTACTGCAGAAGATGAAGGAGCAGCTGAGCAACCTGACAGAAACCCTAGTGAGAGAAATCAGACGTCAGAAGACTCATTCAGCTGCGTCGCCACGGCTGAGTGAGTAGCCAAGGGGGCATGTACAGACAGGCAGCATGTTCCTTTCTCTGATAGAAGGAGAGCCACATTGCAGTAGGACCGGCAGGGCAGACCCATCTGTTTCGGGTGTGGACAGCCTGGCCACATCCAGTGCTTCTGCTTCACCCAGAGAGATGAACAGGCCCTTTTAAAACAGGAATCCCCCGGCCGTTGTAGGGCGAGCGGTCAGTGCTGCAGCCACCTAGCAAGCGGAAAGCCCTGCGAGGTCTGTTGGGAAAGAAGTCTGCTGGGAAACTGCCCTCATGTGGAAGTGGAGACAGCAGAATAAAAATACTATGTATGTTGGATAAGGGATCCCAAGTAACGATGTTCAGTCTCAGTTTTTTCAGAAGTGGTTTGGCCATCTCTCCATGCAGGATTTGTCAGACCTCCGCTGGCTCATGTTGAAGGCAGTCAATGGCCTACACATCCCTTATGTCAGCTATGCGGTCAATGATTTTGTTGTGGGAGGAGTGAAAGTTCCAGCCAAGGGGGTTGTGATTGTCAAGGATGACTGTCTGGGGGCAGACCAAGGAATCCTTGGGATGAATGTTATAGCCCAATACTGGAAGGAGTTGTTCCAAGGAGTCTCCCAGGGCGTCACTGGGTTCAACACCACCTTGGGGGCAGCTGCCAGGAAGGAGTGGCAGAATGCTTTTACTGTCTGCAGATGAGTCATGCAGATGAGTCATGCAGACCGATGAGCCTGAGGGGGGTCCATTTATTGAACGCCTGTCCAATGGGGACCCCAATGGGACCCCAGCTAGCAGTGAGAAGTTGCTGTGGGCCAGAGTTTTCGGAGGGAGCTCCTCCAAAGACTGTCATGTCGTGGAGGATCCTGGTGATGGAGTTGAGAGGCGAATTGCTCGCAGTGTTGAGGACAAGGAGGAAGGCTAGCCTTGCGACTGCTAAACGTATAACCTTACCGCCTTGAGATACCAAGGTGATGCCCACTGGCCACAGTGACCCTCTTGGAGCCTTCTCAGATCTGTGGAGAGCGAGACCTGGTGCTACACACCCAGACACCAGGTAATATTGAGGTGGATGTGCAGACAGTCCAGCTACAGCCTGATGGCCAAGCCCTGTAAACATCCATAGCGAGTGTGACACCGACCAATCCCACCAAGCCTGTACGCGGAGACTCCTAATGGCAGGGATGCTATTCTGGGGTAATCACAGAATGCTCAAGTCTCTGGGCTGCACCAGTGGTACTGATGAAGAAAAAGGATGGGAACTGAAGGTTCTGTGTAGACTACCAGCGACTCAATGCACTGACCCACAAGGATGCATATCCTCTCCCCTGCATCAAGGAGATCTGAACCATGTTGTACCACCCTCAGGGCAATGGGGCCTGTGAGGGGTTTAATCAAACATTGTTATCTCTCCTTGGTTCCCTGGGGCAAGATGAGCAGATGCGTTGGCCAGAGCAGTAACCCATGCTTCTGCAGGCATACAACAACACTGAACATAGCAGCACCAGACTTACCCCATTCTTTGTAATGTTTGGTAGGCATGCCCATCTTCCTGTTGATGTGATTTCAGGTGTGGAGGCCCTGATGCTGCGGATTGACCTAGATGGATGGGTGAGGCACCATCATGACCAGCTATGACGGGCCTACAATCAGGTCGAGACAAGGACCCTCTATCCGCAGGGGCGAGACAAATAGCGGTACGACAAGCGGGCGAAGGACCTTCCATTGATGGCTAGTGAACGGGTGTTACTGGGGGACTTCCGACAACATGATCAGAGTAAACTAGCCACCCGATAGCAACCGCAGCCTTTTGTCATTCTAGGCCCCTTTCGGCCTGGACTGCCTGCCAGTCATTCACATCCAACCAGAGGAAGGGGGACCAATGCCGACAATTCATTTGAACCATGTGCGGCCTTGCCCCTACCCAACCTTCAGACTGCACCCAGATGCAACTCCACAGACCTGTGGCGGGGCTGGGGGGATCAGACTCACCTCCAGCGAGTTGGCTAATCAGACAGGTAGCTGGAGATTGGCTGTAATTTCCTTTAAAAGCCCTGTGTTTTGTGGCATTTGGGGCTGGGAGTTGAGCAGAGAATTTCTCTCTGTGGGGATCGGTCTCCTATGCAAGTTTCCATGTCTTGTCTGTTTGGGTGTTTGCTGTGATCGCACTGGACGAAAAGTCTTATTTGCAAATTCAAGTGAGGAAGAGGGCAGCTGCGCTGACGATAAACTGGGGCTGTGGAGCTGAGTGGTAATCCAAGAGCAGAGGACCAAGAGAGGCATTGGTACAACGCACATCAAGGAGCTTTAGCTCCACCAAGTAAGGGACATGATTTTTCCTGTGTTCCCCTTATACCACTCTTTCTCTTCTGGGCCGTTTTGCCACGCCACTGAAAGCCTATTGCATCTGGATAACGCCATACAGAGACGTTTATTGTATTTTGTGGGGATATGGTTCTCGTCGGGCCCTAGAAATCGAGAACCTATCCCCACCCTTTTTACCCGATATGTTGTCTTGTCTGTCTTTCCCCCTCCCTATTTTGTCCCATAGCAGTAGAATCCATTAGAGGGGTTGGCAGAGTAGAGCAGGACCAAGGGTGGGTCCCATATTGTGTGCAGCACCAGAGCGAGATTGTAGTGCCTTTAACCATATTGTTTGCAGTGCCTTCCCTTAGAATAACTATCTTGTTGCAGTGCCGTATCCAAATACAATGTCACTTTTCCCCGCTATTTACCTGAGGTAGTCAGGGAGGGTAACCTACCTGAGGGGAGGTTACTTGAGTTTACTTACCTGTCCTGGTCTTGTGTTGTGTGCTGGAGAACATTAAACCCTGTGTTGGGTGGAGTAAAATGGGGTTCACGCTAAACTGTGACATGATCTCTCAAACATTAAACAAATGTTGTTTTTAATACCTGTGATATCTTTGTAGCTATTTCTGTGTCAGTTACAAATGAATATTTAACACAATAGGGGAAGCCTTAATCTAATATGTTATGTAACATAAGTTGTAAATAATTCTAAAGCAAACACATTACTGTATGCCTGTTCTGACACACCTGAATTTACACTATCAAAAGTGTCCCGAAACAATAATACAATTACTGTCACGGTTGTCGTAAGGAGAAGCGGACCAAAGTGCAGCGTTCCACATTTTATTTATACTGTGAAACTATGCAATACATAAATAAACTGAATGACAAAAAAACAACAAACCGTGACGCATTGGTGAAACATACACTACTCAAAATTAATCTCCCACAAACCCAGGTGGGACAAACACCAACTTAAATATGACCTCCAATTAGAGACAACGGTGACCAGCTGCCTCTAATTGGAGATCATCTCAAACAAAGCCCAACATAGAAATACAAAAACTAGAACAACCCAACATAGAAATACAAAACTAGAACATAACAACATAGACAAACTAACCTAGAAAACCCCCCTGTCACGCCCTGACCTATTCTACCATAGAAAATAACAACTAATTATGGTCAGGACGTGACAATTACTCTGATCACACAATCTCTCACATGCACGCAAGCACACACACACATTCAAATCTACAATGCCACAAGCTGTTATTTGTACGATTAGATTAGTTCCTGGTAATTGTCGTTCTCTTTTCCCTGGCATTGTATATTTTCTGAGATTTTGTTTAGTCACATATAGACGGGTTGGCTGACAACGTCACAAATTATGCGTTGGTTATGATTCTGAACGGTCAGATGGCTAGCCACAATGACAATCTGCCTTGTGGGTAATCGTAGGTGACTCGTTTCAGATTGTTGTATCTTGTTATTGATAACATGTCTTGTTTTTAAGTGTTTTGACTGATGTCATGTCAATGCTAATATGGCAAAACATTTGCTAGCTCGCTAACCAACAACTGTAACTATGTATTTGAGAGACAACAAGTGCTCATTGTGCAAATGTATTTATGTTTTCAATAAACATTAGGAGACTAACAACATTTTACATGTCAAGTCTAAGCCAACTCAGTTTGTATAGTTGCGCACGTGTCGGTTTTGTTGCTAAATAATAAGCTCACCATTTAGTCATTTTAACTACCATTTAATCAAATAGCAGAAAATACAAGATACACATTTCAACACTGTTCTTTTTGAAGTGCTGAATATCATCTTCCATAAAGTATTTGACTATAACTTGACATGCAACATTAATTTTATTTGAGAAATATGTCAGTCTAACAGTTTCATTATCTTTATACAGTACACAAGACACATAATCAGAAATAGGGGTATTTTAAAGCAGATGGCTACTGTAAAAGCATAGCACAATGTTGTATGCCATTTCTGCCCCATGAAACATTGTACAAAATCACCTTTTCTACGTGACTTGTCAACTGATACAGTATTGCCTGTCTCTGTGCTTGAAATTCATCAGCTTAATGAAATACAAATAATGAGTGGAATATATTGTTAGATATAACCCAGGTATTTCAGCAGTGCATTGTAGACTATACTATAATTCCAAATGGTGGCATATAGAGTGAATTTTACCACATTTTCCAATTGAATCACACTGGCAACAAGTTACTTAGTGATTTGGTTTGTTGTACTCAATTGAAAATGTGCTTAGAGTTTTTAAACCATTTTGATGATCTATTTTGATTGTTGTGCTTACAGTTGTGAAAATGTACCATATAGCTGTGGAAATTGCACCAAATTGATAGAAAAAACCAACAACACTGTAATTTCATCCTGGCTACCTCAATCTAATATCATTTTGATATCCACATTTAATTATCCTTGTAAAAAAAACTGTCATAAAGGACAACAAGAAAAGCTATTCATCCTCAGTGTTAATTGAACAGTCAATATCTAGTCAGTGACCCCTGGACTTATAGGTAGCCTACTGTAGGTCTATGTTCTGAACCGAAGAGAAAGATTCTGTGAGGAATAGATTTTACCTGGTAAAGCACCGCATACAGACACAGCGTACTCCACCACACCGCATAGCTGGAACCTTGTCGGGATTGTCCTCATCTCCATAAAACATTTGTTTCTCATCGGCAATTCAACAATCCAGATTTAAGCTACTTTCAGCACTGACCCCCTGAGAGAATAATTAAATAAAGCAAGTTTACGATTGTCCTACCCCTTTCAGACCAATATAATAACAACAATGGTCCTTAAATAAGCATATACAGCACAAATAAAATCACAAATGTTTCCCAACTGTTATTGAGAAAAATGTACAGGCTCTTGAGCCAACGGGAAGTTTCTGTGACTTTCTCACCATCGTTAGGTGACAGGTGGGACACGCCCCTAAAACGTCAAAGCCTGTTCTGAAATATGTACCTGACTAAGACAGAAACAAAACTTTTAAGAAAGAAAAGTTAGCCTACATATTGTCAATCTGCTTACTTTTTTCAACTTTTTATGATATTGTTTTAACTTAAATGTATAATTATTACTGGAATATAACAGGTGTTAAAGTTTGCAGATTGTAACTGCTTAGTGAATCTGACCCTTAACATCTTTTCAGTTCTCACATTACTAACTAGCCTGTTAAACTTGAATATTATATGGTATTCCATTTTATTTCTATATTAATGGAGTTGAAAGTAAGTACAGGATCTAAGTAATGTAGAGTTAGACCCAACTCACTGGGCACACTATGTCATTTCAGCGTGGATAATTGGGTAGTATTTGGTTGAGACTTTGATCAATGAGATTATAACCTATAATCACCCACTCAAAAAGACAGCCAAAAGTTTGTGGAATTTTCAAACATTTAAAAGCACAGTAAAGTTCAAATTGGAATACAAGGTCAGATGTTTTGTTTGATGTATACAACCAATTAATGACGTGTTATCACTGTGCTTCATCTAATAGCAGAATCAAATGACCTGGATTGTAGTTGAGATTACATTAAAAAGTACATTGTGCAAGTTATCAATGCCGTTTGAGATTCTGTACAGATTATTACAGCAATTGTGAAAATCTCCACAGACCAGCGACAACCTAGGCATGTCATCTTAAACATGCATTCTTTATATGATTAAATAATAAGTATTATATAGTTAGACTAAAATCTAAATGTGTTCATGGATCTGGTACTCGTTTTATAGTTTAACGTTACATATACTGTTCAAAAAAATAAAGGGAACACTTAAACAACACATCCTAGATCTGAATGCAAGAAATAATCTTATTAAATACTTTTTTCTTTACATAGTTGAATGTGCTGACAACAAAATCACACAAAAATAATCAATGGAAATCCAATTTATCAACCCATGGAGGTCTGGATTTGGAGTCACACTCAAAATTAAAGTGGAAAACCACACTACAGGCTGATCCAACTTTGATGTAATGTCCTTAAAACAAGTCAAAATGAGGCTCAGTAGTGTGTGTGGCCTCCACGTGCCTGTATGACCTCCCTACAACGCCTGGGCATGCTCCTGATGAGGTGGCGGATGGTCTCCTGAGGGATCTCCTCCTAGACCTGGACTAAAGCATCCACCAACTCCTGGACAGTCTGTGGTGCAACGTGGCGTTGGTGGATGGAGCGAGACATGATGTCCCAGATGTGCTCAATTGGATTCAGGTCTGGGGAACGGGCGGGCCAGTCCATAGCATCAATGCCTTCCTCTTGCAGGAACTGCTGACACACTCCAGCCACATGAGGTCTAGCATTGTCTTGCATTAGGAGGAACCCAGGGCCAACCGCACCAGCATATGGTCTCACAAGGGGTCTGAGGATCTCATCTCGGTACCTAATGGCAGTCAGACTACCTCTGGCGAGCACATGGAGGGCTGTGCGGCCCCCCAAAGAAATGCCACCCCACACCATGACTGACCCACCGCCAAACCGGTCATGCTGGAGGATGTTGCAGGCAGCAGAACGTTCTCCACGGCGTCTCCAGACTCTGTCACGTCTGTCACGTGCTCAGTGTGAACCTGCTTTCATCTGTGAAGAGCACAGGGCGCCAGTAGCGAATTTGCCAATCTTGGTGTTCTCTGGCAAATGCCAAACGTCCTGCACGGTGTTGGGCTGTAAGCACAACCCCCACCTGTGGACGTCGGGCCCTCATATTCACCCTCATGAAGTCTGTTTCTGACCGTTTGAGCAGACACATGCACATTTGTGGCCTGCTGGAGGTCATTTTGCAGGGCTCTGGCAGTGCTTCTCCTGCTCCTCCTTGCACAAAGGCGGAGGTAGCGGTCCTGCTGCTGGGTTGTTGCCCTCCTACAGCCTCCTCCACGTCTCCTGATGTACTGGCCTGTCTCCTGGTAGCGCCTCCATGCTCTGGACACTATGCTGACAGACACAGCAAACCTTCTTGCCACAGCTCGCATTGATGTGCCATGCTGGATGAGCAGCACTACCTGAGCCACTTGTGTGGGTTGTAGACTCTGTCTCATGCTACCACTAGAGTGAAAGCACCGCCAGCATTCAAAAGTGACCAAAACATCAGCCAGGAAGCATAGGAACTGAGAAGTGGTCTGCGGTCCCCACCTGCAGAACCACTCCTTTATTGGGGGTGTCTTGCTAATTGCCTATAATTTCCACCTGTTGTCTATTCCATTTGCACAACAGCATGTGAAATTTATTGTCAATCAGTGTTGCTTCCTAAGTGGACAGTTTGATTTCACAGAAGTGTGATTGACTTGAAGTTACATTGTGTTGTTTAAGTGTTCCCTTTATTTTTTTGAGCAGTGTATGTTTGTAAGATAGACTTAACTTTAGGCAATTTACGTTATATTACAAAAGTAATATTGAATTGTGTTTGGTTGATAATACAACCAAATATCAACATTTAAAAGACGTATCTACTGCTTGGATAGTTCCATCTGTACCACTGACTTAGTCTGGATTTAAATCCAGTTTGTCTACAAATTAATAATTGATATGTTGGATTCACGTACGATTCATCTCAACCACAAATACCATTTTAAGAATAGGACTAAATCAAATAAAACTTTAAATGCACTTGAAATAAAGTGTAGTATGATGTTGAACATATGTGCGGCAGAGGAGGCTGGTGGGGGGAGCTATAGGAGGAAGGGTTCATTGTAATGGAATGATAAAATGGACCGGAGTCAAACGTGATTTCCATATGTTTGATATCGTTCTATTTACTCCAGTCATTACACTGAGCCCGTCCCCCTATAGCTTCCCCCACCAGCCTCCTCTGACGTGAGAGCTGTTGCTACGTCAGAGGGGGATACGTTCAGAGTTGGACATGCATCATTCTTGTCACGCTATGCACCTGCTTGACAACGTTTTGAGAGGGAACCCACCTCTGACTCACCTAGAGTCTTTCTCTGCTCACATACCACACCTGTGTTCCCTGTCCTGACATTTGTCTTGTTGTTCTCTGACATGGTCTACTACCTGTTGGTAAACATTTACCGACCTGTCCTCAGCTCACATGTCTTTATTTTCATACCTCAACTGCAGAACCTGTGTCTGGTCACTATTTTTCTGGTTGTGTTTTTCCATTTTAATTAATTGGCACAATTCTCTGATATTACAGTATCGTGCTTATTATTCTACTGTATACATACTGTTTTAGAGCTGTCCGAAATATGATCCATCTAATACTCAGGTCAACAAAGCTGTAAGTAATAACCCAATGAATCAACTGACCCTATGTAAGAATGCTGTTCATCGACTACAGCACAGCCTTTAACGCCGTAGTGGCCTCCAAGCTCATCACTAAGCTCGGGGACATGGTTCTGAACCGCGCCCTGTGCAACTGGGTCTTGGACTTCTTGACGGGCCGACCCCAGGTGGTGAAGGTAGGCAACAACACCTCTGCTACGCTGATCCTTGACACGAGGGCCCCATGGAGTTGCACGCTCAGCCCCCTCCTGTACTCCCCCGTTCACCCATGACTGCGTGGCCGTGCACATCTCACATTCAATCATTAAGTTTGCAACGACAGCTTACAGGGAGGAGGTGAGGGCTCTGGCAGAGTGGTGCCAGGAAAATAACCTCTCCCTCAACGTCAACAAAACGAAGGAGCTGACCGTGGACTTCAGGAGACAGCAGATAGAACACGCCCCCATCCACATCGACGGTCCTCATTGGCTGTGATAAAGTTTCCAGTGTCCATTGCACAACGTTTACTCACCTGTGAGGCAGGGAGAGGCTGCATTGCTTTCACATCAATCAAGGGCTCAGCCAGAATGAGAGATTACAGTACTTATGACATGTTAAGAACTTCAGAGCCACCGCTGTAAAAGAAGCAGCAGCATGCAGGGAATAGCATTCTGACATGAATTATGCAGAGAAATTGTTGGTTTTCCTGAAAATCCTCTAAATTTCCCGCCATTTGTGAATAGCAGGGATACTTCACAACTTGGTCATTCCATATGAATTCAATGACTTTCTGACTACACCCCTTTACAAATGAACGAAGCCTCCCAAACATGTTTGCTCTTGGTAGAAGTGGTCAGAAATTGACGTTTTGGACCGGAATGCCAAAACATTCAGGCGATAAGAAGTGCTCAAAGTTGACCTATTTTGCATACCCCACCCTACCATGAGACATCCATGTCATTGATAAATATAAATGATTGAGTTTGATATAATTTGAAAGCTTACAAACAGGGTTTTCAAACTATTTGATCATTTCTTGAAAAATACTGTTTTTATTAAAAAGCACAAAAAATTACCTTTAACATCAAATATTTTTTTAAAACACTTAAACTCTGATTTAACTCATTTTCACATATGTTGTAGCTTAGACCCTATTTTACATTGTCTGAGGTGCTTGTGTTGTGCCCATCATTGGCATTTGCTTTAATACAAATTAAGGTGGTGTCATTTCAATCATAAATCAGACTGCAATTTAAGCTGGTACACCACTGACATTTTAATCGAATTTGTATTTATTTTTTCCCCTTTATTTAACTAGGCAAGTCAATTAAGAACAAATTCTTATTTTCAATGACAGCCTAGGAACACTTCCTTGTTCAGGGGCAGAACAACAGATGTGTATCTTGTCAGCTCAGGGATTTGAACTTGCAACCTTTCGGTTACTAGTCCAAAGCTCTAACCACTAGGCTACGCTGCCTTTAACAGCAGTTCCCTGTGAGTGAGAAGACAGCTCTCAAGAAGACTGTCACAAGAATTTTTATCCCAATTGTTGAACTCAACTATCACTCAAGCTTTAAATAATTCCCAGAGGTTGTAATGCCCTGGTTAATAAAAAATTCTTCAAAGACCCAGTCTGCAATAGATCAATACTTTACTCAGAGAGTACTCTGACTTCAAAATGAAAACACACTCTTTTTATAACACCCACACACACACACACACACACACACATGAATTCACATCAGTAGAAACTCCACCTCTCTTTAGGTGGGCTGTATTTTTCCAGAATACTAACATATAGTTTCTCATTATCTTCTTCAAGCCTAGCCATTTCTAGCCATTCCTCTCCTCCCTAGATTAGAGGGGCCTTGGAAGGGGCCTCTTTCCTGTTGTCAGTTTACAGAGTTATAACTAGGTCATCTGTAGTTCAGTTGTCCTTTGTTGTCTCAACTATACATTTCTCACATTGCTACATAGTAACACAATGTTTTTTGTCTTAACTTGTCTTACACACACACATTACTGGATTATAGTCTTACAATTCTAATACATTTCACACAGTTAAAAAACGTTTCAGGGTGGAATTCTTTAGTCATTACTTTAAACATGTAAATTCCTTTATCAAAGACACACCTTCCGAATGCTGATTCAGGGAAACACATGAATGCCATGGGTGGACTAAAAGTTACATTTCAGATCGGCACCAGGAGCTTTGAATGGGAGGTGTACGTGGCCCCTATACATGACTCCATCCTCCTCGGCCTGGACCTGTTGAGAGCTGCAAATGCAACTATCCATGCAAGTCCCTTTTTGCAACAACCAACACTGATTTAGGCTACATGTCTGCTGTCACCCACAATATAGATACTGTAGCAGCTAGGCCAGTACGTCAACAGGTTTGACAGACACCTCTTGGGTTCCAAGGAGAAGAGGAAATGCACCTCAAGGCATGCTGGAAGCAGGTGTCGTCACACTGTCCTCCTCAGAGTGGGCATCCCATGTCGTCTTAGTTTCATAAGAAGGATGGTAGAGTCCGCCGGTGTGTCGATTACTGCCGCCTCAACAGCCTGACAGCCAAGAATGCATACCCCTTGCCCAAGATTGAAGAGTCTTGATGTCCTTGGGGGAGCCAACGTCTTCTTCATATTAGATCTCCAATTTGGCTCCTGGAAGATAGCAGTGGATGAAAAGGACCGGGAGAAGACGGTGTTTATCACTAGATATCGGCTCTATGAGTATACCTGTATGCCATTCGGCCTTTGCAACACCCCAAGTACGTTTCAGAGGGCCATGGAGCGCGTCCTCCGTGAACTCCAATGGGAAACACTACTGATCTATCTGGATGACATCATCATCCTGGGGAGAGGAGTTGATGAGAGCCTAGAATGGCTTGCACATGACTTCCAATGTTTTCACAGCTATGGACTGAAGCTGAAGCCGTCCAAGTGCCACCTGCTCACGGAAGAAGTCCTGTTATTAGGACAAGTCATGAGTTGTGAAGGCATGTCCCAACCCTGCTCTGATCAAGGATATGCAAGCCTGGAAACCTCCTAGTAATGTGCAAGAACTGCAAGCAGGGATGCAAACTGGTGAGGGCCCAAAAAGGTGACACTTTTTTTGGCACTGAAAATGCAACAAACAAACAAAAATCCCTGCTAGTGGGAAATGCAGGTTTCAACGAATTAAACAACAAAGAATATGATCTACATGATCATTCTCTTGTATAAAATAAAATGTGGTTAATGTGAACCTAACTCAAAGCAAAACAAGAAAGCAATCCAATGTTATTTGTTGCCTAGACTTTACTGCAAATGACAGTCTTGAGAAAAAAACAATACACTAATATTGCAGTTAGCCATGACAGCCTTTATAATAGAATGCTTGTGACCACACACACATCTAAATATTGCACTTGGGGGAAAAAAATCTTAAAGTAGAAATTGAATGACACAAACAGGCATTCTATTTTTGCTCAAAATACTTGGCCACTATAGTAGATACCGATCAAGTGCACAAGGCTACATGTGTGCAAAAATAACATTAACTTAGTAACAAATGTAATAGCCCCCCCTCACTCACACACAAGTGTTACTGTCAAGTTCAACACAACAAAAGCAATATCTTTTGGCTACACTGCACATTATTACATTGTACACTTTCTGCCTGTGGACATCTGTTCTACAATGTGCCAGCAGAGCATAATACCCTTTGTTGGCATAATTGATCTCTTTCAGGCAGAGAGTATACCTGGCATACCCCTTTTTATCCACTATATTGAAGAAGTGAGAAAAAGGGAAAGTGTGTGGTGTTCCTTTCACCTCTATAGTGGCATCCAGCTTAAGCCAGGCCCAGCTCCAGCTACACTTGACCCCTGAATCCACTTGTCAAATTAACAAGCAAAGCCTGCTTTCACCTAATTCTCTCATTGTGAAAATTAACCACATACTGTAGTAAGAAAACGTTAGTTCACAGGTAGTAGTTAGTTCATTAGCTTTGCCAGGGTCCAGTAAGCAAGTAACGCATTATAACTTGAGGAACGGCAAGGAGTCGTATACCAGTTAATACTACAGCGAATTGGTTAGTTTACTAATGTTAGCTCATCTGATGTTGTAACGTTAGCTGTCTGAGTTAATTAGCCAGTTCATTTTCACACCATATACTAAATTATTTGTTCAGTTAAATTAGCTAACGTTACTCAACATTTCTCTGGATAGCTAACGGAGGATTCGATCCAAATAGCAAGCAAGATAACGTTACTTAAAAATATTAACAATACATGTTCCACCACACTTTCTCCCTCACCAAAAACGTTCCAAATGCCAGTTGTTTTTCGGTGACAGCTCATGAAGTACGCTTCCTCACCCCCATCTCCTTGGTTCAGGCTTCTCACCTACCTCTCGTCCTTATCGTTCAGCGGACGAGCTGCTGTAACTGTCAAACTGCCGTTCTACTCTCTGCGGTCTTTCCAGAGTGCGCGCTGATCCTGTAACTAGCAAATTGGTTGTCTCTACTCTCTTCAGTCGAGTGCTGCATTCTGTTATGTGAACGATTGGCTGAGCCTTGGATACAGCCAGTATTGCACCAAACGCGCATCACTTGTTCGCTTACACCCAGTAGTGATCCAAAGTCCCCCGCCGCCGAAACCGTTTTTATCGGATCTACATGAATCACGTAGTTCACCTATTTTGGGTTAAAAACTGCGATGTAAAGTGACTAGTTTGCATCCCTTTGCAAGCCTTCATAAGGTTATGCAAGTACTGCCGCAAGTTTGTTACAGCCTTTGCAGAACTGGCCAGCCCCCTCAACATTCTCTTCAAGAAGCTACGTTCCTGTGGCGAGGAGCACCAGAATTCCTTCACTCAGCTTAAGGAGAAACTGATAACAGCCCCAGTACTAGGGTATCCAGCTGCAGAATGGAAGTACATCCTTGACACGGATGCCTCCAATCACAACATTGGAGCAGTGCTGTCGCAACTATATTGGGGAGAAGAGAGAGTTATCACCTATGCAAGCACTTAGTTGTTTCGGTTCAAACACCCAGAAGGCCATCTACCTCGATGTTTGGAAGAGCTCAGCCAGTATGACTTTGACAATGAACAGCAAGCAGGCTGTCAAGACGATGCGATGTCAAGACGGGACGGCTCCAGAGCATGTGACTGGTATCAAACAGCAAAGGATGTAGCGGACCTACCATGCCGAGGTTGTAAACACTGCCAGAGACTGCATGAACCGTTGGCAAGGTTCAAGGTTGATGTAGACGATGTAGTGCCGCTGGCGCTGAGGTGCATTGGACTTGGAGAGACTGAGACCAAGGAGCCCAACAGAGCCAGTAACCACCAAACACAGGAAGACGGCCAGCCAGATGCTACAACGCTAGAAGCTCCAACTGTAAACTGGCTACAGCCACTTTACAGTGAGGAACTGGCCAATGAGCAAAAGAAAGATCCTGTCCTCTCCTTCCTCCAGAGCTACCGCTGGTATGGGATGGGAGGAGATGTCAACCTGTTTATACAGAGATGTCAGCACTGCAATTCTCAGAAAGCTGCAGGTCCCACTGAAAGAGTGAAGCTTCAAAACTACCAGGTTGGAGCACCTCTGGATCGTCTCCATGTGGACATACTAGGCCCTTTTCTGGTGTTCTACACTACCAGTCAAAAGTTTTAGAACACATACTCTTTCTTTATTTTTACTATTTTCTACATTGTAGAATGATAGTGAAGACATCAAAACTATAAAATAACACATATGGAATCATGTAGTAACCAAAAAAGTGTTAAACAAATCAAAATATATTTTATATTTGAGATTCTTCAAATAGCCACCCTTTGCTTTGAATAGAACTTTGCACACTCTTGACATTCTCTCAACCAGCTTCATGAGGAATGCTTTTCCAACAGTCTTGAAAGAGTTCCCACATATGCTGAGCACTTGTCGGCTGATTTTCCTTCACTCTGCAGTCCGATTCATCCCAAACCATCTCAATTTGGTTGAGGTCGGGGGATTGTGGAGGCCAAGTCATCTGATGCAGCACTCAATCACTCTCCTTCTTGGTAAAATATCCCTTACACAGCCTGGAGGTGTGTTGGGTCATTGTCCTGCTGAAAAACAAATGATAGTCCCACTAAGCCCAAACCAGACGGGATGGCATATCGCTGCAGAATGCTGTTATGCCATGCTGGTTAAGTGTGCCTTGAATTCTAAATAAGTCACAGACTGTGTCACCAGCAAAGCACCCCCACACCATAACACCTCCTCCTCCATGCTTTACGGTGGGAAATACACATGCAGAGATGGAACCAAAAATCTCCAATTTGGACTCCAGACCAAAGGACAAATTTCCACCGGTCTAATGTCCATTGCTCATGTTTTTTGGCCCAAGCAGTCTCTTTTTCTTATTGGTGTCCTTTAGTAGTGGTTTCTTTGCAGCAATTCCACCATGAAGGCCTGATTCACACAGTCTCCTCTGAACAGTTGATGCTAAGATGTGTCTGTTACTTGAACTCTATGAAGCATTTATTTGGGCTGCAAATTCTGAGGCTGGTAACTCTAATGAACTTATCCTCTGCAGCAGAGGTAACTTTGGGTCTTCCATTCCTGTGGCGATCCTCATGAGAGCCAGTTTCATCATAGCGCTTGATGGTATTTGTGTCTGCACTTGAAGAAACTTTCAAAGTTCTTTAAATGTTCAAGATTGACTGACTTTCATGTCTTAAGGTAATGATGGACTGTCGTTTCTCTTTGCTTATTTGAGCAGTTCTTGTCATAATACGGACTTGGTCTTTTACCAAATAGAGCTATCTTCTGTATACCACTCCTACCTAGTCACAACACAACTGATTGGCTCAAATGCATTAAGAAGGAAAGAAATTCCATAAATGTACTTTTAAGATGGCAGACCTGTTAATTGAAATGCATTCCAGGTGACTACCTCATGAAGCTGGTTGAGAGAATGCCAAGAGTGTGCAAAGCAGTCATCAAGGCAAAGAGCAGCTATTTGAAGAATCTCAAATATAAAATATATTTTGATTTGTTTAACACTTTTTGGGTTACTACATGATTCTATATGTGTTATTTCATAGTTTTGATGTCTTCACTATTATTCTACAATGTAGAAAATAGTAAAAATGAAGAAAAACCCTTGAATGTGTAAGTGTTCTAAAACTTTTGACCGGTAGTGTATTTCCGGAAACAAGAGGCCCATCAACCTCGGGATATCTGGTCTGATGCAGCAGAGGACAGGTCTGACAGGATGGAAGTCCCAGCGTTCCTCTGCAACCTGGAAGAAGGTCTAAAGGAAGCACACAGAACTTCAAAGGAGCATCTCTGAGCAGCTCAGCAGAGTCAAAAGAAAATATACTCCAAGCACCCTGGAAGGCCTCCTACGTGGTCTCTGCATGCCATGGCCCTGTGCTGTATGAGATACAAGGAAAACGACACAGAGGGATAATGCACCACGACCGCCTCAAGCCCTACGATAGTGAGGTTATCCCGGCGTGGGTCAGGCGACAAATGAATCAGGTCCTACAGCAGTGTAGACTGCACTGAGACACCCACACACCTGGAACCTCAGCAACTACCTTAGCCACCACCAGATGGCAGCGACACAGCTTCAGACTCCTGAACAGGAGCCAAACAGGAAAACAAAGAAAAGAAGCGGTAACCTGCTGCACGCTGTCGTCGACAGTACAAAACACAAAAAAGTGGAAACGTCAGTCACAGACGAAGACCCGATGGAAAACAAGACAGTGAAGACGACACTGCATGCACAAAAGGTTCACAAACTTGTGAGATACAACAGTAGTTAAATAAGGAAAAGAAAGAACGTGGACTGTGTAGTTTCCAGTCAAGTTATAAGTCAGAGAGACTGTGGACATTGTTTATTAATCTTTATTGTTTAAGCCGGTAACTTAGTCACCTGTACCGAAGGAACTCGGTACTCCTGGAGGGGGTTAGTGTAGTACAGATGGCAGATTGTCCCCATGTGTTCTATGGTGCACGTTTTGTATGCATGATAGCCGCTCATTGGTTAATGGGCGTGACATGTTTAAATCAGCCAGTTGTCTAGTTTTTTCCACTAGTTGAAGGTTTGCTCATCGCATGGTCATCGTTCTGTGCCCGAGCAAGAGCACATAGACATAGCCTTTGTTATTTCCAATTGTATAATAATATCTACTGAATGCCAGTATCTTCATGTGAATTCCCATCATCATCATACCTGTATTATCTGAGAAGTTCCTTCAGTAAATTTCCGTCCAACTTGAGTCATTCTTGTCGTGGCAATTCCTTACCCACGCATCAGTAGCTAGGAAGAGCTATATCCAGTAACATGACAATATAAACAGGTAGGTTACAAAGTGTTGCAACACACCACTACATACTCTTCGGGTTGGGTAGGTTACTTTCTAAATGTAATCTAGTCACCTGTCTGAATATCAGTAATGTAACTTTTCCATACTCAAACACTAACAAGCTGATTACTTTGAGAGGACTTTCCCCTTAAGAGGCATTAGAAGACAAAAATGATACAATAAACACATTTGGTGTGTCAGTGGTCAGACTCGCTCAGGTGGAATAAACTTAAACTTGCACCTTTTTTCAATGCTGAATTGAATGTCATTGAGAGAACAGAAAGTAATCAAGTAATCTAGTTTGTCAAAAGTATCTAATCGAACTGCAATAGTTTAGCTGGTAAGTATCTGGTTTGTTTGTAATCAGATTACATTTCATTTACTCCCCAACCCTGCATACTCTGTTTATGAGTTCCAGATCCGATCCATGTATACATGCTGGACTGAGAAAATTCACAGGCAGAGGTCACAGAGGGGCTAATGATTTTCTCATGTTCAAACCTATCCAGTGGCGTCCTCTTAAAATTGTTACCTGAGAATTGGTCATTCAGGTTCTACGCACAAGCTAGACAATACTTAATTCATAGAACCACATAAGACTTGAGGAAAGCCTGCTCAAGGAAATACTGTATTACTAGTGTTTACTTCACCAATATACAAACTCGACGGGCAAATACAGTTGAGACACAAAGGAGTTGTGACAACTCACAAGTATAAATGTGTGGGTGGATTTTAGAACCACACTGAGTATGCAGCAGCAGGGTATGCAAACTACTGAAAGTCTTATTACAAAAGTTACCACCTGCCATAACACAATTAAATACTTGTACCCCCCAGTTCTCTTTCTGAAGTTTTGCATTGGTTACTTTATTTTTCTTGATTTTTAGTTGGAACCGAAATTGTCAGTCAGATTAGCTAGTAATCCAAGATGTTAAAACTATCCGATACACTATTGAAAATAAACATTTCCCTGCAAAAGAAAGAAACCAAATATTTTTTTTCTCCAACTCGTTTTAATAGCAGGTAGTCACTGCTGAACAACATTAATTTTTTTCCAGTGGGATAAAACAGCATTTGGTGAAATAATATCCAATAAATACATTTAACAAAGCACCACAATAATGATCAAAGGCATGAATGTGCACTGTGTATATGGTAAGCTACATTCAATAAAACTTTCATTTTCCAGCACATGCACCAAACAGAATTTTAGAAAATGTTTAAACAAAGTATGTAAAAAATAAAGCATTACAAGCAAGAAACCGCCACAAAGGAGGACCCTTTTCCCTTTTAAAAACACGTTTGGACACTTCAGCCTCGATGGGCAGGGTCACACTGCCTTTTCAACATCTTGAAAAGCACCTGTAATCAAAAATCACACTCAAGCCACAGTTACAACAGAAGAGGAAAAACAATCACACAAACAAGACATTCAGTTGAAACTATGGTGAGCACATATTCTATCACGCAATCAGAACCCAAAAGCTATTGTATGTTGGTGCTGCTTTTAAAACCCAAATTTGAAAAGTAACCCAGAGGGACAGGTGCATAAAGTGTGTGTCAATACTTGCCTGGTCCCAGATCTCTATGAGCTTTAGGCAACTCCTCAGGAGTATTGTTGCCCTTTCAAACATGTATAAGACATGTAACATGTATGGTATGACAACAATAGTCAGAGAAGTCTAAAGCCCAGACAGGTCTGGGACCAGGCTATAGTCAGAGAAGTCTAAAGCCCAGACAGGTCTGGGACCAGGCTATAGTCAGAGAAGTCTAAAGCCCAGACAGGTCTGGGACCAGGCTATAGTCAGAGAAGTCTAAAGCCCAGACAGGTCTGGGACCAGGCTATAGTCAGAGAAGTCTAAAGCCCAGACAGGTCTGGGCCCAGGCTATAGTCAGAGAAGTCTAAAGCCCAGACAAGTCTGGGACCAGCTATAGCAATGCTGAAATTCTGAGTCATCCTCTACAGTAGGTTTCAGTGTATCCAGTGGTAGCAGCCCCACAGCGCTCCCTGGAGGGCACACGCAAAAACAGCCCAACTCAAAATATCCAATTAACAGAAATACAATCTCTTGCAAGTTTAGACCTAAAATTATAAAACCAACATCTAAAAAGAGTTTGAGAGTTGGACATGGAAGGATAAAAATAAAAATAAACTGTGAGTAGAGAAATTTTTTTTTGGGGGGGGGGGGGGGTCATATCTCCCCTCAGTGCGATAGCGGATCATGGGGGGGGGGGACAGTTTTCACATTCCGGCAGGCAGGGCTTGAAGGGGAGAGAGGGAGCTCTTTACTTCTTCCAAACGGTGTAGAAAACCCACCTGAGTTCATTAAGGAGAATTGCATGCAAACAACAAGCAAACACACGTCTCTCTGTATGAATGTTCGACTATGTCTGGCTGTAAATGGGAGAAGTGTCTGATAACGGCAATATTTTTCACATTTTTTTAAGGATACAGTTCCATATAAGAGGGCACACACACCACCTCCTTCGAAAAGTCCACAGGACATGAGAGCCTTCCCAGCTGTTCCTCATAGAGAGCCAGTGCCTCAGTCAGATTTGCACAGTTTCCCTGAGGACACACAACTCAGGGTTAAAACATGGACCACATGTGACAAAATATATGTATCATTAAAAACATCACACTAGGATAAATTTCTCTCATGAACAACAAAGACCCAAGAGGCAGACGGCACGGGGGCTCCTGAGTGGCGCAGCGGTCTAAGGCACTGCATCACAATGCCAGAGGTGTCATTACAGACCCTGGTTCACTTCCAGGCTGTATCACAACCGGCCGTGATTGGGAGTCCCATAGGGCGGCGCACAATTGGCCCAGTGTCGTCCGGTTTAGGGTTTGGTCAGGGTAGGCCGTCATTGTAAATAAGAATTTGTTCTTAACTGACTTGACTAGTTAGTAGAGTGACTGTATCAAGCATTCAGCTAATATGAGAAAGGCAGTTTTACCTGTGTGAAGTACTTCCCAGTAGGACGCAGTACTTTGATTGAAAGATCCAAGATAAGCTGTAGGAACTCCCATGTAGAGTCTGAGACATAGTAAACCATCTGTCAATCAATTATGTGAGTGTGCCATATAAGCCTATTTCCTCCTATCCAAGAAACAGTTTAACATTACACTGTCCACATTCTAAATCAGATTAATTCTTTGCGATGATGTACAATGCAGTTCCTCCATACCGGTATTCATCAATATACAGTTAGAAATTCATGTCCAAGAGAACCTCATGAAAGCATGTCACTCACCTTCCTCTGGCGCTGTGGAGATTGGAACTGCTGTGAGGTCATTGATGACGTAATCAAACGTCTTCCCTTCCTCAACATACTTTTTCAGAACCGGAACACAGTCCTCCACCAACACCTGGAAATATAGTCATGGTAACCCCTCGTAGTAACATAAGAGACCATATAGACCAGTTCAACCCTTTCAAGAGTAGTGGGAAAATGACAAATGTTCCATCTCTACTAAGGAAAAGTGCAATGGACAGCACTGTAATCCTCACCTGGTAACAGTCTCCCTTCAGGTTGTCCAGAACACTTCCACAAGCCTTCCTCATGTGCGTCCTGCACCCATCAATCACCATTTGGTCGATGTAGACACTTTGTCAAGGCATTACAAACCAGGCACAGATCACAGACCAGATAGTCCTACCGGGTTACGTCTTAAAAACAATGCTCAAAAGGTTAGTGTTAAATAGTTTGGGTGCAAATCCCTGAAGCAACATGTTAACTGGGCACAGAGGGAAGTGACAGATAGCGTCCTGAAAGGATATCTCCACCATGGTGATCATCTTTGGCTTGAGTTTGACGGCCTCAGCGAGGATTCCTCCATCACCGCCTCCTAAGATCAGCACCTCTTTTCCTGTATAGTTCTCTTTCCCTCTGCCCATGATGGCCTGGGTGTAGGGCAGGTCACTCTCTGCCAGATCTGCCATATAATTACATTACAATATCATTAGATATGCCATTACTGAAACCCAGTCAAATGTTCATCTTATTAGATTCAGATTTCAAATCATGAAAAATTACAATAGTGACCTCAATTACAGTAAATAACAATTATAAAAGTAAATATAAATTAATGATAATCGTGAGCAGTAAGTGATGGAACAACTATCAAAAATTATATCTTAAAAGGGATAGTTCACAGAAATATCACATTAGTTTCCTTACCTTGTATGCAGTCTATGGACAAGGTAAGACATACTTTGGTTTGATTAGATTTTCCTGGCAGTTTTCAAACGCTAATGTTTTAGTATTTGTGGCACAAATCCCATTTAAGTCATGCACTTCTCACACATCATGTCCAATTAATCAGAACGTATGTAAAATGTATTGCGAAGCTCAACAAAAATCATGTATAGATGATTAGAACACGATGTGCGGAAAAACACTAATATCGGTACCATGGCTTAAATGGGATGTGCCACAAACGCTAAAACGAGAGCATTTGGAAACAGTGCCCGGGAAATTAAACCAAAGCATGGATTGGTGTCATACCTCGTCCATAGACCGCTTACAGAGTAAGAAAACCAATATGCCATTTTAGTGAACTATCCCAATAAATCACGGCCTGTAGGAATCAAAGTACAGAGTTGAGTGGTTGGAAATCCCACTCATCGCTTACGTAACGCCGTTTGCACACTGGCGCTCCACATCCTCTCCAACCGCTTCGCTAAAAACCGCTCCAAACTCAAATATGTTTTAAAATTTTTTGAACTGCTATTCCAAATTTGCTCCATTCATTAAAATCACAATTTAACCAACATCCATCTATTTTAGTGTCTACCTGGACCTATAATATGGTTTTGAAGTATTGAAACCAAACTTCATGATTTCAATGAAATCATATGGGCTACATGTCATATTAAACAGCATATAATCACTAAATAGGTCAGGATCCAGACAGGGATCCTAATAAGGGACAATATATTATTAGCCTTTTATTTCAATTATTTCAGGGCTATGGCCAACAAATACATAAATTGTGAAGCATTTGCGAGTTGACACACTAGGCTGGCAGGGACATTATAGCGCTCAGCATTTAAACATTAATGATTTAATACAGTCTATAAATTGCGCATATAGGCTGTGACTTACTTAGAATTAAATAAAATTTAAACGAAAAATGCCTTATTAGGCTCAGTCCACAGTGTCTTTGAATTTTGAAACAAGAGTTTGGTCAGAGTCTAACTTCAGGCTCATGCGATGGTGCCTGGAGAGTAGGCCAGCAGTGGAGAATACCCTCTCCACACTTGCAGAACCACTGGGGATGCCAAACACCCTTCGAGGCACTCTTGCCAGGCTGGACAGGGATGAGGAGTTATATTTAGGTAGGCCTAAAAGGTTTAGGCTAAATAACCTTATCAAAACAGAAAGCTCCTTGAAAGAGGTAATATGCCAGGCCTATTGGGCCAACATCAATAATAGCCTATCATATATATAATAGAACGAAAATTAACAAAACTTAAAGACATCGGATTTTTTTTAAAATGTGTTAAACACACTTTGCTACAATGACACACTTAGCTAGCTACCTACCTCCTTCCTTCCTCATGTACACATAGTAAGTACACCATCATGCTTTCAGGATATGGCTTTTCAGATTCCACAATGATTCTTTAGTTGTGGACTCTACATCACCGCACTCCCTCTCTTGCTCTTGGTCCTCATCTTTGTAAGTCACCTTGATTTTGCACCTGTGTGTTTAATCTGTTTCTTTATGAAAATATTTAGCAAAGTCCATGACAGTAGGTAAAGGGGCTAGAGCAGCACACCAGTAGCCTACAAATGCTTGCTGGGCCAGGCATGCCCTGAGTGAAATTGGAGCGGGCGAGAAGGCTGACGCTCCAGCATTTGGGAAACTCGCTCCGTGCTTCAATCATATTGGACACGCTCAGATACTCTGGTAGGAATGTTATACTTTACTCACTAACATCTCCATTGAGGATCAGGATATTGCCAAACTGCTGTGAGTGCAAGATCTTTATGTTCTGGTATGCAGAGTCCTCATCGTATACAACCCGATCGATGTCATACTCCACCAGTCTGCCGTCTGCTGTGGGCCAGTATCGATCAACAGCTGCACCTCGTGTCAGAGCTGGGAGCCTGGGGAAGGGGGGGGGAAATAGTCAATCATGTTCATGGTGACAGGGTAATCACGTCACACTACAGCTTGTGTAGCTCTCCAGTCATCACACAACAAGGCCACTACAGTATGATCATCCACCACTCGGGGCTTACCTCTTGACCCTCCTAATGTTTCCATGTAGGAGACTTTTTAGCTTCTTTTCCAGTGCATTCAAAAGCTGAGAGAAAAACAGAAAAAACGTATTTATTAATTTTGCATATCCCAATGTTACATTAAGCAAAATATCCTAAATGTCAAAATAGTCCAAAGACCTATGGTCAAGTGTTGCTGTAACGAACTCATGGAAAGGCGTCTTACTAAGGGCATTCTGAAGGTCTGTTAAATAATAGGTTTTTTTTTATATATATTTCCGTTATTGTGATTGGATATTAGCAGGTCCAGTGCAAAGACAATTGTTTTTCCTCTCGTCACCTACATTATCTATTTGTGCAATGTTATCTCCTTCACAACACTGCAGATCAACGGTAACCAGACCTTGGGAGTGCACACGCAGAATAACCAACCTGAAGAGAGAGAGACAGAGAAAGAAGCACAGAGTTAAAGTGAGGGGGAGGATAGCATTGATTCTAGGCTATAACTTCTCACTCACTTCTCTCCTTAAACCTAGAGCTCATGATTAGCAGATATCCTATAGGTTACGGCTGTGGCATGAGAGGTTGTGACCTATTACTGACCTAACCTTTCTGAAAGCACAGTGGAGAGCCAGGGGCAGCTGAAGGTTGAGCATTTTTTAGCCAAAATGGTGTGTTGTGTTGCTGCGGGCAGCCATATTCATGCAGGCTTAGGCCCACACAATGCCTCACCAGCTGTGTTTACCACTCACCACACAAAACAGGAAGCAGCAAAGCCCTTTGATCCGATACACAAAGCCACTAAAGGGCCATGCTTTCAACTGAACGAAAGCCATTGTTGTACCAATGATACACTTAACTGGCCAATCAATGGTCTTCCTAAAGGGTGTCTGACCACTGTAACACACCTGGTGTTTTCATTGGGCAGTCTGGGTATTGGTAAAAAGAACAGGGATTTTACAAATTCCTCACACACATTAAATATTTCTCAATTACAACATTATTGTGCAGCCTGTATAGCCTTCCCTTTCATCCCGACAGATAACTGCCGTTAGAGTATTTGCTGAGGGAATATTACACTGTTGAGCTAACTACATTGTTTGGGATTTCAATTTTGTGATGGATCTAAGATGTTATCTACCAATACAGTTCAGATACAGTCATTTCCATGTAAAAGAACCCATGAGCACCAACATGTGAAGTTTATAGGAGCAGGTCACATTTGGTGTCGATTGAAAAGAGTCAATATTTTTGGGGAAATGAAGGCATTGATAGGTTTTTCAACCATTTTCCATCCTAAAAATAAGGAATAAGCAAAGGCTTTGATTTCTGGTCACACAGATGGAACATAGGTCTTAAAAAACATTACTAGAAAAAGTCCTAAGGTATTAGAAATATATTAAAACACAATAATGTTGAAGTCCCCTGCCAAATAATATAGTTTTCCAGAAATTATTTGCTTTCTGTAAAAGCTTATGAAATTGTCATTCCGTTACAAACATCTTTATGTTTTCGAATTTCTCTACCTCGCGAGGAAGTTAAAAATAGAGTCGCACTCTCTCAATATATATATATATATAAACTTCCAGTAATTTATTGGGTAAAGCACCACCAACGTTTCAGCATCACTGTGCCTTCTTTAAGGTCTGAAAAAGGCACAATGCCGAAATGTTGGTAGTTTACCAAATAAATTACTGGGAGTTTGTAAGTAAGTATAGATAGATGTATAGATAGGATGTGGATAGATAGAATGTGCAACTATTTTTTATAGCTTACAGTTGATTCACTGTTAGCACATCTACACAAAAAAAATTATATTGGTGCGCATGCTTTTTATTAGCGGTTCACAGAAGTAACAAGTAAAAGTAGACCTACCAATTCGTTTTTACTGATAACAATTTTGTTTACGAATAAGCGATTAAAATGTGCCACTTACCAAATCAGACACACCACGTAATTTCAATATGGAAATTTGGGTAATATTTGGTTGAGAAATTTATCAACGAGATTTCAACCTTTATTCACCCATTCAAAAAGACAGCCAGAAGTTAGTGCATATACACACTGTGGTATTGAACTATGGTTTCAACCATCTAAAAGCACAACCAAATTCCAATGGAATGGTTTAGTTGTCATCTAAATGTTTTATCACTGCGCTTTCAACCATTTAAAAGCACAACAAAGTTCAAATGGGATTAATATATATCAAATGGGATTATTATATATTAAAATGGGAATACAAATGTCAGATATTTTGTATTTACAATTAAAGTCAGAAGTTTACATACACTTTAGGTTGGAGTCATTAAAACTTGTTTTTCAACCACTCCACAAATGTCTTGTAAAACTATAGTTTTGGCAAGTCGGTTAAGACATCTACTTTGTGCTTGACACAATTAATTTTACACTAAGTTGACTGTGCCTTTTAAACACCTTGGAGAATTCCAGAAAATTATATCATGGCTTTAGAAGCTTCTGATAGGCTAATTCGCATCATTTCAGTCAATTGGAGGTGTACCTGTGGATGTATTTCAAGGCCTACCTTCAAACTCAGTGCCTCGTTGCATGACATCATGGGAAAATCAAAAGAAATCAGCCAAGACCTCAAAAAAAATTGTAGACCTCCACAAGTCTGGTTCATCCTTGGGAGCAATTTCCAAACACCTGAAGATACCACATTCATCTGTACAAACAATAGTACGCAAGTATAAGCACCATGGGACCGCGCAGCCGTCATACCGCTCAGGAAGGAGATGTGTTCTGTCTCCTAGAGATGAACGTACATTGGTGCGAAAAGTGCAAATCAATCCCAGAACAACAGCAAAGGACCTTGTGAAGATGCTGGATGAAACAGGTACAAAAGTATCTATAGCCACAGTAAACAAGTCCTATAATCGACATAACCTGAAAGGCCGCTCAGCAAGGAAGAAGCCACTGCTCCAAAACTGCCATAAAAAAGCCAGACTACGGTTTGCAACTGCACATGGGGACAAAGATAATTATTTTTGGAGAAATGTCCTCTGGTCTGATGAAACAAAAATAGAACCGTTTGGCCATAATGACCATGTTGTGTTTGGAGGAAAAAGGGGGAGGCTTGCAAGCCGAAGTACACCATCCCAACCGTGAAGCACGGAGGTGGTAGCATCATGTTGTGGGGGTGCTTTGCTACAGGAGGGACTGGTGCACTTCACAAAACAGATGGCATCATGAGGCAGGAAAATTATGTGGATATATTGAAGCAACATCTCAACACATCAGTCAGGAAGTTGAAGCTTGGGCGCAAATGGGTCTTTAAAATGGACAATGACTCCAAGCATACTTCCACAGTTGTGGCAAAATGGCTTAAGGACAACAAAGTCAAGGTATTGGAGTGGCCATCACAAAGCCCTCACCTCAATCCTATAGAACATTTGTGGGCAGAACTGAAAAAGCGTGTGCGAGCAAGGAGGCCTACAAACCTTACTCAGTTACACCAGCTCTGTCAGGAGGAATGGGAAGCTTATTGTGGGAAGCTTGTGGAAGGCTACCTGAAACATTTGACCCAAGTTCAACAATTTAAAGGCAATGCTACGAAATACTCATTGAGTGTATGTAAATGTCTGACCCACTGGGAATGTGATGAAAGAAATAAAACCTGAAATAAATCACACTCCTATTATTCTGACATTTCACATTCTTAAAATAAAGTGGTGATCCTAAATGACCTAAGACAGGGAATTCTTACTAGGATTAAATGTCAGGAATTGTGGAAAAACTGAGTTTAAATGTATTTGGCTAAGGTGTATGTAAACTTCTGACTTCAACTGTATACATCAACTTAATGAGTTATCACTGTGCTTCAGCTAATAGCACAACCAAGATTCCGCGCAGAATATGATTGCATAGGAAGTATAGCTACAGTAAGCTAACCTTAAAATGTGGCCATGGATGCGTTACTCATTTTTAAAGGTTGAATAAATACTGTTTCATTCAGGGGTAAAAGTACATTTCATGTCTTACCGGTATGGGACCTACTATATAGTCATAGATTTACATAAGGAACACATTCATTTATGGCGTTTGTGTCTGATTGTCAAACAATCCCTTCAAAAACCGCTCCTGTTGGCTCGCCATGCACGTTTGTCCACTCACAAAATAATTCCAGCATCTCAAAAGTGGACCTGCAATTTGATGAATGGAGAGCGAAATATGTTACAAAAAAATCGAATAGTGTAATGACATTCAGCAATTGTCATTAGGCTCACTATGCTTGTAGTATGAATTGATGCATCCACTGCTGTAAGCTACGCATGCACGTCTCAATCTCGGCCATTTATCTCCGCCTTACTATATAACGAAAGTATTACTGAATTCTGTTTAGTTGACAAACACAACCAAAAATCAACATTTAAAGCATATGTAATGCTTGGATAGTTTCATCTGAGCTACTGGCTTAATCCTAATTTGTATTAAAGTTAAAGAATAGGACTAAATCAAACTTTATTTAAAGCTACAATATGTAACTTTTGGGGGGACTCGACCAAATTCACATAGAAATGATAGTTATAGATCGGTCACTCATTAAAAGTAAGTTTAAGAAGCAGCAGATCCATTTCTATGCTTCCCATTCTTCAGTTTTGTACACCAGCTTCAAACAGCTGAAAATACAATATTTTTGGTTATGTAAAATGTTTCACAGCAGTTTAGATGGTACAAGTTTCAAGTTCCTTCGGCGTACACATCAGCAACAAACTGAAATGGTTCACCCACACCGAGTGTGGTGAAGAAGGCGCAACAGTGCCTCTTCAACATCAGGAGGCTGAAGAAATTTGGCTTGGCACCTTAAACCCTCAAAACTTTTACAGATGCACAATTGAGAGCATCCTATCGGGCTGCATCACTGCTTGGTCACAGCAACTGCACCGCCCGCAACCGCAGGGCTCTCCAGAGGGTGGTGCGGTCTGCCTAACACATCACCGGGGGCAAACTACCTGCCCTCCAGGACACCTGCAGCACCCGATGTCACAGGAAGGCCAAAAACATCAAAGGACAACAACCACCCGAGCCACTGCCCGTTCACCCCGCTATCATCCAGAAGGCAAGGTCAGTACAGCTGCATCAAACAGCTTCCATCTCAAGACCATCAGACTGTTAAATAGCCATGACTAGCACAGAGGCTGCTGCCCTACATACATAGACTTGAAATCACTGGCCAGTTTAATAAACGTAAAACACCAGTCACGTTAAACATTTGTTTATATATCTTGCATTACTCATCTCATATGTATATACTGTATCTTAGTCTATGCCGCTCTGTCATTGCTCGTCCATATATTTATATATTCTAAATTACATTCCTTTACTTAGATGTGTGTATTGGGGTATGTTGTGAAATTGTGAGATTTTACTGCACTGTCGGAGCTAGAAACACAAGCGTTTTGCTACACCCGCAATAACATCTTCTAAACACTTGTATGTGACCAATAACATTTGATTTACAATGATTCCCTACACAATGACTGCTTGTTTTGTCACACAAACTGAAATTAGGCGAACTATTCAAAATGTTTAAGCCTTGAGACATGGAATGTGCATGTTTTTCATTCTGAGTGTGAATGGGAAAAACAGAATTAAGTGCATTTGAACGGGTATGTTAGTAAGAGCCTGGCGCACCGGTTTGTGTCAAGAACTGCAAAGCTGCTGGGTTTTTCATGCGCAACAATTTCCCGTGTGTATCAACAATGGTCCACCACCCAAAGGACATCCAGCCAACTTCACACAATTGTGGGAAGCATTGGAGTCAACATGAGCCATCATCCCTGTGGAACACTTTCAACACATTGTAGAGTCCATGCCCTGAGAAATTGAGGCTGTTCTGGGGGCAAAGGGGGCCCACTCTGGTCTTGGCATGTGCACTCCAGTCAACAGCTCGCAGATACAGTGCGGGTAGGCTACCTACATGAGATTACAAATGGACAATTGAGCAATATTTTATTTTGTCACACGGCAGCCAAGCATCATGTCACCAGAATAAGACCCTCAATATTTATTGGAAAGGAGCGTCAAGCTCATCATCATGCACGTTCACCACCCTGCGAAGTTCATTATAACTTATTTAATCTGTAGCCTAATAAACTGCACGCTTTCCCGAGTCGTAGTGGTTGGACCACACAACATATTTTTGCGTGACTCCAAATTTACTTCAATATGGTGGTTGTTATATCATTATTTGCGCATAAAAAAGGTGCCTCCACCTCCATTTCTTACATAATTAATTTCAGGCACAAAAATAACCTACCTTGTCTAGCGTATTGTTTTGTCGACATTTGGAAAGTTTACCGACAAATTTGCTGTTTCCATCAGGCCTGTCGTGACATTCTTTTATCCAACATGTACTTTACTTGCGTAAAAAAGGGTGGATGGAAATGCGATTATAGAAATATAATTATTTATAATAGGAAGCAGTGGAAAGCAACATCATTCTAGTTTGGAACAATCTGTTGACTGCATTTGACCTAACAGATCAGCATGCAAACTTATGGTGAATCTAAGCAGCCCCAAGAGGAGACGGTACAGATTTGGTCCAGTCTGGACCAACCAAATTCGGTATTGTTTGGTGGCGGAGCTCATTAGAATAATAGCCAGTGTGTAGAATAATATCCAAACATGCAAAGGAGCATAATAAAATGTTCTACCTTTGTGCACCTATTCACAAACAGAATGACATTTATAATTAGGCCTTTTTGTATAGTACAGATCAAGGACCCATGATGTCATTCTGTTCCTGGGTTACCTTCTTCTATTCACTTACTGTAGTTCAATAACCAAAATAGATTTTTTCAAACTCAAGGTGTCACGTCATTCTTTCTGCATCTTTGAATCTTAACTCGACGTAGATATTTAACCAAGTTTTTGAAAAATGTAGTCACAAACTGAGGGAGATTTTACTGTCATTCTGTTACCAAACTTTGCATCTGCACCTCAAGAAAACGTATTTCAGCTACATTTTCAGTGGCAATTGTTGAAAGTAGACTTCTGCATATACATCGGTGTATGGTTTGTTAAACTTTGCAATCAATGTTTTTTGTTAGGCAAACATTTGAAAGTGAAAAAGTGAGTCTGTCACATGGAAATGCCCATACATGAACTAGTGGCACCCTGCCCTACGGAGTGCCTAAAAAAAATCATTACCTTCCATTTTATCTTGGAAGATTGTAACCATGACCACATAATCTTTAATTCATTAACCCCTGTGCAAAGCATAGCATGGTAGCTTGTTATCTATCAATAGTTTGAATACATCCGCATTGACTGTCTCCTGTGCTTTTTTATGTCTATTTATTATTATAATAGCAATTTGACTTTCTGAAGAAAAATATATATATATTTATTCTACAAAATATATTGATTGTGACATAAATAATGACAGTGTTGATTGAACTGGTGCCTACCTGCCATTCTTGCCAATGAAGGTAGCAAGGTATCCATGTCCCTCAGTGTCATGGACAGTCTCTGTCATTTCCTGCTCTTGAAATATAGACTGCAGCCCACGCACAGTTGAAGGACAGTCAGCTAAACAGAAAAGGAGAGGGGTATATAATGGTGAGAACACAGTTATGACCACAACAACCCCCCCATGAAATAGGCTATAGCGCAGACATCTCGGTGTTTCACAGCTCCTAGTGTGAGTAGGCCTGCTAGGTAGGGGATTAGCCCTGTGAGCCTCTTCCAACCCCAACTAAACAGAATGTATCAGGTGTGTTCGAGAGGGCCAATGACTGCAGTCCCTGTGCAGGTTTAAGTAGGTGTCATCTTCCTAGGTATATAAGAATGGGTTTCTTACTGCACCTTGTAACAACCACCTATAATATTTGGCGAAAATTACGAATAATACTCTTGATAACTAGCTAGCTACTGTATGTTTTAATCTTAACTGAGTGTGCACCATACAGGCAGACCATACTGTTAGTTGAAAGTGCTATGCAGCACAATGCAAAGAAAATGATGGCAGTAGCCTAACTGAACTAGAAAATTAATCTTGCAAGCCTTTTTACAGTGAGTGGCTATGGATATCATACCGATTATTGGCCACTGGGACCTTGTGCTTTATTGATGGCTAGCCTCATCAATAAGCATGGTCACCATTGTTTAGCTAGTCGCAGTTTGACTGTCTGTCCAGTCACGCAGACAGGCGCAGCAGCACACACATGGCTTTGCTAATCTAGTTAGCTTGCTAGCAACTGCGCGAAAGGTCATATTACCCGTTTGCCTGTCAATCTGCTGGCAACCAGTGACTTGGAATTATGCTACCTAGCTAGCTATCAAGATAGCGGATGCCATTTAGCTAGTCATAATCTTACTCAGTATTAAGGAGTTGTGTCCTCGGAGAACCCACCCCCACTAATCGTACATAACTAGCTAGCTAGCTATATTATGCAAGTATGTTGGACAGACTGCGCGTATTGTCAACGATTAGCTAGCTAACGTACAGTAGTTAGCTAGCTAGATGAGGAAAGACAACGGCCCATGTCCTGTAGTGCAACCTGGTCTCAGAGCATTTCGTGCTGAAACCGTTAGTAGTCTAGCGAATGCCCGTGTGTGCAATTTACCTGGCGCTGAGAGGTTGAAGTCGAGGGTGTAATGTCGCAGTGCCATGACTGGGTACAGCCGTCAGCCATGCCTGGAGTAGGCAGCCGGTGTGAAAACGGAGTTTGCCTGTGGAGATTGAAGGAGGGGCCGTGATTGTACTGCCAGTACCGCTGCTGCTGCTGCTTGAGTGAGAGGGTTTTCTAGAACGCAGACTGGTCTGTTTGTGGGCTCGCAGGGGGATGGTCCGATGACTCTGTGGCTAGTCTACCTCGTGCTTTGTTCAGACTAGGTCTACAGTAGGCTTCCTGTGAGTTGGGCAGAGAGAGAGACCTGTTCCCAAACGAACTTTTTTTTTATATTTCTTGAGACTAAAGGCCCAGTGCAGTCAAAAACGTTTAATATATATATTTCCACACTGAGTTTGGAATACTATGAAATTGTATAAATTATGATAATTTCCTTCTAGTGTTTGAAAAGAACACCTGAAATGTCAGCCTGTTTTGGTGGGATGGAGTTTTGGCCTGCCTGGTGACATCACCGTAAACTAGTTAATAGACCAATAAGAAAGAGATCTGCCAATAACAGCTAGTTTTATTTTTTCCCTTCCCCACTCAGACCACTGCCAGACAGTCCTAGAACAATTATTGCTTAAGAAATTGCTCTTTGCTAAGAAGCTATTTTTGTTTATTGGGGAGAATTTTTATGGAAAACAATCACTGTAAGGTACTTAAACTGTTACCCAGAAAATATTTGACATGGAGATAAAAATGTCTGCATTGGAGCTTTAATATTTTATATGTGTTCCACACTCCAGTCCTTTGCAGGGATGGGCAACTTCAGCCCGAAGCATCCAGCCAATTTAATAGGCACATCTCGCAGTGTATTTTAATTTAGTTTAATGAAACTAGATATTTAGCTGAGTAGCCTAAGCAGCTGATTTCTTATGCATTTCATCTCAGTGCTTGGGAAGTGAACTGTTTTGACCAATCAAAAATGTCCTTTTGGTACAAAGATCCTGATTAAATGGGGGAGATTTTGGAGATTTCATATAAGTAATAACAGAAGGGAAAGCTTCCATTCCCACTGAAAGGTGACTTCAAGCTGTGTGGCTCTTAGATGTAAAAAATAAATACAAAAAATCTGCAATTTCAGTGTGTTTAATGAAAACACTTGCAGCCCACATCTTGATATTAAGTAATCCAAAATGTAATTGTCTATTTTTAAGAATGTAACTGTAATCTGATTAGGGCCACACATTTAAGTAATCTGGGTTGATTAGTTACTTAGTTTTCGTAATCTGATTACATTATAATCCTTGTTACATGTAATCTGTTATAGTGTCGCGTGGACGTCCTTCCAAATCCTGTCTCGTTCACTCAACTATTGAAAGTTTGGGAAACTTCAGTATTGGATTTGGCGTTTGAATGGGAGTGCTGGCATTCAGCAATAGTGAACCTGTTTAATTTTAGTGGAGATCCCTCAAAAATCATTCTCACTATAGCACATTGGTAATAGTCAGACAAATACACTGAGTGGACAATACATTAAGAACATCTTCCTAATATTGAGTTGCAACTTCCGGCGCTCGTTTACAGTGAACACTGAGACTGTACCCTTACAGTTTTAGGAATTAGGCTATTGTGGCTATTTGAGTATAATGTAGGCCTACCAACAAAACCAATGGAGCAAATCCCATAACATTTTCACAAAGAAATAGCTTTTGATTTCTATGATATAGCCTACTATATGTGGCCTCCATTGCATGAGACTTTTAAAAACGTTTTTACATTGAAGGGCTTGACATTAATTCATTATTTTTTACTTGGTCTGTAACACCATGAGCCAAATAAGTGACTGTACATTTCATTGTAATGTGTTGTATGGTGCAAGAAACCACTTTACAAAACCAAATAAATTATTATTACCATAGAGAGAATTAGACAATGCGCCGCCGACATGGGTCTCCCGGTCGTGGGAGAAAATTTGTGGTCAGAACTGAAAAAGCGTGTGCGAGCAAGGAGGCCTACAAACCTGACTCAGTTACACCAGCTCTGTCAGGAGGAATGGGCCAAAATTCACCCAACTTATTGTGGGAAGCTTGTGGAAGGCTACCCAAAACTTTTGACCTAAGTTAAACAATTTAAAGGCAATGCTACCAAATACTAATTGAGTGTATGTAAACTTCTGACCCATTGGGAATGTGATGAAAGAAATAAAAGCTGCAATAAATCACTCTCTCTACTATTATTCTGACATTTCACATTCTTATAATAACGTGGTGATCCTAACTGACCCAAGACAGGGAATTTTTACTAGGATTAAATGTCAGGAATTGTGAAAAACTGAGTTTAAATGTATTTGGCTAAGGTGTATGTAAACTTCTGACTTCAGCTGTATGTATATATAGTGGTAGTAGTAGTAGTGGTATGCATGTATGTAGTAGTAGCAGTATCTACTATTGCATGAACGTCACCTTTAGACAGTTGTAGCCGACGATGCAGAGGAAGGCGATGTCTATGTAAACTTCCAACTTCAACTGTATATGTCCTAAACGACTTCGATTTTACAAAGCTAATGGGCAAATCCCTAGTCAAGTTTTGAGAGGCCTGAGATGCACCGTGCATGTCACATTCTTGACCATGCACCAGACACACACACACCACACAGGCTAAGGTGTGGGACTGACCGGTAACCACCCAAGGGCTAAGGTGTGGGATTGACAGGTAGGTACAGGACCTGGAATCATTCGGGCATGTTCCCTGTTCCCTTAATTAAAAAACAGTCTGTTTTTGCTATATTGCCTCACACACACCCAAGACAAATGTGTAGGACTGACAGGACCTAACCTCACTGACCTGTAGTTCAATATTTTGGTTATTGAACTACAGTAAGTGAGGGGATTTACACCCGGTAACAGAATTACGGTAACGGAATTACATTATGGGTCCATGATCTGTATTATACAGAAATGCATAGTTATAGATATATTATCATTTTCACGGTGATGTATAGGACCACAAAAGTAGAAATATGCATATTTGGGTATTATTCTACACATTGGCTATTATTTTAATGAGCTGAAAAGTTACGAGCTAACCAGTGGAAGGGAGGGCAGTAGCAAGTGACTTCCTATTGTAGCCCAATACATGCGGCAAAGAGATCAATGAAACGCAGACAGAAAATAACAAGGACGCCGTCAAAATCTGATTTTACAGTGTGTATTTGTCAAATCCTTCAAACAGGCCCACAATGTGGTTACTAAAATCCGATTTGGATATATTCTTTTTTTTTTTTGCTGCATAATATTTAGAAAGGTTATTGCTAAATGTTAACCCCTGTTCGTATAAACTGGTAGCATAGCTAGAAATCGATGGTGGTACCTGAAGACATTTTTAAGCGTAATGGCGCTGATTGATGACGATGACATGAACATGTGTTGGGGTTGACATCCATACAAGCATTATACTCAGATGTTCACCCCAAAATAGTATGAAATAGCCTAAATGTAGACTAATTTTGATGGCCGGCAATGAGGAGATGCTGAATCTTTCCCCCACAGGGTGACACATGAGTGGCATTTCAATGGTTTTGGTCTCTACCACATCTATTCAAATGCAATAATAATTTTTTTTGGTAACAGAATTATGAGTTTTAATCACTTAAAGGTCCAATGCAGCCATTTTTATCTCAATATCAAATAATTTCTGGGTTACAATTAAATGTATAATAATATTATGATTGTTTAAAAAATATAAAAAATGCTTCTTACCAAAGGGCAATTTCTCAAGCAAGAATTTTGCTAGGACTGTCTGGGAGTGGGAAAACTGAAAATATGTTTTTAAAGTCTTATTACAAAGTTTGATCAGATACCCACCATGTATAATTCGATTTTATATAAAATGAGTGTGGTCAGGTTGGAGATTACACAACGTCTGTGTAGCCTCAGACTTAGCTACACATTGAAACAGAGGTGATACTGTACAGTGAGGGAAAAAAGTATTTGATCCCTTGCTGATTTTGTACATTTGCCCACTGACAAAGAAATGATCAGTCTATAATTTTAATGGTAGGTTTATTTGAACAGTGAGAGACAGAATAACAACAAAAAAATCCAGAAAAACGCATGTCAAAAATGTTATAAAATGATTTGCATTTTAATGAGGGAAATAAGTATTTGACCCCTCTGCAAAACATGACTTAGTACTTGGTGGCAAAACCCTTGTTGGCAATCACAGAGGTCAGACGTTTCTTGTAGTTGGCCACCAGGTTTGCACACATCTCAGGAGGGATTTTGTCCCACTCCTCTTTTGTCACGTCCTGACCAGTAAAGGGGTCATTTGTAATTGTAGTATGGTCAGGGCGTGGAAGGGGGTGTTTGTTTTGTGTGTTTTGGTTTTTTTGGGTGTTTCTTTTTCCATGTTTGGCTGAGTATGTTTTCCAATCAGAGGTAGGTGTTTCTCGTTGTCTCTGATTGGAAGCCATACTTAGGCAGCCTGTTTTTTTCCTTTGGGTTTGTGGGTGGTTGTTTTCCGTTATAGTCTTGTACCTTAGGGAACTGTCATTTTGTCGTTTGTTAGTATTTTTGTTTAAGTGAAAAAAGATGAGCTCTATACCCGCTGCGCCTTGGTCTGTCCCTTTCGACGCCTATGGAATCTTTGCAGATCTTCTCCAAGTCATTAAGGTTTCGAGGCTGACGTTTGGCAACTCGAACCTTCAGCTCCCTCCACATATTTTCTATGGGATTAAGGTCTGGAGACTGGCTAGGCCACTCCAGGACCTTAATGTGCTTCTTCTTGAGCCACTCCTTTGTTGCCTTGGTCGTGTGTTTTGGGTCATTGTCATGCTGGAATATCCATCCACGACCCATTTTCAATGCCCTGGCTGTGGGAAGGAGGTTCTCACCCAAGATTTGACGGTACATGGCCCCGTCCATCGTTCCTTTGATGCGGTGAAGTTGTCCTGTCCCCTTAGCAGAAAAACACCCCCACATCATAATGTTTCCACCTCCGTGTTTGACGGTGGGGATGGTGTTCTTGGGGTCATTGGCAGCATTCCTCCTCCTCCAAACACGGCGAGTTGAGTTGATGCCAAAGAGCTCCATTTTGGTCTCATCTGACCACAACACTTTCACCCAGTTGTCCTCTGAATCATTCAGATGTTCATTGGCAAACTTCAGACGGGCATGTATCTGTGCTTTCTTGAGCAGGGGGACCTTGCGGGCGCTGCAGGATTTCAGTCCTTCACGGCGTAGTGTGTTACCAATTGTTTTCTTGGTGACTATGGTCCCAGCTGACTTGAGATCATTGACAAGATCCTCCCGTGTAGTTCTGGGCTGATTCCTCACCGTTCTCATGATCATTGCAACTCCACGAGGTGAGATCTTGCATGGAGCCCCAGGCCGAGGGAGATTGACAGTTATTTTGTGTTTCTTCCATTTGCGAATAATCGCACCAACTGTTGTCACCTTCTCACCAAGCTGCTTGGCAATGGTCTTGTAGCCCATTCCAGCCTTGTGTAGGTCTACAATCTTGTCCCTGACATCCTTGGAGAGCTCTTTGGTCTTGGCCATGGTGGAGAGTTTGGAATCTGATTGATTGATTGCTTCTGTGGACAGGTGTCTTTTACACAGGTAACAAACTGAGATTAGGAGCACTCCCTTTAAGAGTGTGCTCCTAATCTCAGCTCGTTACCTGTATAAAAGACACCTGGGAGCCAGAAATCTTTCTGATTGAGAGGGGGTCAAATACTTATTTCCCTCATTAAAATGCAAATCAATTTATACAATTTCTGACATGTGTTTTTCTGGATTTTTTTTATGTTATTCTGTCTCTCACTGTTCAAATAAACCTACCATTAAAATGATAGACTGGTCATTTCTTTGTCAGTGGGCAAACGTACAAAATCAGCAGGGGATCAAATACTTTTTTCCCTCACTGTATGTGAATGCTTCCATACAGCTGTTACACAGTAGGTATTGTAAAGCATAGCACAGATCATTTTCGACCAACAATCACTTGGCAATACTTTCTCAATTCCCGACTTGGAAAACAACACGTCTTGTGAAAGTCCATGTCTAGCTGCAGGGGGTTCGTTTGAATTTGCACTGAACAAAAATATAAACGCAATATGCAACAACTTCAAAAAGGAATTCAGTCAACTGAAATAAATTCATTAGGCCCTAATCTATGGATTTCACATGACTGGGAATACAGATATGCATCTGTTGGTCACAGATACCTTAAAAAAAAAAGGTAGGGGCGTGGATCTGAAAACCAGTCAGTATCTGGTGTGACCACCATTTGCTTCATGCAGCGCGACATCTCCTTCGCATAGAGTTGATCAAGCTGTTGCTTGTGGCCGAAGGAATTTTGTCCCACTCCTCTTCAATGGCTGTGCAAAGTTTCTGGATATTGTCAGGAACTAGAACATGCTGTTGTACATGTCGATCCAGAGCATTCCAAACATGCTCAATGGTTGACATGGCTGGTGAGTATGCAGGCCATGGAAGAACTTGGACATTCAACTTCCAGGAATTGTGTACAGATCCTTGCGACATAGGGCCGTGCATTATCATGCTGAAACATGAGGTGATGGCGGCGGATGAACAGCATGACAATTGGCCTCAGGATCTCGTCACGGTACCTCTGTGCATTCAAATTGTCATCCATAAAAAGCAATTGTGTTCATTGACCGTAGTTTATGCCTGTCCATACCATAATCCCACCGCCACATGGGCTACTCTGTTCACAACATTAATATCAGCAAACCGCTTGCCCACACGACACCTCACATGCTGTCTGCCATCTGGCCGGTACAGTTAAAACCAGGATTCATCCGTGAAGAGCACACTTCTCCAGAGTGCCAGTGGCCATCGATGGTGAGCATTTGCCCACTGAAATCGGTTATGACGCCGAACTGCAGTCAGGTCAAGACCCTGGTAAGGACAACGAGCAAGCAGATGAGCTTCACAGAGATGTTTGACAGAAATTCTTCGGTTGTGCAAACCCATAGTTTCATAAGCTGTCCGGGTGGCTGGTCTCAGATGATCCCGCAGGTGAAGAAGCCGGATGTGGAGGCCCTGGGCTGGAGTAGTTACACGTGGTCTGCGGTTGTGAGGCCTGTTGGATGTATTGTCAAATTCTCTAAAATGCCATTGGAGGCTGCTTATGGTGGAGAAATGACATTCAGTTCTCTGGCAACAGCTCTGGTGGGGATTCCTGCTGTCGGCATGATAATTGCACGCTCCGGGGCATTGTGTTGTGTGACAAAACTGCACATTTTAGACTGGCCTTTAGACTACTCAGCACAAGGTACACCTGTGTAATGATCATGCTGTTTAATCAGCTTCTTGATATGCCACGCCTGTCAGGTGGATGGATTATCTTGGCAAAGGAGAAATGCTCACTAACAGGGATGTAAACAAAGTTTTGCACACAATGTGAGAGAAATAAGCTTTTTGTGCATATGGACATTTTCTGGGATCTTTTATTTCAGCTCATGAAACATGGGACCAACATTTTACATGTTGCGTTGAAATTTTTGTTCAGAAGTAGAAAATGCTTGGTCATTATTTCGCTCCATAAAGGAATTCAACAATGTGTAAGCCGCCATCTTGTCTATTTAAAATCGTCTCATTGATAAAGACAGGTGAGTGTTATCATGACCCAAGATGGCAGACCCAAGATGGCGTAGCAGTCGGACGTGTGTTTTGTCTTGTCCCGTCCTGTCCCGTGTATATATCGTTTTCTTCTTATATATTTTGTATATATTTTAACCTCACTTTCCATCTACGGACTGAATATACTCTCCTGCAACCCGCCTCACCCAATGTGGTACGGATCTGCTATTTTTATACTTTAGAGGCTCCGGACTCGGGAGTGTCACTGGAGGCTCCGGACTGGGGAGCGTCGCTGGAGGCTCCGGACTGGAGGCTTATCACTGGAGGCTTCGTGCCATGGATCATCACTGGAGGCTCTGGGCCATGGATTATCACTGGAGGCTTCGTGCCATGGATCATCACTGGAGGCTTCGTGCCATGGATCATCTCTACAGGCTCCGGGCCATGGATCATCCCTACAGGCTTCTTGCCATGGATTATCCCTACAGGCTCCGGGCCATGGATTATCACTGGAGGATTCGTGCCATCGATCATCCCTACAGGCTCCGAACCATGGATTATCACTACAGGTTCCGCGCCATGGATTATCACTGGAGGCTTCGTGCCATGGATCATCACTGGAGGCTCCGGGCCATGGATTATCACTGGAGGCTTCGTGCCATGGATCATCACTGGAGGCTTCGTGCCATGGATCATCTCTACAGGCTCCGGGCCATGGATCATCCCTACAGGCTTCTTGCCATGGATTATCCCTACAGGCTCCGGGCCATGGATTATCACTGGAGGATTCGTGCCATCGATCATCCCTACAGGCTCCGGACCATGGATTATCACCGGAGGCTTCGTGCCATGGATAATCACTACAGGCTCTGGGCCATGGATCATCACTGGAGGCTTCGGACCATAGATCATCACTGGAGGCTTCCTACGTGGACCTGGAACCGGTCTCACCGGACTGGGGAGACGCACAGGAGACTGTGCGTCTCCTCAGTCCGGTGAGACCGGTTCCAGGTCCACGTAGGAAGCCTCCAGTGATGATCTATGGTCCGCAGAGCAGGCACAGGGTATACTGGGTCGTGGAGGCGCACTGGAGGTCTGGAGCTTAGGGCTGGCACAACCCGTCCTGGCTGGATGTTTAATTTAGCCCGGCAAGGGCGGAGCGCTGGCACAGGACGAACTGGTTTGTGCAGGTGAACGGGGGGTACCGTGCGTAGAGCTGGCGCAGGATAACCTGGGCCGAAGAGACGCACTGGAGACCAGGAACACTGAGCCGGCACACTTCTTCCTGGCTGACGGCCAACTCTAGCACGGCAACGGTGAGGAGCTTGCACCGAGCGCACCGGGCTGTGAGTGCGCACTGGCGACACAGTGCGCATCACCACATAGCACGGTGCTTGCTCGGTCACTCACTCCCCACGGTAAGCACGGGGAGTTGGCTCAGGTTTCAACCCCGACTTCGCCAATCTCCCCGTGTGCCCCCCCCCAACATTTTTTTTGCCGCTGCCTCTCAGGCTTCCGTTGTTGCCTTGCCTGTTCCTCCCAGTATCTCCGTTCTGCTTTCGCTGCCTCCATCTCCTCTTGCGGACGGCGATACTCCCCAGGCCTTGTCCAGGGTCCTGCCCCATCCAGGATTTCCTCCCAGGTCCAGTCATCCTGCCCACTCTGCTTGGTCCTTTGGTGGTGGGTAGTTCTGTTACGACCGTCGCAATGAGGGGACCAAGGTGCAGCGTGGTAAGTGTTCATCTTGATATTTATTTTTACTCAGAACACTAAAAACGAAATAATAAACAATAGAAACGAAAGCGCACAGTTCTGTCAGGTAAAACAGAAAACAACTACCCACAAAACACAGGTGGGAAAAGGCTGCCTAAGTATGATTCCTAATCAGAGACAACGATAGACAGCTGCCTCTGATTAGGAACCATACTCGGCCCAACACAAAGAAATACAAAACATAGAATGCCCACCCCTAACAAAATAGAGAAATAAACCGTCTCTCTCGGGTCAGGGCATGACAATATTATTTATCCTCTTGCTCTTTTGCACCCAAGTATCTCTACTTGCACATCATCATCTGCACATCTATCACTCCAGTGTTAATGCTAAATTGTAATTATTTCGCCTCCATGGCCTATTTATTGCCTTACCTCCCTACTCTTCTACATTTGCACACACTGTACATAGATTTTTCTATTGTGTTATTGACTGTACGTTTGTTTATGTGTAACTCTGTGTTGTTGTTTTTGTCGCACTGCCTTGCTTTATCTTGGCCAGGTCGCAGTTGTAAATGAGAACTTGTTCTCAACTGGCCTACCTGGTTAAATAAAGGTGAAATAAATAAAATAAAATACAAATTACATGCGGCACTTTGGGGTGGACACCCACCTGTCTGAATCAATGAGAGACAATTTGAAATAGTTTCTCAGTGTGGAAGTACTCCCAGTACTTTGATTTGGTAGAAGGACAAAATGACAAGAATATAACTGTAAAAAGTGTAAACTGTACCCAGGAGAGAAACACCTCTCCACTGCAAGAAACACAACTTCTAACCTCTTGAAGCATCTGCAAAAGCATCACGCCATGACAAAACTCGTAGCGAAAGAACCACGAGGCCTGACCACTGCTGCTGAAGATGACTGTAGGCATACTTCCTCCAAACAACCAAGGCTTGATTTTAATCATTCAGGAGGACAGGTTGTAACCCATGGAGAGCTGAACATGCTAGTAGCTGGGTATGTAGTAGAGGAAATGCTGCCATTATCCAGTTGTGTGCAAGCCTAAGTAACATAACGTTGACATTGGTTACATTGAATGAGAACGCAAAAAGTAATATAAAGAGTGTAACTCAGATAATATAAAGAGTAGTGTAACTAATTACTTTTCCCAGGGAGTAATAAGTAAAGTAATTTGTTACTGTTGAAAGAAGAAATGAGTAGTAGGTAATATATTACTTTTTTGAGTAATGGCCCCAACACTGGTAAAGGTGATGCTAATTGACATTGAGCCCCTACCTTCCCCCTCTATGCTTGTGTAACAGTGTAGGTTCCGTCCCTCTCTTCGCCCCAACCTGGGCTCGAACCAGGGACCCTTGCACACATTAACAACTGACACCCACGAAGCATCGTTACCCATCACGCCACAAAAGCCACGGTCCTTGCAACGCAAGGGGAAACCCTACTTCAAGTCTCAGAGCGAGTGACGTCACTGATTGAAATGCTATTAGCTCACACCACCGCTAACTAACTAGCCATTTCACATCGGTTACACTCACCCCCCCTTTGACCACCTCCTTTTCCGCAGCAACCAATGATCCGGGTCACGGCACCAATGTAACAGTGTAGGTTCCGTCCCTCTCTTCGCCCCAACCTGGGCTCGAACCAGGGACCCTTGCACACATCAACAACTGACACCCACAAAGCATCGTTACCCATCGCGCCACAAAAGCCGCGGCCCTTGCAACGCAAGGGGAAACACTACTTCAAGTCTCAGAGCGAGTGACGTCACTGATTGAAATGCTATTAGCGCGCACCACCGCTAACTAACTAGCCATTTCACATCGGTTACACTTGCTGATAGGGGTATTCGTTATTGCCTCTCATCAGGGGGAACCATCAGGCCCAGGGTTGGCCAAATACAGCCTGTGGCACAACAAAGGTAGGCTACTGTCTGTCCACACAACTATCAGTGGGAAAGGGGAAATAGCAGATTTAGCCATTTAGATATATGTATCATATAGTTTTGTTGACCTCTTTATAGATTGGAGTGACTGTGCTGTCCAGGATTCAGGCTAAGACCTGGGCAGCTGATGGAATGCCCGCTGCCCTGGCTGGGTCTGCACTGACATGGCAGGCCCCTAGTCCACCAAGAGCCCTAAGGAGCTCTTAGGCACTTCTTCCTGAGTGGGCCAAGGAGCCACATGGACAGTTGGTGTGGGACAAGACCGTTCAGGAATGGTAGATGGGAGACAGCAGGAAGTTTACCTCATCTCAGAGACTTGAGGTAAATTGCGGGTTCCCCCCTCAAAAAAATATAATATAATAATAAAAAATATATATTTTTAGAGGAACTCAGTCCGGCTTTAAACTTTCTCTTGAAAGTTGGAATAGTAGAATGCACAAGGTTCATTTTCGAAATTGTGTAGTACATCATCAGTTCCTCTTGTCATGTCAGCCATTGCGTACCTTAGAGAGCTATTTATAACTTGTCAGAAATGTCCAGATCAACTAGCCCATGTCAGCTAATATTTTTTTATTTAGGTTTTTCACCCCATAGATATTGTTGTAATTTTTTTGTCACTCAAATATTACATGAACACACATTAGACATAGCAAAATGTATAGAATTGCAAGAAAATTTGCTTTAAAACGGCAAAATATTATTTTCACCCCATGACAAAATGTGTAGAATTGCAAGAAATAAGCTTTAAACTTGCAAAACGTTCTCCACCAACAAGAGGGGTGTGAACAGTGTGTCATGAATAGTGCTTGTGCCTACAGAAATAGACAAGTCGCACACGCGGGATAGGGGAGGCGGGATCTTCCCCAATGCTGGGAACAAACTGATCTCCATGAAGGCAGCTGCCACTTCATTAAAGCTGTTAGATGCCATTTACCACAGCACACTAAATTTTTTCCACAGGTGACAGGTTTTGCACTCATCACTGCATTCTCTATCAGAAAGTAGGCTGGCCCTCTTTCACGTCGCATAGGTTAAAAAAATTGCATTCTGTTTTGCAAAAACTCCCGCATTACCTATTGCCATTACTAACCTTTAGATGTACGAGATAGCATACCAGGTCACAGGGCTGGCGAACTTTGAAATTCCTTCTGTCACTACAGATTTAGGTAAAACAGCTTTTAGTTTCTTCGCACCTCACTTATGTAACAATCTACAGAATACCCCACGTTTGGTGCCTTTCAGGCAGTTCAGAGAGTTGGTAGAGGACCTCTTTGCAGTACAAAAAAAATAAAATAAAAATAAATGTATGAAATGTATGCATTCACTACTGTAAGTCGCTCTGGATAAGAGCGTCTGCTAAATGACTAAAATGTAAAACATGTAATGATTGTGTTTTTAGTTTTTTTTTCATTGTGTGTTTCATATGCTCCTGCCTTGATTGTAACTTTTATTGTGTAATTGCTTGGTCTTGTCATGCAGGGCTCCCTTGAAAAATGGGACTCCCCTGCCTAAATTATTAAAAATATTTTTATATATATATGTCTGAGACAGGGATTTACTGGGAAACCTTGTTCAACACTGTAACTTTGTTTATTGGGTCGAGCCCCTAGAGGGCACTAAAGACCAATCAGACACAGGCCTAGAAAGCCTAAAATAATATTGTCTCAAAAGGCAGCTTTTATTTTGTACAGCCATGCTTCAAAATACATTTTACTAGTAGATTAACTCTAGACTAATTTAACATGTTGTGGACACCTGGGTGTCTCGTTATTTTCCATGTGTTCACCTCTGAAGAAGAGACCCCTTTTATTCAAGCTACTTTTATCTTCCTCCCCCTTATTCATTGTATTGTGTGAATCACCTTCTGACTGCCTCCCACTGAGGGAGTGGTACTGTATTTCCACCAGATGGAATGCACTGCGGAGAGGGAAAACGTGAAAAGTGGGCCGCAGGTGTCTGCAAGCACAAAGACTCTCACATGCACTTAACCTTGAGTGAGAGCCAACCAGCACTATCACATCGGCCTGACATACCATCAAAGAGTGTCAGTCAAGCAGCCTGTTAACTTATTTATAGTTAAAGACACATAGTATCTACAAATGATGTAAACTGTTGGTCGAGTACGCTTAATCACAATTAGTTTTTTATTTTTATTCAATTACCTTCTTGAGACTTGATGAGGGGTGTGATGAAGATGATTTAAAAGATGAACGGCAACTAATAAGAGGGAGTTCATGCTATTGTACATTCAGTATTTTGAGTAACAGACCCAAACTAATCCTGTCTCCTTCCTCTATACTTCCTGAGGAAGTGCCCCAGGGAGCATACAGTGCATTTGGAAAGCATTCAGACTGCTTGACTTTTTCCACATTTTGTTACTTTACAACCTTATTCTCAAATTGATTAAATAAATTTTTCTTCATCAATCTACACACAATACCCCATAATGACAAAGCAAAAATGCATTTAGATTTTTTTTGCTAGTTTATAAAAAATACAAATATTAAATTTACATAAGTATTCAGACCCTTTACTCAGTACTTTATTGAAGGACCTTTGGCAGCGACTATAGCCTTGATTCTTCTTGGGTATGACGCTACAAGCTTGGCACACCTGTATTTGGGGAGTTTCTCCCATTCTTCTCTGCAGATCCTCTCAAGCGCTGTCAGGTTGGATGGGGAGCGTCGCTGCACAGCTATTTTCAGGTCTCTCAAGAGATGTCCGATCTGGTTCATGTCTGGGCTCTGGCTGGGCAACTCAAGGACATTCAGAGACTTGTCCCGAAGTCACTCCTGCATTGTCTTGGTTGTGTGCTTAGGGTCGTTGTCCTGTTGGAAGGTGAACCTTCACCCCAGTCTGAGGTCCTGACTGCTCTGGAGCAGGTTTTCGTCAAGGATCTCGCTGTACTTTGCTCCATTCATCTTTCCCTCAATCCTGACTAGTCTCCTACTCCCTGCCGCTGAAAAACATCCCCACAGCATTATGCTGCCACCACCATGCTTCACCGTAGGGATGGTGCGAGGTTTCCTCCAGACGTGACGCTTCGCGTTCAGGCCAAAGAGTTCAATCTTGGTTTCATCAGAGAATCTTGTTTCTCATGTTCTGAGAGTCTTTTAGATGCCTTTTGGCAAACTCCAAGAGGGCTGTCATGTGCCTTTTACTGAGGAGTGGCTTCCATCTGGCCACTACCATAAAGGCCTGATTGGTAGAGTGCTGCAGAGATGGTTGTCATTCTGGAAGGTTCTCCCATCTCCATAGAGGAACTGGAGCTCTGTCAGAGACACCATCAGGTTCTTGGTCACCACCCTGACCAAGGCCCTTCTCCCCCCGATTGCTCAGTTTAGCCGGGCGGCCAGCTCTAGGAAGAGTCTTGGTGGTTCCAAACTTATTCCACTTAAGAATGATGGAAGCCACTGTGTTCTTGGGGATCTTCAATGCTGCAGAAATGTTTTGGTACCCTTCCCAAGATCTGTGCCTCGACACAATCACGGGTTTTCGCTTTGTCATTATGTGGTATTGTAAAAACTAATCTGGACAAATGACGGACCATGTAAAAAAACAGTTGGTCCCTAAATCCGTCTAGAAGAACAACGTAAAAACGGTTGGCTGGTATGCCCTCACCCGTCTAAGCGGTCGGCTGTGAATGCCCTCACCCGCTATATACTTATAACTGATTGGTTTGTTTCTGCCCACTATAGTGCTGTCTGGTTAGAACATGATGTTGAGGCCCATCACTGTACTCTTGATAGTCACCTCCACACACACACACAGATGTTTCCATTGAAGATGTTTATATGATTTTGGTAATTCGAACGACTTATTGTTGTGGTTATTTCAATGCACACACACACAACAGTCAGACTTTCGTGTTAATGTCGACAATAAAAAGTCCTCAGACACATGCGTCTTCTCCATTCAGACAACAATAATGCTCTGACCTGAGTGGGTGAGTGCAGTGTCCAGATGCCCCTTTCCAAGCACTCTGATTGGTTGGGAATGGCAGGGCTATGATGGGTGAGGGATAACTTAGGTAGGCTGAGCAGCCAAACTAACAGGACTTATGGGAAACTGAAGGAACTGTGAAGGGGAAGTTAGGTAGAGAGGAGAGGAGGGGGACAACCTTTTTTACAGGTATTGTGTGTAGATTGATGAGGATTTGTATTTAATTTAATCCGTTTCAGAATAAGGCTGTAACGTAACAAAATGTGGAAAAAGAGAAGGGGTCTGAATAATTTGTGAATACACTGTAAATACTGAAACACAATGACAATAAGACAAGTCTATTGACACACCCAGGACATTGGCAAATCTAAATAACTATTAAAAAACTCCATAAACCACTATATATATTTATATATATATATATATACTGCTCAAAAAAATAAAGGGAACATTTAAACAACACATCCTAGATCTGAATGAAAGAAATAATCTTATTAAATACTTTTTTCTTTACATAGTTGAATGTGCTGACAACAAAATCACACAAAAATAATCAATGGAAATCCAATTTATCAACCCATGGATGTCTGGATTTGGAGTCACACTCAAAATTAAAGTGGAAAACCACACTACAGGCTGATCCAACTTTGATGTAATGTCATTAAAACAAGTCAAAATGAGGCTCAGTAGTGTGTGTGGCCTCCACGTGCCTGTATGACCTCCCTACAACGCCTGGGCATGCTCCTGATGAGGTGGCGGATGGTCTCCTGAGGGATCTCCTCCCAGACCTGGACTCAAGCATCCGCCAACTCCTGGACAGTCTATGGTGCAACGTGGCGTTGGTGGATGGAGCGAGACATGATGTCCCAGATGTGCTCAATTGGATTCAGGTCTGGGGAACGGGCGGGCCAGTCCATAGCATCAATGCCTTCCTCTTGCAGGAACTGCTGACACACTCCAGCCACATGAGGTCTAGCATTGTCTTGCATTAGGAGGAACCCAGGGCCAACCGCACCAGCATATGGTCTCACAAGGGGTCTGAGGATCTCATCTCGGTACCTAATGGCAGTCAGACTACCTCTGGCGAGCACATGGAGGGCTGTGCGACCCCCCAAAGAAATGCCACCCCACACCATGACTGACCCACCGCCAAACCAGTCATGCTGGAGGATGTTGCAGGCAGCAGAACGTTCTCCACAGCGTCTCCAGACTCTGTCATGTCTGTCACGTGCTCAGTGTGAACCTGCTTTCATCTGTGAAGAGCACAGGGCGCCAGTGGCGAATTTGCAAATCTTGGTGTTCTCTGGCAAATGCCAAACGTCCTGCACGGTGTTGGGCAGTAAGCACAACCCCCACCTGTGGACGTCGGGCCCTCATGGAGTCTGTTTCTGACCGTTTGAGCAGACACATGCACATTTGTGGCCTGCTGGAGGTCATTTTGCAGGGCTCTGGCAGTGCTCCTCCTGCTCCTCCTTGCACAAAGGCGGAGGTAGCGGTCCTGCTGCTGGGTTGTTGCCCTCCTACAGCCTCCTCCACGTCTCCTGATGTACTGGCCTGTCCCCTGGTAGCGCCTCCATGCTCTGGACACTACGCTGACAGACACAGCAAACCTTCTTGCCACAGCTCGCATTGATGTGCCATCCTGGATGAGCTGCACTACCTGAGCCACTTGTGTGGGTTGTAGACTCCGTCTCATGCTACCACTAGAGTGAAAGCACCGCCAGCATTCAAAAGTGACCAAAACATCAGCCAGGAAGCATAGGAACTGAGAAGTGGTCTGTGGTCCCCACCTGCAGAACCACTTCTTTATTGGGGGTGTCTTGCTAATTGCCTATAATTTCCACCTGTTGTCTATTCCATTTGCACAACAGCATGTGAAATGTATTGTCAATCAGTGTTGCTTCCTAAGTGGACAGTTTGATTTCACAGAAGTGTGATTGACTTGGAGTTACATTGTGTTGTTTAAGTGTTCCCTTTATTTTTTTGAGCAGTGTATATATATAAAATAAATTACAATTAAAAAAAAAAACATCCACTAATCATTGAATAGGGAAATCCTCAGCTGGGAAATATGTGAAATAATATTATTAACATTCGGAAATGATGTCTGGACTACATCCAGATTTTCGCCAGGACTCCATGAGTACAAGGAAATACGATGAATAACAAAATGGATATATATGTAATTCTAGCTACACTTGCAGGACTTAACAATCATATTGGACAACTGCTCCACCTGTGCAAGAAAAGGGAAAAAAAGGAAGAGTACCTTCAGTGGATAGACATTGTTCAGAAACATTTTAACCCAGCAGCTTCGTTGACTATCATTTCAATTCAGTGAAGATGTTATGAGAGTTAACAATACAGTATTCACAGACCTTGTGTTGTCTACCCACATAGTAGAGAATGGGTAGGGGCTCCAAGACCTGTGGAACACAGCAAGGTTGGGCAGAGGCTCCAGGATTGTGGTGCTTATACAGAGCCAGTACCTGTGGTTAAGTAAACAAAAGGTTACTAAATATCTCATTGAACAGTTACAGACCATCTCGTTCTGTATATAGTCTCAATCTCACCCCGTGGCTATATAGTGGCATTACTTAAAGCCCCAACTGTACAGATCCTTTAGACAATAAACAATAGGGAGGCTTACAGATACATGATTGGTAGCATTACCTGGGAGTACTTGTTCTCTGTGTTCCATATATAGGTGCAGGGGCCCATGCAGTAGTTAGCAAAGTAGCCAGTGGGTTCATGGATCCATTTCCAGCCCAGGTCCTTACGGAAGTCAATGTAAAGCTTTCGCACACAGCAACTCTCCGATTTGCTGGGGGTACACACACACACCTGTGAGTTATACACCTCATCTCTTAAAAACAGGGTGTTAACAAGGCGTCTAAGTAGGCCTACAGTATATCCATCAGCTAAAAGAGATTATAAACTGGGTGGTTCGAGCCTGAATGCTGATTGGCTGACAGTATACCACGGGTATGACAAAACATTTAGTTTTACTGCTCTAATTACGTTGGTAACCAGTTTATAATAGCAATAAGGCACCTCGGGGGTTTGTGGTATATGGCGAATATACCAAGGCTAAGGGCTGTATCCAGGCACTCCGCGTTGCGTCGTGCATAAGAACAACCCTTAGCCGTGGTATATAGGCCATATACCACACCCCCTTGTGCCTTATTGCTTAATTAACACACATTTAAGAGACATGAATTGATAGTTATAAAATGTTCTCTTGGGCCGGTGGAATAAAGGATAGTCTCACTCTGAGCAGATCTCTTCAGTAGTGGTTTGTCGTTTCTTCCGAGAGCTAAGCTGGCTGTGGCGTTCCACAGGAAGTGACATCAGTAAAATGTGAGGCTTTGGCATGTTCATGAAGAGAGTTTCTTTATCTCCCCTGGGCTTGTTCATCCCTTTTGTATAAAACATTGACACATTTGTCAGTAAAGAGATTTACAGTGGAGGTTTGTCAGAAAACGTGTGGCTTGAGTTGATTTCAATATAGTGAATATAGCTAGTAGACTGCAAATACCTGCTATTTCAAAGCGGAATTCTTCCATTGTTTTCCCACAATCACAAGGCAACTTCAATTGGAATCCTTGCTCCTTTCCTGGAAAATTTTGTACAAATCCAAATATGAATTGTGTATCAAACTTTTTTTTAAACCTGAAGGAATAGGTCTGCTGTTTTAGGTGTAAAAGTCTATTGGAAAGTTGTTACACATGCTTTGCCATAGGCCTTCTTTGTAGTGCCACTTAAATCAAACACAGATTTGTAACAGGATATGATTGTCATTGATTCAACATACTGTTTGTGTTATGCAATTATGACTACAACCCTAAAGGAAATTGTAACTTACCAGCCCCTTGCAGCCACTCCCTCAGAGTCTGTGTAACATCAAAGGAGATCCAGCGATTGGCCCATTCCTTTGAGATAAAATGGGACTTCATGTAACGTGCCTTATCTCCAACGCCTCTGTAGAGTTCCAGCCTCTGCTCGCTGCTGTCCTGCATGCCACGATTTTTGATGAGGAGACGGAGCTCAGCTTGAGAGAGCAGTCGATCTGTCCCTAATACAGACCGCATCTCAGACATGTTGAAGAGCATTTGGTGCTTAATGTTGTTCTCACCTGGGAAAGAAGGAGTCAGTCAGTGATTGTTTGTTATTTCTACGACAGGACCAGTCAGTGCAAGAGAAGAGGCCATAGAGAAAGCATTGTACCGGTAATAAAACTATTGTGGATAGATTCTGTTATATAAAAAGACACTCTCAGGGAGAGGCGAATGCAGTTTCAGGTTTGGCTTTTCCTCAAATACTATCCGCTGGAGCCAAAATTACCCCTGTGAGTCTATAACAATAATTACACATTGGAAAGGCCGCTGAGGAAGTGAGCCTGCTCTGGGGGCCAGATCACACCATGCTGTGGCCTCTAACTAACTCTAGCATCTATTCACAAAGGTATCTTCTGTCGCGGTGGGGGACGGGGAACCCTAACCTTTATAAGGTTAGGGTTCCCAAACAGCCATATTTCCATGTTACAGCGATTGATTACGGAAGACAGACAGAAGACAGAGGCGACCACCTGTGCTAATTAGCTATCTAGAGTGCTCCGAACACCTGTGTGTAACGGAATAAGGAAGCCAAAAAGTGTTATAACTGAAAAATACTGTTGGCTGCAACTGTGTTAAAACAGTGTACAGTAAATGTATAATTTGCATTTGTGAAGTTATTTTTATGTGATGTGAAAGGAGAGGGCTTTATGTTTCCAAAACCTTATTGCAAGTGAGGATTATTAACGTTTATAAACATTAAAGCAGAGTGTCGGGATTGTAGTTCACATGGTCCCAGCCTCTGGGCGATACTTACGCCTGAGAACTCTAAGCAGAATGCCACCTTGGGTTCTCGAGAGCAAACCATGATGCATCACCACATAGCATTACACTAAACCAGCAGCATAAAAAAAGGAGTTCATCAGAGGTCACGATCCTGACCTGGGGCAAGCCTAACCGGCTCAGTGACTGCCTGGACAACAAGTTTGCACTGCAGAGATTTATACTGTCTTTTAGACAGAAAAGGGGAAGGATCCAGCAAAGGGAAGGAAACATCTGGTAGGGAGAGGTAAAAGGTTGAGGCAGGCCGTGGTTTTAAACACAGCAGACAGGGCCATTGCAGTCAGTTCAGTAAACCAATGGAAGAAACACCCATTTCCAGTCAACAACCTTATCTAAAGGACATAATTATACACATTTACATCCTAAAAATGTTCCACCAACTGCAGTTTCTAAATTTGCTCAGTCAGAAACTACAGCACTATTTCAAATGCATCATATTCACAACATATGACATGGGTGAAATAGCCGTGCTTAGCTTAATCATTTGCAAGTCTGCTAACCCTCTCTGCATCATCCTACGTTGCACAATCCAGTGTGGTGAAAGGTTAAACAGATGCTTCATGGTATACAGGGATAGAAGCCATTTTATTTGCGAGGGCACGACTTGAGTCATTTAACAGAATGTATCCTGAAGTGTTCCTTCCTGCCAGCTGTTCAGATAAGCACACGGGAATCAGTCCGAGGAAACCTCCCTGGCCCCATCCATCGGTCTGACCCTCCACATTCTAAGTGACAATATGGTCTAACATTACTCTGGTCCAGCTGTATAACATTGAGCCACCTTGCGAGTTTGCTGACACGTAGCTGTGCCCGTTTGGCTACACTTTTCCCACATCGGAGAGTAGATCATTTGACGGTTCTGATAAGGAAATCGTTGCTTGCATCGCTGAGCGGTGCCCAGGAAAGAATGACATCCAATTGTTACATTTCCCCACTCCCTCTAAATCAAAACCAAACATGGATTCCATGTTGTGTCTAGCTTAGCACAGACACTGGTGTTTCACATGTTTGTCTAGAATAGATAATCAGACCCGCAATTGGGTAACTTGCTGCCGCAGACGGGAAGTAGAACTGAGCATGTTTGGTTTTGATTTCGAGGGGGGTGGTAGCATCTGACAATTGGACTTAATTCATTCCTGGGCACTGCCCAACGATGCAAACGACAATTTCCTTATCAAAACCGTCCACGGATATACTCTCCGACGTGGAAAAGCGTTGCCAAATAGGCATAGGTCTGCAAATATCTCGCACGCCTCTCCAATAGTATGCCCTAAGATGAAACGTTAAAATAACTGTACATGACGGCCAGCCTTGATTAAAGATTTATACCTTAAAATCAACCTTTGAAGATCCCCCCCTACACACATCAACCATTTAACACGCCTATACCTGACTAAAGTAAGGCTAGGGAAACATCCACTTTAACTTGACAAGCTACTCGCAGGCCTGGGCAACTCCAGTCCTCGGGGGCCTGATTGGTGTCACAGTTTTGCCCCAGTCCCAGCTAACACACCTGACTCCAATAATCAACTAATCATGATCTTCAGTTTATAATGCAATTAGTTTAAATCAGCTGTGTTTGCTAGGGATGATATTATACTAATACAATTGCACAGAGAAATATATTTTGTTACAAGTACCAAAATATATTTTGTTACTTGCAATGGTATGGTGTTATGGGGCCATTTTGCTTCCACTAGTCCTGGGGCCTTTGTTAAGGTCAACAGCATCATGAAGTTTACAAAGTACCATGACATTTTAGCCAAAACCTGGTTGCCTCTGCCAAGAGGATGACACTTGGCCACAATTGGATCTTCCAGCAAGACAATAACCTAAGCACACATAATAAAATCCACAAATAAATGGTTAATTGACCACAAAACCAACATTTTGCAATGGCCATCTCAGTCTCCAGACTTGAACCACATTGAAAACCTCTGGTTTGAATTGAAGAGGGCAGTCCATAAGCGCAGATGAGGGTTATCAAGGATATGGAGGATTTTTTTATTTTACTAGGCAAGTCAGTTAAGAACAAATTCTTATTTTCAATGACAGACTAGGAACAGTGGGTTAAATGCCTTGTTCAGGGGCAGAATGACAGATTTTTACCTTGTCAGCTCGGGGATTCGATCTTGCAACCTCTTGGTTACAAGTCCAACGCTCTAACCACTAGGCTACCTGACGGTCTAAGATCCCTTCCAATGTGTCCACTAATCTCATAAAACATTTTAGAAAAAGGCTCAGCGTCGTTATCCTCGCAAGGGTAGTGCGCTGAGTGTACTCACTTTGTTTCATGTTGAACTTGTGGACCTCCTTTGCAAAGTATGCTTCCTCTTCTGTATCCTGAGTGGGTGGTATGCATGTGTGCACCTGCTCCTCACTCAGCTCCACTGTGCTGTTGTAGATGGATATCAGGGAGGTTGGGACCTTCTCGAAGTCTCCCTCCTGGTCAATCTCTGGCTCCTTGGGCAGCCGCAGCTTGCTCAGTATCTGTCCACGGATGGCCTCAATGCGTTTTCTCTTCATCAGCTCCAAGTCCAGTGACTTACAGGTGGACATGGCTTCACTCCGACACATATATTCCAGCGCCAATAAGACAACCAGCGTCAAACATTCTGCCCTCATGGCACACTTTAAAAGAGGAACAATGTTTAAAGACAGCAGGCTTTCAGAGGTGACTATTATGTGGATTTACCGTCCTGTTTGAGCTCGCCGTGTCCCGTTGTGTGAGCTGATTTCAATGGACTACTCCTGCTGCTGTCACAATACTCACTGAAACACAGGAGGCTCTTCAGGATCTCAAGTTGAGCTCCTCTGTGACTGGCGCACGCTGTGGAACCGAGGTCAGACCACGGAGAAGCACCACAAGAGCTCAGCCTAGACTGAGTCACTGTCTCACTGGTACGGTGCCTCACAGACTCTCAGTGCTCCCTAGAGGCAGTCTCAATTCAGGAATGAATGAACTACAGCACATCACCACATTACTACCTGTTCCTGGGACCCAAATACACACGCACACACACACGCGCACACACACACACACACACACACACACACGCACACACACGCACACACACACACACACACACACGTTAATATAACAAACAAGCTCTGGAAACAGGGGGCCCTGTGTAAACTGTGAGATTTGGAAAGTAACGTTATGAACTATAAAAGGGAAATCTCAATGAAAATTGTCAAGCTGTCTCAACTTCCTTCCCCACCCTCTATAAACTGTACATTTGTTAATCAGTTCCTAAACACATTTTTTTGCAAATTCTTACAACATTACTGAAGACGTTTTAGTCCGTTGACTCAATTCCCTTTCCAAGCAAAAGGGCCGTTTCATTAGTGTAGAAAAATCACGATATTGAGAAATGAAAAATGTCTTAACGAGTTATTCATAAACACATGCACACAGCATATTGCATTAAGCAAAATAAATGTTAGGAGTCAAAAACTACTGCCTAGCTTCAATTCAAATTCTCCAAGACTGATGCTGTCACTCACTAGACCAGTAGACGCACTTTCCAATCCCAACCTTGCCAGAGAACACCACAACAAATGAAAGAGCGGAGACATCCTAACAGCAACAACAAACTCACTCACACGTAGTTACAGCTCCTTCTCTAGTCTTTACTATATTCAGACCCAGTTAGTTAAAACGTTTCAGACTAAAATAAATATTTCCTGTTAGACTGTTCACACATTCATTGTGCGGTTTGTTTTACTAGTCATCCTCAGCCACTGATATTTTTCTCCGGTTGTTTGAATTTCTGTCTAGTTCCTCTCTTGCACTAAAAATGTATGACACTCTAAATCCAGGAAGTGAGCAGCATTGTGAAACTTCTGCCATTTCAAAGCACAGGGCTGCTTGTTCTGTTAGCTTTGCTGGAAGACAAGACACATGGAAGAACTTAAAATAACTGGTTGATTTGCTAAGTTCAATCCACCTGCAAGTGCTAAAAACGTAGCATCATCCATAGTATCATCTAAATAGACTGCATTGGCTACAATATCTTTATAGTTCATATACAGTTGAAATCGGAAGTTTACATACTTAGGTTGGAGTCATTAAAACTTGTTTTTCAACCACTCCACAAATTTCTTGTTAAGAAACTATAGTTTAGGCAAGTCGGTTAGGACATCTACTTTGTGCATGACACAAGTAATTTTTCCAACAATTGTTAACAGACATTATTTCTCTTATAATTCAATGTATCACAATTCCAGTGGGTCAGAAGTTTACATACACTAAGTTGACTGTGCCTTTAAACAGCTTGGAAAATTCCAGAAAAGTATGTCATGGCTTTAGAAGCTTCTGACAGGCTAATTGACATCTTTTGAGTCAATTGGAGGTGTACCTGTGGATGTATTTCAAGGCCTACCTTCATACTCAGTGCCTCTTTGCTTGACATCATGAGAAAATCAAAAGAAATCAGATGAAAAATGGTAGACCTCCACAAGTCTGGTTCATCCTTGGGAGTAATTTCCAAACGCCTGAAGGTACCACGTTCATCTGTATAAACAATAGTGCGCACGTATAAACACCATGGGACCACGCAGCCGTCATACCGCTCAGGAAGGAGACACGTTCTGTCTCCTAGAGATGAACGTACATTGGTGCGAAAAGTGCAAATCAATCCCAGAACAACAGCAAAGGACCGTGTGAAGATGCTGGAGGAAACCGGTACAAAAGTATCTATATCCACAGTAAAACAAGTCGTATATCGACATAACCTGAAAGGCCGCTCAGCAAGGAAGAAGCCACTGCTCCAAAACTCCAAACTCCAAAACTGGAGAAATGTCCTCTGGTCTGATGAAACAAAAATAGAACTGTTTGGCCATAATGACCATCGTTATGTTTGGAGGAAAAAGGGGAGGCTTGCAAGCCGAAGAACACCATCCCAACCGTGAAGCACGGGGCTGGCAGCATCATGTTGTGGGGGTGCTTTGCTGCAGGAGGGACTGGTGCACTTCACAAAATAGATGGCATCATGAGGACGGAAAATTATGTGGATATATTGATGCAACATCTCAAGACATCAGTCAGGAAGTTAAAGCTTGGTCACAAATGGGTCTTCCAAATGGACAATGACCCCAAGCATACTTCCAAAGTTGTGGCAAAATGGCTTAAGGACAACCAAGTTAAGGTATTAGAGTGGCCATCACAAAAGCCCTGACCTCAATCCTATAGAACATTTGTGGGCAGAACTGAAAAGGTGTGTGGAAGCAAGGAGGCCTACAAACCTGACTCAGTTACACCAGCTCTGTCAGGAGGAATGAGCCAAAATTCACCCAACTTATTGTGGTAAGCTTGCGGAAGGCTACCCGAAACGTTTGACCCAAGTTCAACAATTTAAAGGCAATGCTACCAAATACTAATTGAGTATGTAAACTTCTGACCCACTTGGAATGTGATGAAAGAAATAAAAGCTGAAATAAATCATTCTCTCTACTATTATTCTGACATTCTTAAAATAAAGTGGTGATCCTAACTGACCTAAGACAGAGAATTTTTACTAGGATTAAATATCAGGAATTGTGAAAAAACTGAGTTTAAATGTATTTGGCTAAGGTGTATGTAAACTTCCGACTTCAACTGTACACTGACAGTGCAAAACTGAGTATACAAAACTCTTTCAATGACAGACTGACCAGGTGAAAGCTATGATCCCTTATTGTTACATTTTTTTCAATCAGTGTAGATGAAGGGGAGGAGACAGGTTAAAGAAGGATTTTCAATCCTTGAGACATGGATTGTGTGTGTGCCAGTGAGGGTGAATGGGCAAGACAAAAGATTAAAGTGCCTTTGAAAGGGGTATGGTAGTAGCTGCCAGGCGCACCGGTTTGTGTCAAGAACTGCAACGCTGCTGGGTTTTTCACGCTCAGTTTCCTGTTTGTATCAAGAATGGTCCACCACCTAAAGAATATCCAGCCAACTTGAAACAACTGTGGGAAGCATTAGTCAACATGGGCCAGCATCCCTGTGGAACGCTTAGGACACCTTGTAGAGTCCACGCCCCGACGAATTTAGGCTTTTTTGAGGGCAAACTGGGGGGGGGGGGGGGTGCAACTCAATATTAGGAAGGTCTTAGTAATGCTTGGTATATTCAGTGTATTTTGTCTCCACCCTGTGTTTACTACAATCTACTACCAAACTTTAACGACTGCATATTATTACGAAAAATAAAATTATTGATGAGTTAATTTATTGTGTCATTAGATATGCAACTTGCAAACTTTGAGGGAATATTTGTAAAGCAAAATGATGCAGGTTAGGTTATAGATCACAGGCATGCAGGTAATGATTTATTTACATAATTCTAATATATATTAAAAAAAAGTTCATAGAAAAATAGAAAACTGAAATTAAGTACAGTACAAAATCTGGTTTGCATTTTTAAATACCTCCAGTTATATACATTTTTTCAAAATATTGAAAATCAGGAAGGCAGATGGTGTTGAAAGGCTCACACCCCCCTTTGTGGAGAAAGTGGGGAAAGACACACATTTGCATGTTGGGGTCTTAGCATACACTACATGACCAAAAGTATGTGGACACCTGCTCGTCGAACATCTCATTCCAAAATCATGGCCATTAATATGGAGTTGGTCCCCCCTTTGCTGCTATATCAGCCTCCACTCTTCTGGGAAGGCTTTCCACTAGATGTTGGAACATTGCTGCGGGGACTTGCTTCCATTCTGCCACAAGAGCATTAGTAAGGTCGGGCACTGATGTTGGGCAATTAGGCCTGGCTCGCTGTCGGCGTTCCAATTCATTCCAAAAGTGTTCAATGGGGCTGAGGTCAGGGCTCTGTGCAGGCCAGTCAAGTTCTTCCACACCGCTCTGCAAACCATTTCTGTATGGACCTTGCTTTGTGCGTGGGGCATTGTCATGCTGAAACAGGGAAAGGCCTACAGCAAAAATGGAAGCACAGAATCATCTATAATGTCATTGTACGCTGTAGCTTTAAGATTTCCCTTCACTGGAAAAAAGGGGCCTAGCCCGAACCATGAAAAACAGCCCCAGACCATTATTCCTCCTCCACCAAACTTTACAGTTGGCACTATGCATTCGGGCAGGTAGCGTTCTCTTGGCATCCGCCAAACCCAGATTTGTTTGTCGGACTGCCAGAATGTGAAGCTTGATTCATCACTCCAGAGAACGCGTTTCCACTGCTCCAGAGTCCAACTGCGGCGAGCTTTACACCACTCCAGCCAACGCTTGGCATTGCGCATGGTGATCTTAGGCTTGTGTGCAGCTGCTCCTGACAAACAGTTCTTGTGCTGACATTGCTTCCAGAGGCTGTTTGGAGCTTGGTATTGAGTGTTGCAACCGAGGACAGATTATTTTTATGCGCTACACGCTTCAGCACTGAGCCGTTATTGCTCCTAGACGTTTCCACTTCATAATAACGTCACTTACAGTTGACCGGGTCAGCTCTAGCAGGGCAGAAATTTGACTTGTTGATTTTATACACCTGTCAGCAATGGGTGTGGCTGAAATAGCCGAATCCACTAATTTGAAGGGGTGTCCGCATACTTTTGTATCTATAGTGTATGTATGCAACATCAACGCATCTCACAAGGCAAAATATCTAATCTGACCTGCTCAGTCTTTATGTACCCGTTGCAGATATGGTCAAAATCCACACCCAGTAACAATACAGTGCTCCATTCAGGCCTCTCTCCATTCACCCTTTGCTCTGTCCCATCTCTCAACATTTCAGCTCTCTACACCATATCTGTCAAAGTGTCGCATGATGATGCCTAGCTCCAACTCTACAGTGCCCATAGCCACTGTGTGCAGCCTATATCTGTCCGCCCCACTGTATATGATGTCTGTGGAGCGCAGCTGGGGACCTCCACCCACAAAGGTTTGAGCTATCTGCTCCTGCCAGGATCCCAGTGGTCTCCAGGTCACACAGCGTACATGGTGGTGCCCTGGGCTGGAGGGCACATGGCAATATCCATAACCATACAGCTGACAGCGCCCAAATGCATCCTGGTGCCAAACCTGCAGGTGAAGCTTGGGCCAGCCTAATGGGGAAGAGAAGTGAAATTAGTCAATCAAACCAAATACAACAGGTGTAGACATTACTGTGAAATGCTTACTTACGAGCCCAACAACGCAGAGTTCAAAAGTAAGAAAATTAGCAAATAAAAATAGAAAATAGTAACACAATGAATAACAATCATAATAAATAACAACAGCGAGGCTACATATAAGTGCCGGTTCTGAGTCAATGTGCAGGGGTACGAGGTAGTTGAGGTAATATGTACATGTAGGTAGGGGTAAAAGTGACTAGGTAATCAGGATAGAAAATAAACAAAGCAGCAGCGTATGCCGAGAATGTGAAAGTGTGTGTGTTTTGTGTGTGTGAGCGTATGTAACGTGTGTGTGTGATGTGTTGGAGTGTCAGTGTGTGTGTGGGTAGAGTCCAGTGAGTGTCCACGCATAGAGTCAGTGTAAAAGAGTCAGTGCAAAAAGAGGTCAATGCAAATAGTCCGGGTAGCCATTTGATCAACTGTTCAGCAGTTTTATGAATTGGGGGTTGAAGCTGTTCAGGTGCCTTTTGATCCCAGACTTGGCGCTCCGGTACTGCTTGCCGTGCAGTAGCAGAGTGAACAGTCTATGGCTTGGGTGGCTGGAGTCTTTGACAATTTTCCAGTCTTACCCTGTTATTATTAACCTGAAATCTAGGCTTGGTAAATGTAGGTATGTAAGTTATGTAGCTTTTAATTGACGTCTGTGATGAACTGCTACTTATAAATTGTCAGGAAGCTAGCTAACTACCTTGCAGTCCTTTAGTGGTGTAGTGCAGATCAATGGGATGACTCCAGTATGCCATGTCCCCTGTCTGAGGCAAATCCACTTGGGTCTGCCCCTCCTTCAAGCCAGAGAGAAGTCGCCATGCACCCCCTTACATAACGAAATAGACGTGTGGTTGGAAACAGAGTATCACAATCACAACGGATGAGGTGAAGTAAAATGCTCAATAAAATAATCTGAATACAACAAAAGACACCTGTATGAATTCCCCACTTGCAGAAGAGACTACTCTGAGGGAAGCCGCTTGCCCCAACGATCTGACCGATAATGTGCAGCTCTGCCATTACCGGTATATGTGCAGCTCCTCTGCCTGCAGGTAGAGCACATAATAACGCTGAATTGAACATCTGTTTACAGTGTCAGTGGCTAGCAGGGATTAGTTAGCTATCTGGCTAACGTTAGCTAGCTAGCCTCGTAGTTGTAGGTTCAAATGATAAATTCGTCAACATAGCTGGCTTGAAATATGGTTGTTTGTTAGCTAGCAAACTAGAACATTTGATGACCGTTTTAATACATCACTTTATACAAAACATAGTCAGTAAAACAAAAACAATAATGTCAAAAACACAGCTACCGCTTGGATTCAATGAGATGAAAATGCTGAAGCCACCATGATCCTCATTTCCTTGGCAACCAAACAAGAAACTACGGAAGCTGACGTTGAGAGAAACCGGCAAAAGGTTTTGACCGCTCTGTTCATTTCCTTCCACAAGGGAATAAAATATTTAAGTCAAGAGAGGGAATTTGTCTTTATAAAGTTTTTTCTTTTTATATAAGTTTTTTTTAAATCAATAATTGGTGTTTACCTAATGCTCTTATGGTTGTACTCCTTGCTTGGATGACCTTGTAGAAAACTAGGGAAATTGTGAACTGCCTTATTGCAATGGAAGACAAAGATGCGCAACAGTATAGCCGACTGTGTACATTTATATCAATCAAATGTTTATGATGATGCATTATTGTGTACTAACTAGGGTACACAAGGCTGCATATTGCTCGCTATGGGGGTAAGAGACAATTAAACACTTTTCCATTGGACCCTGGTATTTAATTAAGCAACATATAAGTAAACTAAAAACAAATAGTTGAAAAGAGAAGGTATGCTTACATTACATCATTAAAAACAGTATCAAGAAAGCCATGCTCTATCCACAGCCAGAGAATGGCATCAGACAGGTTGAAAACAAACAAGGATAAAACATAAGAAAATAGAGCTTCAATGTTTTTTTTTTATCAGCACATATCACTTACAAATGGGCCAACAATAAGAGGCAATTACCCTTGTATTTTCATAGAGTACCACAGTATGAGTCATAATACCCATAAAACCTAGCGGTCAAACAAGGAAATGGTTCCAATCATTTTTCCCATAGGGGATTTTAGAAGTCACCTTGTCCGAGAGAGATTTACATGGTTATCAAAACGTCATGCCATGGTAAGCCTACACAAAACACAGCCCTTATTTTAAGTGTTTCTAAAATTCCCTATGGGAAAAATAGTGTAAAAACAATTGGAACCATTTCCCTGTTTGACCGCTAGGTTTTATGGGTATTATGACACCTCCACTGTGGGGCTCTATTAAGGAGGGACAGGAGGATTGAAAGTCTTGGCAGTAGATGTCATCATTTTCCCATTAGAATGAATGTCCCCCACAGTCAAAGGCATCAAAGTCAGAGTCAGCCCCCTTTAAAGTCAAAGTTGTGGAAGTGAGGAGAGTCAACAGTCTGGTTGCAGGAGTGGTACACCCCTGCTGAGCCCAGGTCAGAGAAGTCTGTGGTGGGGGCAGGTCAGGAGGCCTTGCGTCAGAGTTAGCAGAGCATGCACCCGGGTAAGCTATGGCAGAGGAAGCAGCAGCCCTTCTCATCAGTAAATACACAGCCCTCGCTGCCCGGGCATCATGGCTGGTGCCAAGGCACAGACAGTCCACTGGACAATTAGTCCCTTTGTTCCTCTTCATGTGGGGAGATGCATGCCTGTGGTGGATGGTAAAGAGAACATCTATGTCATGCACATCCTTAATTGAAATGTACACCACTACACGTCGCATAAAACTCTACTTTTATCAAAAACTACAGCTTTCAGCACCCAAAGAAAAGCTTGCATTTACACAGGACAAACATAGATACAAAGAAAGCATTAAAGAATGAACATTTGTACTATCGACAGATAGGGACTCGATGTAGTCGGGGGTGCAGTCCGCCCACACTCGTCACCACTGAACTCCATCGTATGTCGTGGAGTTGAGTTTATGGTCCTTTCAAGACAACTGGGAACTTGTCAGGGATCTTCAGGTCCAGTTCCCGACTTGGAATTCTGAGTTGGATGACCGTTCAAAACGATTTTTTTCCCAGTCGGAGCTCGTGTTTTTTCTGAGTTCCCATATTGTGTTGAACACACCGAAGTCGGAAGTCAGAGATTTCCAAGTTCCCAGTTGTTTTTAACACGGCATTGTAGATCAGTCAGCCAGCAGTCGCCTTCACTGTCGGCTGCATTGTCGAACAATCCCCGTTTCCACATGTTAGAAACAAACTGGCTAGTTATGAGGAGGGAAAATCCACTCGAATTCAATCACTTTTTGACAGCAACCCTTTTGATTTAAACAAAACTTTCCATACATGTTTGCCCATGGAAGAAGTGGTCAGAAAGTTACTTTTTGTACCTGAATACCAAAACATTTAGGAGATAAAAGGGGCTCAAAGTTGACCCATTTTGCATAGGGTGAATTACGAATAAGTGGGACACTTTGCATTTCCGTCTTCTGTACCCTCTTTCGACATCTATTTAACATATTAACCCAATACATGATACATTTCTGAAATCAAGATGTTTTATAATTTTAAAAAAATTACATTTTGATATCATATTTACAGGCGGCATGACACACCCATTTGTGTATACTGAGGCAAAACCATATTTTCAATTTGCATGTGGTAGACTGGGACAGCAGGTTAGCTAAACTGGGACACTATTATTATAGTCCTAATTGTACCCCAATGACAATTCAATAAACTTTTGTGTGATTAGGAAACTTCTGAGGATTTCAGAAATGTATCACGTGTTGGGATAATATGTTGGATAGATGTCTGAAGAGGTTAACTCAAATAACAGTACTACAAGAACCAGAGCCCTGCCTAACCGAAGTACATGGGATCTCTAATAAAAACTGGATCTCTTTTCTCCATTGGAGAAGTGTATTATGCTGTCCCACTTTATCTACTCCATACTGTCCTACTTTAGCTAGCTATGGTTGGTAAACAAAAAAAAAGACAATTACAAAATTGGCAACTTTCTATATATTTTGATGCACCAGTACATAGTATGCACAGTGCATTATTTTGGACAGTTTTAGAACCTTAACATCAAAGAGAAAAAAAGCCTTACCTTGAGCTTCGTGTTTGTAGCTTGCTGTGCCCCCCTCTGTGATGTCACACCCATGAAGTGATGGAATTTTGAATTTTGTGGATTCTCTGCAAGGGTTTAGTAACAATAGTTTAGATTTTCTCTTGTCAGACCAAGAAATAAACACGGCAGGATTAAACTGTCCCAGTTTATATGATGTCCGACCATTTCCAAATTCACCCTACCACAACATACGATAAGACATCCATGCCTTCATCACTGGAAAAGATAAACGGTTGTGTTTGATATTATTTAATTAAAAGCTAGCAAACAGTCTTCTCAAACTATTGTATAATTTCTTGAAAGAAAATGTTTTTGAATGAAAATTGTTTTTCTTAACCTTTAACGTAAATTATCTAAAAACGCTTAAACTCATATTTTTTTTGTGTTGTGCCTGCCATCGGTTGAGACACATCATGCTCTTGAATACAGTATGGGTGTCATTTTAATCATAGAAATATAATTTATGGAATGGACATATCCCTTCAGACCACTGCAATTTAGTTGGTACACAATTGACATTTAAATTTAATTGAAATTATAACTTCTAATTACTGCCACAAAGATGGCCACCGGGCCTCCCACAGTCTAATTTAAACTTTAATGGTCATGTCTATTATTGTCTATATTTCTATGATTTCAATATGGAGGTTGACAGTATAATTTAAAACAACAAATATTCCCATCCAAGTCAACATTTTCTGATGTGTGAACCTCCAACAACCATCTTTGTGGTGCCATTCGAAAGTTGACATTTAATTTCTCCCATTTTAGTAAATTTATCAGCCTAAACATGTATTCAAGAGAATGTTGTCAACCAATGGCAACACAACACGAAAAACTCAGATGATGTAAAATAGGGTCTAAGCTACACTATATGTGAATATGAAAACAATTGGAGTTTACAGGTTTTTAGATAATTGACGTTTAAGGTTAAAAATGACCATTTTTTTCAACAAATTATTAAATAGTTTGACAAGCCTGTTTGTAAGCTTTTAAATTATATCAATATCAACCGTTTATCTTTTCCAGTGATGAAGACATGGATGTCTCATGGTATGGTGGGGTACGCAAAATAGGTGAGCTTTGAGCACCTTTATTTCTTGAATGTTTTGTCATTCAGGTCCAAAAAGTCCCTTTCTGAGCACTTCTACAATGGGCAAAATATGTATGGAAGGTTTCGTTCAAATCAAAAGGGGTGCTGTCAAAAAGTGATTGAATTCAAATGGATTTACCCAGGAGGGACATTTGCATCTTAAATTATATTTATTTTATTGACATAATGCTTGTTTGCCATTAACAAATCAGCGTTTCTAAAAGACTTCAGACCACTTGAATGCATCCAACTGGTACTTACGACTTCACAACTGGTAAATTCCCACATCCCATTTGGTTACGAACGCAGCATACTTTCTAACGTCAGATAAATAGAACAAATATTTCTTCATAGTATGTAATGTATGCTAGGGGCGGAACAAATTCTCTAAAAGTATACAGTATTCTCAATTTACTATTTCTTCAATGGTTGAGTGTGCATGAAAGTCAGAAAAGTGAATGAAGAAGAGGGAGTAATGGAGGGAAAATAAATGTCAAGGGCTAGCCCAACCGACCGCAAGAAGGCGCTATTATTTCGCAATGGAATAATAGCGCCATCTTGCGGCCAGTTGAGCTAGTCAAGAGCTAAAGTTTTCCCTATGAGTAATTCAATTCTGAGAGACATGCCTAATACTCGCGGACTATTTGCCTATTAAACTAAATTCAGTCTCGGGGATCGGCTACATCATATCCAGCAGTATTAGGTTATATTGTGAATTCGACTCCTGGAAGAAGAAAAACTGTTTCAATAATTGCTCATGAATGGCATAGTCTACTCTCAAGGATAACTTTTTGGAAAGCGTCTGAAACCTTCAAGAAATAGTCTAACGTGGATAGTGTGCGAGGAAGATGACAAATTTCTTGCCAGGAAGGATGTAAAGATGTCTGTCTGAGGCATAATTTTAGTCGTAGTAGAGACCAATCTTGTTCTTCAAAAGCAAACCTGAACGAGGATGAAGGGCAACAGAGGGTGTTTGCCGTTATTTGTTCTTCTGTTGATGGGTATAGGTACAGTGGTCCCTGTGCCAGGTGAGTCAGCATTGATGATAACAGAGATTATGTTATCATTTTAGCAATATAAATTACCTCTCAGAAATGATCATAACGTATGTTTTATCATTTGAAAAACTTTCTAAATTGTATTATTTGAAAAACGTATGTGCTTTTCTTTACGGTTTATCTTACTTATGAACGTTTTAGGCTGGTATATAGGGTTAGGCTAATATTACAGTTAATTGACAAGATAAGTTTACCATTAAATATAGTGTAAAATTAACTCATGCTTCCCCAAGTGAACTTGGTATGCATGAATCTAATTTAGGGACAATATTTACTGAATGTCAGTTTAACATTCAGATTAATGTGTGTCCTTTGAATCAAGTGTTTCAGTTTGTGAAGAGCCCAGCCAATGTAACCTCATCCCTGGGTAAGCCGGTGCAGGTGCTCTGTACTCTCCAGGGAGATGGAGGTGGAGAGGAACCTCCGGATGTAGTGTGGTTTAGGGACGGTAAATCCTTGGATTACTCTGACACCAATCAAGTCCAAGTGCCTGTCACCGAAGGAAGTTGGTTGACCATCAGTGAACTCAGGTCATTCTCCATTACGACTCTCTCCCTCTCTGTTTATGTCACACATTCTTGGTCTGACTTACCTTTTTTCGGTGATAGTAATATGTCTGTCTGTCATCAGAATTGATCATGTGAAACTGTCAGACATTGGGAGATACTGTTGCATGGCAACAGTGGGGCAGAAGGACTTGATGTCTCAGGAAGGGGTCATTCAGCTAGAAGGTAGAGTTTCTGTCTGTCTCTTCAATAATCTGTCTTTTTATTTTCTACAGTATCTTACTCACAGTTCATCGTCTTTTCCAGGAATCCCTCATTTCGCAGTGGAGCCTCATGACGTGACAGTAGTGGCTAATGTTAGCCTCAGCCTGCAGTGCATGGCCCATGGGCCTCCAGAACCTGTCAGGATCATCTGGCTGCAGAATGGAGGACCACTCAACACTCTCCAGGACCCGGTATCCCACTCTCCCTCCACTCTCAACCTCACAGGTAAAGACTTTTCTCTTACTTTTGCATTTTGCTTACAAACAGCACATTATACAGGCTTAAAATTGAAACCGCATTCTGTAACTGTCTATTTGCTTTTCTGTCAGTCTTCCCTCTGACCGACCACCTCCTTGCATCCCTGTTGTTAGGCCTCAACCATACAAGCAGCTTCTCCTGTGAAGCCCACAACAGTAAAGGTGTAGCTACCTCAGCCTCCGGAACAGTGACAGGTCTGTACCAACAGGGAAGGCGTTCAACGTAAACGACTTATGATGATGTGGATTTCTTTGGTCTTATTCATGACTACCTCTCTTGTCTTGGTTTTAGTGGTTCCCTCCCAGGCACATGAAGTCCAGGCTGTAGAGGTTACCATCTCTTCCCTGCTGATCTCCTGGGAGCCTGGCTTTGGAGGGGTGTATCCTGTCTCTGTGTGCTCTATACAGGCAGCTCCATCTGGTCCTGACCGCACTGCATTGCTTAATCACCTGATCCACAATCAGAATGTAAACGTTGTCCCACCTGCCCGACACCTGATCCCAGACCTGGAGCCCTACTCCTCCTACGACGTGAGGGTGGCTTGCCGTAGCAGTCAGGGTGCTTCCCCCTGGACACCATGGGTAACACTGCGCACATCCGAAGGAGGTAAGCTGTTTGCCACAGTCCTCTACCCACAACCCATCAGCGTGTGTTTACAGCATTCTATTACCGATCATGTATTTTGTTATATGTATTCACATCTACAACTCTTAGGTATTCTAGCAGATGATTTCGTCCTGAGTGACTTACAGTAAAATAAGTTCATGTTAAAGTGCGATACCTATGTAGCAGAGGTCAGTGACTAACAGGGGGAACAATGAGAGTTGAGTGACTCGCTGTGAAACTAGGCTGGTTATGGGTCAAAGATTGTTCTGGGGAAAAAGAAAAAAAAACATTTTGGAATTGGTTAAGGAATCTCAAGTGTTTTTGATAGAACAGACAGAAGAGATACAGGTTTATGGTTTTGAAAAGCAGAGGGGTCTAGTGTTTCATTCTAAATATTCATCTGAGAAGGGCCAGATGGATGGAACCTGACGTTAAATCAAGATTTTCAGTGCTATTCCTCTGAGCTGGCAACAGGCAGTCACATTTGCCAGTAAGAACACCCTTCTCTCCATCCAAAGTGTTCTTAAATATAAACTTCTATATTGAGAAAGTTGCTTGAGCGACGGAGGAGGTACTGAGGGCAGGAGGGAAACAGATTAAACATTCTCTATTCATGGTTTGGCAGAGGTGGCTCAATCCTGCTGTGTCCATATAATGCTGCAGTGTGTTTGAATTATGGCGAGTGGAGAAGCGGTTTTTCCATGCCAACTCATGCTTTCCGCAGTCTGTAATGTAGACATGTTTGTGTAGAAGGGAAATAGAAAGAGAGACATTCGGAGAGAAGGGGAAAGGGGGAAACAGCCAATTTCACAGTGGTGCAGTGCACATCAACACACCATCAACTGACCAATGAAGAATTTTCCTACTGAAGAAAAAGTCCTCGTTCTATCAAATCAGTTACCAGATGTCAGGCTTAAAAGAAAACACCCTTCTTGTGCTGGGAGAATGCATGTTTGGATTCATTTGATTCCATTAGCTAAACGGTGCTGACCGTGTGAAGCAAAAAGAAGTCACCGTCAAATTGATTTATTTCAAACACTTTTTTGTTGTTGCATGCGGTAGATAACTCATGACTCCTAGTTCTTAGCGTAACCAAACCATTTAGACTCTTTGCTTTTGTCTCTCCTATTTATCTGAAAATAACATGCGCGCATGACGTGGCACAGACCTGTAAGGTGTGTGTGTGTGTGTGTGTGTGTGTGTGTGTGTGTGTGTGTGTGTGTGTGTGTGTGTGTGTGTGTGTGTGTGTGTGTGTGTGTGTGAGTGTGAGCGAGCGAGCTATATTCCTGACCTCCCCACAAAGTAAAAGTATCTTATCCCTCCCATCTACATCTCTCTCCACTGCTCCTGGGTCAGAGGTAGAGGGGAGTGAGAGGGGCGCGGGCTGAGGGAGCGAGCGAGAGAGAGCCGGGTAGATGGAGGGAGAGGGGAAGGTGCTTGTGTTTTTGTTGGCCGAGGTGGAGCCACATGTGGAAACGATCAGCAGTGGAACACTCACCGATGACATCACCAGGCAGGGTCCAGCCGCAGCCCACGCTATGACTCACAACGTGACAGACAAAGATGCCTTTATTTACATTGTTGTCTTAATAAGATAAATATTACGCACGGAACTTTGCACACTGGTTTTAACAACATGAGTCTGGTAGTGTGTGTTACAGGTCATTTTGATATGTTGTGAAAATGATTCCTTTTTTGGCATGGATCTGACAGTACCAGAGGCAGCACCAGACAATGTGAGTGGACTGTTTAATGGAACAGAGGTTATTGTCAGCTGGACCAAGCCACCAGGCAGACTGAATGGCCAGATACTAGGGTACAGAGTGGAGTACAGAACCCCTAACAAGTCCAAGGTAACCCATGTCACAGTTGTCAAAGTAAACATATGTTGTAGGCATTCTCTCTCTCTCTCCCCCTCACACACCATCTTTGCTGTTGTTTTGTTTTCCTGCTTCAGGCTGTTATGGAGTCAGTTCAGTCCTCTGAACTAGCTATCCCTCTCTCCAGCCTCCTGGACAGTGTGTCCCTGAGTGTGAGTGCCTGTACTGTGGCAGGGTGTGGCCCCTGGAGCCCTGTCCAAACCCTCAAACAGAAACAGCCTGGTGAGTCTGGACAGAACAGAGGGAGACAGTAGGATGGTTGGGATGGGCCAAAGGAGAGGAGAAAACAGCAGGAGATTCCAAATGTTCTAGGTTGATTCATTAGGTAGCCTATTTTAGTGTCTGTGTAATAGCTGACATACCTCTCTTTCCTGCCTTTTTAGATTTCTCCCCACGTCAGGCATTTTCCTGGCATTGGTGGTATGTGATCATGGGGATCGCTGTCAGTCTGGCCTTGATAGGGTTCATCGTGGTATATGCAATCATATTGCGTCAAAGAGAGACATGCTTTGGGTATGTACCTATGGCTCTCCCTGTATCCCTTCGTTTCATTTTTTGTTGTTGTCGTTACTGTTCGATGATCAATTAAAAACACCTGTGTGTTTGTGTGTTGCGCGACAGGAAACCATTTTACCCTATGAGAAACGGGGGTGGGGACTTCGTAGTAAGATACAGAGCCCGACGCACCTACAATCACCAGTCGAATGAAGCCACATGTGAGTTGGCATGCCAGTGACGTCAGAGAAACAGTCACCAGTAAAACGCCTTGGAAGCAAATGGTGTGTCATGAAGTGTGGGAGTTCAGGAACAGATGTTGAAAATCAGATTTCATCCGTTTGCTCAATGTTGTGCTGTGCCAGATGCGGTGGGGCAGAGTGGTGTCGAGATCTGGCTGTTAACACAATCCGCTGGAGAACACAGAGATATTAGTTTGAGAGTTCAAATCTTTGTCGAGTCACACTGCTATTATTCTTAGGGGGACAAGGCTTTCAGTACAATTGGGAAATGTTTTAAATCATAGTTTTGGAATGTGTTTGTTCCTAGAGCATTCTGTTTCAACACGCATTGTTGTGAAAAGGCAAACAGGAAGAGAAAACAGACTGTAAAGCCTACAACAGTCGAACAATAACGGACTCATATTCTGTATTGTTTTTCGAAACGGAATTTCTCATTTGTTTAAGGGCAATGGGAGAGGATTAACGCGAAAGTTATTTTCCAATATTTAATGTTCTAAGAATCCCCGTTTCTGTGTAAGAGAGAGTATTAACCCTTTCCGCAGTGAACAGCCTGGTGATCAGTGACGAACTGAAGCAGAAGTTGCAGGATGTGATGGTGGACCGACACAAGCTGACCCTGGGCAAGACCCTGGGAGAGGGTGAGCTCTGACTGAAGCCTTCATCATACGTTATGTACTGTAACCTAGTCAGTAATGAACTCCTACATCCATGACCCTTAAGAGGCTTAGATCCCCAGATACACCCAGCTGACTAACAACATGTCCATGTCTTGATGTGCAGGGGAGTTTGGCTCCGTCATGGAAGGCCTCCTGGTGCATGAAGAGACTGTCCTGAAAGTGGCTGTGAAGACCATGAAGAGTGAGTGATCGGACAAGTGTCGGATGTCCCCACGTCCGTCTCCCATGGTGCAGTATGTGTCAGTTTGACCTCAGCCACCCTCTCCTTCTCCCTCTCGTAGTTTCCATCTGTACCCGCACCGAGATGGAGGACTTCCTCAGGGAGGCTGCTTGTATGAAGGAGTTTGACCACCCCAACGTCATGCGACTCCTCGGTGAGAGACTGGGCTGATTTTGTTTTGTCACTTATCGCGCTACTATTAACACGCCGTCGTTTTTTTTCTCGCAAGAGTCCGTTACCAAGTAGGTAGATTCATTCTGTTGTTTCCCCAACCCTCCCTGTAGGAGTGTGTCTGCAGACGGTAGAGAGGGGAGGCTACCCATCCCCTGTCGTCATCCTGCCCTGTATGAAACATGGGGACCTGCACAGTTTCCTGCTCTACTCTCGACTTGGGGACAGTCCTTTGGTCAGTTCCCTCCCCTCCCACGCAGATGGGCAAAGTTTTTGTTACACAAATAAATTGTAGCGTTACGCTCTTTTCTCCTTTCATACATGTTCCATTGGTGCTGCTGTATAGCCACCCCCTGTCTGTATCTTATCGTCTCTGTCTCCATTCATCAGTCCCTGCCTTCTCAGATGTTGGTGAAGTTCATGACAGACATCGCACGGGGAATGGAATACCTGAGCAACAAGAGGTTCATCCATAGAGACCTGGCAGCGCGAAACTGCATGTGAGGATTCTCACCTCTGTTCTGTCTGTGTCCCCTGTTTCTCACACATACTCTTCAATGTTTTTTCTGTGATAGTCTGAGAGAATGATTGTGAAACAAGTTGAGTGATACGAGTAACAGTACTGTTTTATGTTGCTATTACGTTGTTTGTGCTCATCTACATACACACTGAGTGTACAAAACATTAAGAACGCCGTAATATTGAGTTCTACCCACCCTCTTTTGCCCTCAGAACAGCCTAAATTCATCAGGGCATGGACTCTACAAGGTGTCGAAAGCGTTCCACAGGGATGCTGGCCCATGTTGACTCCAATACTTCCCACAATTGTGTCAAGTTGACTGGATGTCCTTTGGGTGGTGGACCATGCTTGATACACACGGGAAGCTGTTGAGTGTGAAAAACCCAGCAGCATTGCAGTTCTTGACACAAACCGGTGCAACTGGCACCTACTACCATACCTACTACCAAAGGCACTTAAATCTTTTGTTTTGCCCGTTCACCCTCAATGGCACACATACACAATCCATGTCTCAATTGCCTTAAGGCTTAAATCATCTACACTGATTGAAGTAGATTTAACAAGAATAAGGGATCATAGCTTTCACCTGGATTCACCTGGTCAGTTTCTCATGGAAAGAGCAGGTGTCCTTAATGTTTTGTACACTCAGTATATATCTGTCCTGCAGGCTGAACGAGAATATGACTGTGTGTGTGGCTGATTTTGGCCTATCCAAGAAGATCTATAATGGAGACTACTATAGACAAGGACGCATTTCAAAGATGCCAGTAAAATGGATCGCCATCGAGAGCCTGGCAGACCGAGTGTACACCACCAAGAGTGATGTGGTGAGCTATCCTAACTTTGTCCAGCTACATTGTGACCCATGTCTCCTACTGTATTTGGGTTTTAACATCCTGCAGCAGAATTCATAACAAAGAGTAAATACAAGAACATTCTTTTTGTGACGGCGCTTATTCCCCTCTCTCGAAGTGGTCGTTTGGAGTGACTATGTGGGAGATAGCCACTCGGGGGCAGACGCCCTACCCTGGAGTGGAAAACAGTGAGATCTACGACTACCTTAGACAGGGCAACCGCCTCAAACAGCCCCCTAGCTGCCTGGACACCATGTGAGTGCCTGTTTCTGGATCTGTACATATAAATCATTGAGTAGTATGACTTATTGTTATTTAGTGGTGTATAGTAGAGGCAACCAATGTACCTCTACCTTTCCTGGATTATCTGGATTTTGGGGAATTTTGTATGTCCTCTATACTGTAGCTACTCCCTGATGTTCTCCTGCTGGCTACTGAGTCCTAAGGACCGCCCGGGGTTCCCATCTCTGCGCTGTGACCTGGAGAAAGCCCTGGAGGAGATGCCCGAGCAGGAGGAGGCCGATGACCTGCTCTACGTCAACATGGAGGAGCCCTCAGGCTCTCTGTCGGGGGCCGTGGGGGGCTGGGAGCCTTTTGGACTGACTCACCCGTCCTACCAGAAGAACATGGGCCCTCTGGAAACCGTCCAGGTGCATCATCATCACGCTGATCGCTATGTACTCTGCCCTCAGCGCGAGGCCCAGCCCTATCTCAATGACTCTATTGACAGCCTGAGCTGGATGGCCTCCTCGTCAAGCCCCACCCTGCAGCTCCAGGCCTCCTGCTCCTCCTCCCCCACCTCCTCTCTCCTTCTCGACGGGCAGGACAACAGGGAAGGAGAAGGATGGGACCGGAGGGTCTTCAGGAAGTGAGGTATAAAGGCACACAGAGGGACTTCCAGTAGTTGTGAATAAATACTGAAGAAAGTAGACAAGTTCACTACAATACGGTAGTCCAAATGAACAAGATCAAAACAAATCAAGGATTGGTTGTGTTACGGACAGTTCAACAGTTGTGTACATACTGTATACACTGTAGTCAATTGCCACCAATCACATGCTAAATAAATATTTATCTTCCCAATATGAATATTAAGAAACCAAATCAACTAATCCGTTGGCACGGACTGTGTAATAAATTGGTATAATCCTTTACTGAAAGGAAACTACATCAAACTGTAAGTGCATCAAAGCCTTTATTTAATAAACCAATGAACAAACCCATTAATAAACCAGTATTTTTTTTGGTTTTAAGAAAACAAAATAGTGAGTTCCCTCAAACTAAACAAGGTACTGGATACAATAATGCATTCATGGCGTTCAGACTAGCCAGGCTTAAAATACATTCAATAAATTAAAAACGAATAAATACACAAACCCTAGTTACTACGTCAACAACACAGTAACCATCGTCAGTTCTGTTGAGAGAAATAGTCATAATTAAAACAGATACAAAGAACATTTCAGGAAAAACCTTGTCAATTGAAAAGCAGCAGTTGAAGAGCATTTAAAGTCAATACTGTACTGTATGTAGTGGTTCTAGAGCTTTTCCAGTGGGCTGGTAAAATATTATCTACGAGACTGTTGTGTAAATAGCTTTAAAGGATAAAGTACCATCAACAATACTCCAGTTGTGTTTACAGTATATCTGGTACCGGTATCTCTTGCTTTATGAGTAGGAGGAGATAGCCGGGTATCAAAGTACTATACCAATAATGACAGTTTTGGTACAGTATCAAGATGCTGCTGTAGCATGCGACTAATAAAGTTTGTTCCAATAATTTAGGCACTGAAGTTTTACAAAATTGACATGCATAATGCACTTAATTATTGAGAATATTTGTGTGTGTTGGCAAACGGGAGTATTTTCCCACATTCACTCGCACAATGACATTTCAAGAATTACTGTCACTGTATGTTTCAACTTGACATTGCTACAAACACTTCTAAACGCAGTTATTTAGTTTGCATGTGTTTGGGCCCAACTCTCTTCCATACAGTATAGTACAGCTATTTCAGTACGGTTTAATATGTTATTAAACCTACAAATTGTAGTAGTATGGTTATGCAAGCTGATCCTCATATTGCTTCCTGAAACAGTCCCCAGCAGGGAAGAAGTCCCACGCTCGCTCCTGGTACATCTTCCACACATATGACTCCTGGAACAGAGGAGAGGAGGAACCAGGACAGAGGGAGAAAAGAAGAGACAGCCAATTGAAATGAATGGCTACAAAACGTGAGGCATTTGGTGCCACGAACACAAAGACCGACTGACAGACTCACCTGGCCAGTATGCTCCGTCTCATCTTTGTTGATGAGGTACATTAAGAAGAACCTGTAGAGAACAGACAGACAGGCAGGTCAGCGTGATGGCGGATGGACATACACTGTTGACTGATGACAGGGAGAACACATACATGTAGTTGGCCAAGTTGTGTTCCTCCAGGGTGTGGGTCTCGAAGCCGTGCGGCGTCGTATCAAAGTAGTCGCTTCCAATTCCACAGATGAAGCACTTGGTCTACAAGAATCAAATAAACAGAAACAGTAGGCAAGATGATGGTATGTGCATAACTAAGTTACTGACTTAAACTCACCTAAAAATGATGAACGCCAAAGATACAATATATATATATATTTTTTAAAGATCTGTACCTCCATGTCTTCCTTAACCTGCTCTTGTTGGTCTCGGAGCTCTCCGAAGGCGTCAATGATCAGACCTGTAGGAAACACACAATCTCACAGCCATCACATCCCTTACAGCCGAATGGAATTCTGACTAGATATCCGAGATTGCCCTTGCTTGAGGTTCTGTACAGTGGTGGAGTAGCGTTTTGGAATGCATAAGAGGGACGGTGCCATACCCTGGATGATGGCCAACAGGATGACAATGACAAAGAAGAAGAAGGTGATGTCAAAGACCACCCGGTAGAGCTCGTACACGTCTCCCGCCGGGTCCTCGATCTCGTCCCCTATGCCACCGCCAGCACGCACTCCCACGTACATGTGGAAGAGGTAGCACTGACACAAGTGGAGGGAAGAGAGCACATTGAGTATAGTGAAGTAGTAAGTAAACTCAAACATACTGTACGACTATAGAGTATATGGTATAGCATAGAGCTGACTCACAGTCATCATGTCATCACATTTCATATCCGGCTCATCCTCATCTTCACTCTTGTTGTAAAACTTGCGGAAGAAGATAAAGGCCACTACAGTGTAGAGATACACCACCACTGCCAACAAGCCCAATGTCATCATGAGCTAGGAGGGGAAACAGGAAATGAGTCGTATCAGCAGCACATTCACTGAAAAACGGAGGCTGGAAGGGTGTTACTGTTCAGGTCCTACCTGTTTCCCATTGTGGGTGACAGAGGACAGGATAGTACGCAGATCCTTCACACCGATGGCTATGTCCAGCAAGTGACAGGCATAGAAGAAGTTGTTGTAATGTCCAAGCAAGGACATGATCGTGTACCAACACAGATAGAGAAAAGTCTGGGGGAAGAGATTGAAATAATAATATAAAGTTTGTCTTCAACTTACAGTATGAAAATGAACAATTATTATAACCAATACATCTACAGCACAAATATAGAAAATACTATTCATCTATGATCCCTCTTACCCCGTCTGTGAACACAACTCCACATTTCCAGATCTGGTACTTAAAGTCAATAGATGTACACCTGAAAAATATATGATTGGATTTCAATGACAAAATGTTCTTATATTTATGTAGCTAGTAGGGTTAACAATATACTGTTAATTTAAGTGGCTCAATAACCCCATGAAAAGCTCCCCTATCAAGATATGTGTATCTTGTGTGTATAACAGCATTGGAAGTGTGTATAACAGCATTGGAAGTGTGTATAACAGCATTGGAAGTGTGTATAACAGCATTGGAAGTGTGTATAACAGCATTGGTTAATACCAGGCCAACGTGGAATTGTCTGGTTCCTCCGGCTTCTTATCAGTTTGTTGACTGACGTCCAGCGAGGCTAAATCCATGCCTAGGAGCTCTGCGATCCTCTCTCTGCCGTAAATGTCTCCATACTTATCCAGGACCTGGCCACACAGACATACAACATGGACCATTCCATCCTGAGACCAACTCGACCAACTTCCTCCCTACATAGCCTCCAAGACCAAAAAGTGTCTTACCTTTCGCTTAACAAACTTGTCCCAGTAGTTGTTTGGGAAAGAACTGTGAATAGAAATGTGGAAAGATGTGCATCATTTAAGCTGTAATTCCTAACATTTTCTGAAAGGAGATGATATAATATTATTGGTAGAGGTGGACTTCTAGGAGCTTGCTTACGGTGTGTTGAGGACCAGTCTGTCCCATTGGCCTTTGATGTCATCATCCTCAGGCTGCTCTGTGATGTAAAGACCATCAAACTCCAGCTTCCTGGCCAGCTCCTTCTCCCTCTTAAAGATCACCAGAGGGATCTGAGAGGAACACACATTGTCTGTTGTCATTGAGTTGTTTATTTCATAATGCAGATCACTCGTGTTCTTGATGAAAAGAATCCCACTAACTGTTATGGGGCAAAGATACACTTGATGTCTGTTGTTATTGTAGTTGTAGTAGTATGTATTAGTAGTGTGTAGTATGTAGTAGTAGTAGTATGTCGTGGTAGTAGTAGTGTGACTCGCGCAATACGAAAGCGGTCAGATGACGCGGATGCTACGCTACAGGATTGGAATATGTTCTGTGATTCATCCAATGGCATTGAGGAGTATACCACCTCAGTCACCAGCTTCATCAATAAGTGCATCGACGACGCTGTCCCCACAGTGACCATACGTACATACCCCAACCAGAAGCCATGGATTACAGGCAACATCCGCACCGAGCTAAATGCTAGAGCTGCTGCTTTCAAGGAGCGGGACACTAATCCAGACGCTTATAAGAAATCCCGCTATGCCCTCAGATGGACCATCACACGGGCATAGCGTCAATAAAGGACTAAGATTGAATCCTTCTACACCGGCTCTGACGCTTGTCGGATGTGGCAGGGCTAGCAAACTATTACGGACTACGAAGGGAAACACAGCCGCAAGCTGCCCAGTGACGCGAGCCTACCAGACGAGCTAAATGCCTTTTATGCTTCGAGGCAAGCAACACTGAAGCATGCATGAGAGCACCAGCTGTTCCGGACGAATGTGTGATCACACTTTCCTTTGAACAGGTCAACATTCACAAGGCCGCGGGGCCAGACGGATTATCAGGGCGTGTACTCAGAGCACTCGCGGACCAACTGGCAAGTGTCTACACTAATATTTTCAACCTCTCCCTGACCAAGTCTGTAATACCTACATGTTTCAAGCAGACCACCATAGTCCCTGTGCCCAGGAACGCAAAGGTACCTGTCTAAATGACTACCGCCTCGTAGCACTCACGTCGATAGCCATGTAGTGCTTTGAAAGGCTGGTCATGGCTCACATCAACACCATCATCCCGGAAACCCTAGACCCACTCCAATTTGCATACCGCCCCAATAGATCCACAGATGACGCATTCTCAATCGCACTCCACACTGCTCTTTCCCACCTGGACAAAAGAGACAGCCAATTCCTGTTCATTGACTACAGCTCAGAGTTCAACACCATAGTGCCCACAAAGCTCATCAATAAGCTAAGGACCCTGGGACTAAACATCTCCCTCTGAAACTGGATCCTGGACTTCCTGACGGGCCGCCCCCAGGTGGTAAGGGTAGGCAACAACAATCTGCCACGCTAGTCATAGACTGTTCTCTCTGCTGCCGCACGGCAAGCGGTACCGGAGCGCCAAGTCTAGGTCCAAGAGGCTTCTAAACAGCTTCTACCTCCAAGCCATAAGTCTCCTGAACGTCTAATCAAATGGCTACCCAGACTATTTGCATTGCCCCCTCCCCCCTTTTACACCGCTGCTACTCTCTGTTGTTATCATCTATGCATAGTCACTTTAATAACTTGACCTACATGTACAGATTACCTCGACTAACCGGTGCCCCCACACATTGACTCTGTACCGGTACCCCCCTGTATATAGTCTCACTATTGATATTTTACTGCTGCTCTTTAATTACTTGTTACTTTTATTTCTTATTTTTATCCATATTTTTTTAACTGCATTGTTGGTTAGGGGCTCGTAAGTAAGCATTTCACTGTAAGGTCTACACCTGTTGTATTCGGCGCATGTGACTAACACAGTTTGATTTGATTAGTATGTAGTAGTACAGTAGAGGCTGCTGAGGGGAGGATGGCTCATAATAATGGCTGGAATGGAGTGAATGGAAGATACTCAGCGGCCTCCACTGTAGTAGAAGTGTATGTATGTATGTATGTATGTGTATGTATGTATGTATGTGTATGTATGTATGTATGTATGTGTATGTATGTATGTATGTATGTATGTATGTATGTATGTATGTATGTATGTATGTATGTATGTATGTATGTATGTATGTATGTATGTAGGAGTAGCAGTAGTTGTATCTACTATTGCATGAACCTCACCTTTAGACAGTTGTAGCCGATGATGCAGAGGAAGGCGATGACTGTGTGCAGGGCGGCCAGGAATGTGAGAGTGGGCTGCATGTAGCCAGTGCTCTCCTCCAAGAAGAAGTAGACTGGGCCCTCCTCCTCCTCCTCATCTCCTCCTTCATCCCCACCAGATCCCTCCATCTCTTCTGCTGAGCCCTCAAACAGCCCACTGCCCTCAAACAGCGCCCCCACCCCCGAGCCCTCAAACATGCCAGAGCCCTCCACCTCATCACCTTCTCCAGGGGGGCTGTCCGACACCTGAACAATGGACACAGGCAGAGACACAACACAGATGCATGTGAACATTTAACACTTGACGTGTTATGCAGGGATGAGGTCAATTCCAATTGAAGGCAGTCAATTCAGGAAGTGCTTTGAATTTAAAATTCTAAAACCCTGGTTATATGTAATGTTTAGGTCAGAACACTATACAACCACATGTCACTTCCCACCTGGAGAGGGTATTACACATAAAACAAATCAAATGATGGTCAGATACACTACATGACCAAAAGTATGTCGACACCTGCTCGTCAAACATCTCATTCCAAAATCATGGCCATTAATATGGGTTTTTCTCCATTTTACTGCTATAACAGCCTCCACTAGATGTTGGAACATTGCTGCGGCCGGGGACTTGCTTCCATTCAGCAACGAGCATTAGTGAGGTCAGGCACTGATGTTGGGCGATTAGGCCTGGCTCGCAGTCGGTGTTCCAATTCATCCCAAAGGTGTTCGATGGGGTTGAGGTCAGGGTTCTGTGCAGGCCAGTCAAGTTCTTCCACACCAATCTCCACAAACCACTTATGTACGGACCTCGCTTTGTGCACGGGGGCATTGTCATGCTGAAACTGGAAAAGGCCTTCCCCAAACTGTTGCCACAAAGTTGGAAGCACAGAATCGTCTAGAATGTCATTGTATGCTGTAGCGTAAAGATTTCCCTTCACTGGAACTAAGGGACCTGAACCATGAAAAACAGACCATTATTCCTCCTTCATAAAACTTCACAGTTGGCACTATGCATTGGGGCAGGTAGTGTTCTCCTGGCATCCGCCAAACCCAAATTCATCTGTCGGACTACCAGATGGTGAAGCGTGATTTATCACTCCGGAGAAGACATTTCCACTGCTCCAGAGTCCAATGGTGGCCAGCTTTATACCACTCCAGCTTGGCATTGCGCATGGTGATCTTAGGCTTGTGTGCTGCTGCTCTGCCATGGAAACCCAATTCATGAAGCTCCCGATGAACAGTTCTTGTGCTGACGTTGCTTCCAGAGGCAGTTTGGAACTCGTTAGTGAGTGTTACAACTGAGGAGGACAGATTTTTACGGTCTACGCACTTCAGCACTCGGTGGTCCCGCTGTGAGCTTCAAATCAAATCAAATGGTAGGCTTGTGTAGCCTACTGTACCATGTTTCCACTTCACAATAACAGCACTTACAGTTGACCGGGGCAGCTCTAGCAGGACCGGAAATTTCTCAAGTGGTGTAATTTTTTACATTTTTTTTACATTTTAGTCATATAGCAGACGCTCTTATCCAGAGCGACTCACAGTAGTGAATGCATACATTTCATTTCATTTCATGCACTTTTTTTTTTGTTGGTACTTTTGTACTGGCCCCCCGTGGGAATCGAACCCACAACCCTGGCGTTGCACACACCATGCTGGCGTTGCAAACACCATGCTCTACCAACTGAGCCACAGGGAAGACTAATGCGTGTCCACATACTTTTGTATATATTGTGTATTTCAAGTGACAGCTATTTTTATATATACTGTAAGAATTTGTTCACCTTGTAGAAGAGTAGAATGAAGTTTAGAGCAAATGCAATGAACAGTGCCAGAAAACGCAGATTGTAAAAGTTCCGAGAGAGGTAGTTCTGGGAAAGAAAGAGACAAAATGTTGTATTAATCACAGGTGGACAGAGGAATTGACAGTATCCAAATTGCCACATCAGCACGTCACAAAAACGATTAGAGGAAAGCAATTATTGAATTGCCATGTCTAACCAAGAATTTGTTTCTTTGGATGTCCAGCTCAGTCCAGAGTTGGAACCCTTGCTCGCGGTGTTGTTTCTTATTTTTCTTATCCTTGGCCTTCTTTTCCTTCGGTTGCTCCTGTTTCTCCTCCTCTTTGGTCTCGGCTTCCTTCTCAGCCTTCTCTCCATTTTCAGTGCTGAAAATTAAGTAAATGGGGTGTTTGGTTTATAGCACGTTCCAACACCAAAAGATGAACGCATGTACAGTATTGGTTAATAAAGGGGGATGGGAGAGTGTAGGGAGGCAGGACAGGTTTATCTACTGTACATGTAGGAAGATGGCCTGAGGTACTCACTCTGCCTTCTCGGGCTCTGGAGGGGGCTCCTCTATGGCAGGAGCAGGAGCAGGAGCAGGTTCAGCAGCTTGGCCATCAGCAGCTGCAGCAGCACCCTCCTCTGGTTGCTGCAAACCACAAGAAAAGCTAATTAGTATAAGTGAATGTAGACATACTTTACTGGAAAGCTCACAATGCACTTTTTAGTCTCTGCATTAAATAGGAAAGGTGCCTCACCTGTTTCCTCCTGGTCAAAGGAGTACCCTCAGGAGTAGGAGGCTCAACAGTGGCCTCAATTCCCATGTCACCAAGTCCTCCTGGAGCATCAATGCGTGGTGGCCCCCCACCTTCCTTGTCTTGGTTGTCCTCCTCCTCCTCCTCTCCACCGCCTGTGTCCATTTGGTCAGTCACCCCTCCTGCTTCCTGCTCCTCCCCAGTCCTAGGCTCCCCTGGCAGGTCCCCGTGCACCTCGTCCTGGGTGGGGTCGGGCATACTGGCCAAGATCTCTGTCACTGTGATGTTCTTGGCTCCCTCCACCAGGCCTCCTCCAAATAGAGTTTGCCAAATGAGCAGGAAGAAGCCCTTACATACACTGTAAATGAAGTGCAGGATGCCAATGAGGATAGTCCAGAAGAAGGTGGCCAGACCCACCACTATCTGCTTGATGGTCATCTTCCTCACTCTGCGGTACTGCCTGCGCAGGTTACGGAAGGTGAAGATACTCAGGAAGTTCAATAAGCTGTTGATGAAGTCTGCAAAGGCAGAGCTGGACTCTGGCTCTCCTTCCTCTCCATTGCCCTCTTCATCTCCCCCTCCACCTCCTCCTGCCTCAGCTCCTCCTTCAGCCGGCTCATCATCATCCTCCTCCTCCTTCTCCTCCTCCTGCTCTGAGATCTGGGAGGCGATGTTCATCTCAAAGATGGTGTCCTCGCAGAAGTTGACAAACATTTCCATCTTCTCCGACTCGCCCCCCTCATTGACCACATCAAAGATGAACTGTCGTTTGGACTCTCTGACCTGAGGCATCTCCCACTGTGTGCGGTTGACCTCGCTGATCTCAAAGTAAATACGCTCTATCTTCCTGCTGGCACCCATGATCTCTATACGGCCCAGGAAGGGGCGGAAGTAGTTGAGTACACTCTCTGCCTGCTCTAAGAAGTTCTTCAGCCTGAGGTCATGAGGGACATGTTCAGACAGGTTGGTCAGCAACACTGCAATGTTAAATCCAATGTCTTTAGCTGGCTCCTGGAAGCGGTCGGCAAACTCCTCAAAGTTGATCATGTCATTCTCATCGGCCTCTGAGCAGGACAACAGGAATTGGATCTCAGAGGGAGAGTACTGTTTCTGGCTGTCCATGGCCTTCTGAAAGTCCTTCTTAGAGATCAACCCTCGGGGGTCGGTCACGTAATCACGGAAGGCGTCTGACGCCACAATGTCCTTCAGTTTGAGAAACATGTCAAAGAATTTGAGGATCATCTCCACGTTGCTGGACGATTCCACCAGCATGTCCACCATCTGACGGGCAATGGTGCCATTCACAACATTACCTGAAACATGGCATAAAATGGAGGCAAATAATAAAGGAGGTGAGAGAAATTAAAGAGAAAAGGCAGAAACAGCAGAAAGATTCTGTCATAAAAATGCATTTTTACCCTCCAATAGAGAGAGCAGCATAACCACCATGTCTTTTTGGAGGTCCAGTAGCTCCTTCAGCAGGCCAATCTGGCTGGAATCCTATGAGACAGCACAAACGCATACAGTGCCTTCAGAAAGTATTCACACCCCTTGACTTTTTTTGTTGCGTTACATAGTAGGATTAAAATTGATTTAATTGTCTTTTTTGGTCAACGATCTACACAAAATACTCATGTCAAAGTGGAAGAACATTTATTTTTTATTGTAAAACATTTTTTATATATAAAAAGTTTAACACTGATACATCTTGATTAGATAAGTATTCAACCCCAAGTCAATACATGTTAACCTTTGGCAGCGATTAAAGCTGTGAGTCTTTCTGGGTAAGTCTCTAAGAGCTTTCCACACCTGGATTGTGCAACAATTGCCCAATATTCTTTCAAAAATTATTCAAGCTCTGTCAAATTGGTTGTTGATCATTGCTAGACAACCATTTTCAGGTCTTGCCATAGTTATTCAAACAGAATCAAGTCAAAACTGTAACTCGGCTACTCAGGAACATTCACTGTCTTCTTGGTAAGAAACTGCAGTGTAGATTTGGCCTTGAGTTTTGGTTATTGTCCTGCTGAAAGGTGAATTCATCTCCCAGTATCTGGTGGAAAGCAGACTGAACCAGTTTTTTCTCTAGGATTTTGCCTGTGCTTAGCTCCATTCTGTTTATTTTTTATCCTGAAAAACTCACCAGTCCTTAACAATTGCAAGCATACCCATAACATGATGCAGCTACCACTATGCTTGAAAATATGGCGAGTGCACTCAGTAATGTGTAATATTTGCCCCAAACGTAACACTTTGTTTTCAGATGAAAAGTGAATTGCTTTGCCACATTTTTTGCAGAATTACTTTAGTGCCTTGTTGCAAACACGATTCCTTCTTTTCACTCTGTCTGCTTCTTTGCGGGGCATTGGAAAACCTCCCTGGTCTTTGTGGTTGAATCTGTGTTAGAAATTCACTGCTCGACTGAGGGACCTTACAGATAATTGTATGCGTGGGGTACAGAGATGAGGTAGTCATTAAACAAATAATGTTAAACACTTATTGCACACAGAGTAAGTCCATGCAACTTATTATGTGGCTTGTTAAAACCTCTTAGGATTAGCCCCTTTTTTTCAATTTTCACCTAAAATGAAATACCCAAATCTAATTGCCTGTAGCTCAGGCCCTGAAGCAAGGATATGCATATTCTTGGTACCGTTTGAAAGGAAACACTTTGAGGTTTGTGGAAATGTTAAAGGAATGTAGAAGAATATAACACAATAGATCTGGTAAAAGATAATACCATGAAAAAAAAATGTTATTTTGTCTTTTTTTGTACCATCATCTTTGAAATGCAAGAGAAAGGCCATAATGTATTAATTTCAGCCCAGGTGCAATTTAGATTTTGGCCACTAGATGGCAGCACTGTATGAGCTGATCCAATGAACCATTGCATTTCTGTTCAACATTTTGTAGCAAGACTGCCCAAATGTGCCTAATTTGTTTATTAATAACTTTCATGTTCAAAATTGTGCACTCTCCTCAAACAAAATAGCATGGTATTATTTCACTGTAATAGCTACTGTAAATTGGACAGTGCAGTTAGATTAACAAGAATTTAAGCTTTCTGCCAATATCAGATATGTCTATGTCCTGGGAAATGTTCTTTTTACATTCAACCTCAGCAGCATTAGCCTACGTTAGCTCAACCGTCCCGTGGATGGGACACCGATCCCGAAATTAAGCACAATTTTACTCCTGAACTTATTTAGGCTTGCCGTAACAAAGGGGTTGAATACTTATTGACTAAAGACATTTCAGCTTTTCATTTTTAATTTGCAAACATAAAAAAAACAATTATATTTTGACATGATGGGGTATTGTGTGTAGGCCAGTTACAAAACATCTAAATGTAATCAATTTTAAATTCAGGCTTTAACACAACAAAATGTGGAAAAAGTCAAGGGGTGTGAATACTTCCTTAAGACACTGTACAGAACATTTTAGGCCTGTAGACTTATAATGATAATGAAGATAATTCTTATGCCAATGGAATCTAGAAGTATTCATGCAGTATGACAGTAGTGGGATGGCCCGAACCCATATGGTTTGGATTTCAGTCCAAACACCTTTCATTAATGAGTATTCAATGAGTTCACCAGCACAATGAGTCTCCAAATCTAAAATGTCCTTTCCCACCAACTATGTGCTCTACCACTCCTGAGAGTCATGCTATATCTTCTTTGATAAATTCACCCACAGTGGTTGAATAACAACTCCTGTACGTCATCTGGGGTCTGCGCTGTATATACAGGTAACTGCCAAAATAAAGGATACACTTGGCTAAATGAGAGATACAAAGTATATTGAAAGCAGGTGCTTCCACACAGGTGTGGTTCCTGAGTTAAAACAAATAAAACATCCCATCATGCTTAGGGTCCTGTATAAAAATGCCCAGTTGCCCATTATTTTGGCTACCATGGCAAAAGAGATCTCAGTGACTTTGCAAGAGGGATGTCAAAGGAGCATAGGGGGTTTAAAGTGTGTGTGTCTCAGTCATCAGATCTCAACCCAATTGAACACATATGGGAGATTCAGGAGCGGCGCCTGAGACAGCGTTTTCTACCACCATCAACACCAAATGGTGGAATTTATCATGGATGAATGGTGTCGCGTCGCTCTGATAGAGTTCCTGAAATGTATGCGAAGGCGCATTGAAGCTGTTCTGGCGGCCAACACCCCTTTAAAGACACTTAATGTTGGTGTTTCCTTTATTTTGGCCGTTACCTATATGTACTCCAAGAAATACATTATGAACTAGTACGAAACTGCCATTCGAGTAAATGTGTCCATGTTAAGACATAAGGAGCTGAAGGTTAAAGGGATATCACCTTACCCTTAAGATGATCCTTTGCTTGCATTTTATTGAGACACACATTTAAAATATCTCACGATAAACAATGAACAAATCAGGAGAAAAATAAAAATGTACCACACACACATCAAGTTACATTTTACATGTACGGAACTTACAATTCAAGAGAACCTGTATGTTAACTTGGTTTTTTGGCTAACAACATTAGTTGAAAAACTATTAAAAGTGAAAAAGAATATTAATTGAACACAGAAAGACTAGAGAGTAGCATGCAACTCCAACTTTATGCTGGGGCAAAGTAAGAATTAGTCAGAAAGCATCAGGTCAGAAGTGAACAGTATACAGCCAACCATCCGTTACTGTGTATCTAGGTCATCCAAGTCATAAATGAGGTCACACAGAGGGGCAGATTAATACAGTGTATGCTCCATCAGGGATTGTTAAAGGGCTGTCTCTTTCCTCAGTTAGCTTTACATTCACCTGCTTTGAAGCGTTTCATGTTACTATGCCTAATGCAGACCGTTAAAGGGGCAATCAGCAGTCGCTACATCCATTTTATTGAAATGAATAATGTAAATGTAAACATAAAACATGGTGAAACCTGTCATTTTGATATAATGTATGGTCAATCCTTGCATCCATAGCTCGGTCTATGAATTTGAGAGTGGTTACATTTCTCCAGCCCCTTCCCTCAGCTTTTTACCCGAAACGGGGCAGGGAAAACGCTTTGTTATTGATTCGACTGCTGATTGCCACTTTAAAGAAGTTGAGTAAAGTCTGGAATGAGAATCCAATATCCAGCAGGTAGGTTAGTAATGTAATTTTACAAAGCACCTGACGTTAACCAAATAAAGCAATGTGGACCTCTGCCTTTCATTGTTGCAGTAGGTTGTTTTCAGTTGTTTTAATTGTTTTGGAGGTTGCATTACAAAAACAATGAGTACTTTTCTAGTTCTTATTCCAGCTTTAAAAGGCAGGTGAGTATAAAACAAACCGAAAAAAAAAGGAAACCAGGGATGAATCAGGAAAAAAAACTGGTAAACACTCAATCACGTCAATGATAGATAAATAAAATGAATACATACTTTACCCTGCATAGACCATGTGAAAGACAGTTTACATAATCATTATCTCATACGATTTGTAAGCAGAGTAAAAACGTAAAGACAGTGCTGCATTTCAAAGTACTTTGCTTTTTCCTGTTAAACTTTTATCAAGGTGTTAATGTACTAACATTACATCACTAATATACGTAATTCTAAGTACTGTACATATTTTAGCAATCTACTAACTATTTCCTTGTAAGTAACTAACATACTTAGAGTACGATACAAATATGGTGTTCATTTCTTCAATTACCACTGTTCAATAGCGTGTCATAGTCATATAGGTGGTATGTCTGCAAGCCAGTGCATTTGTGTGAATGTCAGGTAAAAAGAGAGCATGAGGAGATATCTGTGAGGGGGGGGAGTAAGAGCGGACACTTTGATGTAACAGGGGTTTTAGCATCACAATAATATTTAGTTCACCATTCCAGATTCAGTTTCTACAAACTACTTCTACCGTAAATATATAGATTTTTAGAAATGACAGACTCAAACAATGCAACAAAATAATTCAAGTTGTTTACTTGAAAAGTGTTTGTTAAATGCAAAGTTGGCAGTCAAGTGTAAGTTCATAACAAATGTTCACCCCTGCAACGGTAGCACAAATCACTTTGATTGTGAAACCACAATCTTGTAGGTGCAGTTGCAAGCCGATCGTGTATTTTGTGCACAGCAAGCAGTGTATACTAGATACATACAGATTTGTACGTTCACATATCAGATACGCGTGTGTGATATTTCAACTGTGTCATTTCCTCATGCACAAAAAATCAATGTTCGCTTAGGGTAGACCATTTGTGGTTTCTAAATGCTGCTGGCGGTGTTGTGTATGGTGAGAGATGGGTACAGTATGTGTTGAGGTAGGCAGCTTGTACCTGTGCCAGCTTCATCATCATATGGGCAAAGACGTGGAGGAAGCCCACCACTGCATCCCACAGCCTGCTGTGGGTCAGGGACTGCTGGTTGCCTGTACACGGACCCTGAGGGGGGCACCAGGTACTGTCACACACATACCATACCCAGTAACATCCAGTCATCTACATGCTGTACAGATGAATGGGTTTATACTCACCTGGATGTACTCAGTCAGACTGTTGAAGATCTGTTTAGCCACTGTCATGGCCTTGGAGAAGTTCTTCTTGCCTGGCTCATCAATGATATCTTTCCCAGAGTAATACCAGTAGAAATCACTGATTGACTCCTTGAGAGAGAGAGAAAGAGTAGAGAGAGAGAGAGAAAGAGAGAGGAGAAGCGAAGAGAGAGAGAGAGAGAGAGAGAGCGGGAGAATGAAATATGTGCATGGTGAAAGGGATAACAGGACAACTCTTTAACAGGTATGTGTTAATAATCAGAGTCCCAGTACCTGCAGTCGGAGGAGGTAATCCACAGTGCAGATGATGATGTTTATAGTGGTGGTGCTGCCTGTCTGTGTCCGCAAATAGTTCTGGAAATCTGAGACAAAACATACAGTAAGAGTCCACTCAAAGACTGCCAACTTTTGACGAGCATTACAGCGAGTCATGATTCAAGTCATGATTCAACGATTCCTTAAATAGAACACCATTGGCATAATTCCTCTCACCGTTATTGTGGCCCTCACAGAGCAGCTGCAACATGCGGAACAGGTCGCAGGTAAACTCATCATCCGCCATGACTTTCTCACCTGGGAGGGGGAGAGACAAAGGCACAGAGCATCAGACTAGTTCTAGGAATACTGGAAGTCTTTAAGAGGGGGGGGGGGTTCAGTCAGGCTGCCTCTATCTGTATGCGGTGTAGGCTGGAGGCTAACTTGACAATTTGAGCCATTCATCGGAGTGTTAGCCTGTGTGCGCCATGGTCAGCAGCACACAAGCTTGCAGCAATAAGGTGAGCGTGATGGTCATTGCACAGCTCTCCATCACTTCTGGGTAATCGTATTAGTAAGAGCTGCAATGACCTCCTTACAGGCTGTCCATCTTCCTGATCACCTTGGCAACATAGACGAACAACCGTTTTAGTTGGATACCGGGTTGTTCGCTGTAACCACAAAACAGGAAACCTCAAACCCTTGCTGGAATCACGGCCAAGAGGTTGGCGTGTACCGTAAAAGCACATTCACAGCAACAAGCTATGATAAGAAGAACTTCTGCACTTTTAGACACACAAACACCATTAACGTCACATACATAAAACACGTACAGAAACAGTTGTCCTTAAACACTGAAAAACACAGTATACTATATACACAGTATACACAGAAAAAAGTACATGGTCACATCAACATGGATAGATACAATGGACATCACAGTATACAGACATACAACGTAATGGAGAAGTTCACTCCCTCAGTTCCTTAGTCAGTACATGCAGAAACACAGTCATGCAGCACAGACCTACTATACTCCTCTAACTCCCCTGAGTGTAGGTTAGGGCCAGAGTTTGGTGTTCTGTCCAAGCGCAAGGTAAATAGGAGGGTTGATGTCATTGCGGGGGGAGAGATTACAGCGTAAGTCATGCGAGTGTTCACAGAGTTGGGTGGAGCAGACACAAAGGGCTTATCGGGGAATCATGGCCAGGGACCAGGGTTAGTTAGTGGGTCAGCACTGAGGATGAATTTGAGAGATCGATGGGATTGAGATATTGCGCTGATTGCGTGCTCAGGAATTCTTATAAATCACAATAGTAGTGAGCTTCGGAGTTTCAGTAGATCTGCGGTTAGACACTCAAGGGGAAAGAATGCTTTTCAGTCATTGTCTGTTGCTAGTGCAATGAACTCTTTGAGAGCTTAATACGTTTGCCACGTATACATAGACATGTATTCACCTGAAGAAAACAACGGCATTGGCATTACTTGACATGACTGAAAAGTTATTTCATAAACTCCTTGAGTGGGAAATTGAATAGAGGTGGGCGCCACAACACGAGATCATTCAAAAGAGCTGAAGGAGATGAAGAGACAGGGAAGGTGACAGGTAGAGAAAGAGAAAAAAGGTAGAAAAACAGAGGGACAGAGGTATCATTTACCCCGTTCTGACTTCATGTCTGAGGACCAGCAAAGGATGGAATGGGAGAGGGGAGGGAGGGACGCAATGATGGCAAGGTAGGGAAAGAGAGGGGTAGTGAGTTGACGGACAACAGTAGAATACTTAGGAGTTGGGAGGGGTGGTTAACAACAGTCTACTGTCAACAATTCTAACTTAGAATTAGTTTACAAGTACATTAGACTTACAAAATATTCTACAAATAAACACTGAGTGTAAACAACACAGAATATTAGCAGGTCAAAATACAGTACTAGACAGACACTCTGTAAATTCAAATCACCATCTGACAAAATTACACAGTTAGATCAAAACGTTCAATCATTCAATCATTATTGGACAGTAGAGTTTATGGATGTTACAACTAGTTAACACTCATAAGATGAGGAATGAAGTGGAGGAACTATCACTCAGTGACCATAGGCCCTGAAACTGAACAAGTGTGTGTGATTGCCTGGACAGGACATGGATGCAAAGGTGGTGCAAGGTGAGGCAAAGGTGGAGAACCAGTGTCCAGTATGGTCAGCGCTTTAAACACTTACTTGTTCCCTCCTCCGACACCATACCCAGCCCCTCTGCCTTGTTCTGTCTCTCAAAGGCATTCAGGTCCAGGACACTGCCATGAAAAACCAACACTTTTCTAAGCATACATAGTCACCTTTAATCAAACTTCATAAGCTGTTGACTCCGTTTTCTAGTATGTATGCAAGTTCTATTCTATACTTGAGTAATTCAGGGGTGAAGACAAAAACCTGCACGTCTGCATTAGAGCCTGGACACTCAAAAAGAAGCCAACGTCCTTCTTATCCTTCAGGTATTCAAGCATTTTCTGCAAACAGATAGTGAGACCAGTCAATAACGATTATAACCTCAGGTCAGATGGACAGAGCCCACTGGGGTGACACTAACCTGTTGAACCTCAACGTTACCTCCGTTTAGGATGGAGATGCCCAGTTTAAGAGTGGAGGACACCATGCAGCCAGTCTCACCTAGATGGAGCAAAAAGTACTCTTTACCATTCTAGATGACGGGTTGAAATAATGTCTTCGTAATGTGTCGACCATGACAGGTATCCTTCAAATACACGCACTGTGACTGAGAGACGTTGACCTGTAGGGTTAGCCTGTAGGGAGCATGCATGATGTACTGTACAGGCCGTGGAAGTACCTTTGCAAGCGCTGATCATCTGCAGCACCATCTCAGCTGCCCCACGGTTGTGGAGACGGGACTGCTGGTATAGGAGCCTCTGCTTCTCCATCTCTTTTTCCTGCGATAAGAGACACAAATGCTGTGACTGTGTCCTGGCGGTCACACATCCCACCCCGCAGTCGCTCTGCATTCACACAGCTAGTTCCTAGCTGGCTAGACGTTCTCCCTAACCTCCACTGACTTACAGCCGTAAATGTTTTAATACTGTAGGCCTATAGTTTTACATGCTACACGTCACAGGCGGCAGGTGGCAGCTTCATTGGGGAGGAAGGGCTCAACGTAATGGCTGGAACGGAATAAATGGAACGGTATCAAACACATAGCTTCCATGTCATTATTATGAGCCGTCCTCCCCTCACCAGCATCCTGTGCTACATACTGTACCGGTCTACATTTGATATGGTTTCTCATTCTCAGTATCTACTCTCCGTCTCTATTTCTTTCTTGTCATTTTCCTCTCATTGTGTGGAGAAAAAAAACGAATTCAAACCCGCATGCTTGGTGTGCTTTTTGACTCGTTTTTCCACTTTTCATTACCTTTAGATCAGCTGTCTGTCTCATTCTCTCTCCCCAGTTAATTAGTCATGGAGTCGTTACACTAGTTCTTGACGTTTGCCGACTTGAGCAAACGTTCGACTACAGCAAACAGCCCTGATGGCCTTGCATAATGCAGTGGTAGCAAATGCAAAGGGACCATACAGGATCTATTGAATAACCACAGCGTCTCCCCTGGTGTCTTAGATCACATGTTGAACTTTACACAGCCCTCAGAGTGGAGCTGTTCTGCTCAGGAATATTATGGCGGTTCTATCTAAAAACCCAAACCTCTCTTTGTCACAGAACCACATTTACTGTAATGCAGTTCAGCATATATAAGGTATAAAAACGAACCAGATCTAATATTGTAACCGACATTTTCTTTAAAACATGATTTAATTCAAACAAAATACAAACATGTTTTATCAGTATCACCACCCACAGCCTCCCACCCCCCTAACCCACCCACACCCACCCGCCGCCCGCGTATGCCTGACCATGGTCTACCCAGTAAGTGTGGGGAAGGTGCACTTGACATTACTTAGAGGGTTTCCAATCCATGGAAACAATAGGGATTTTTGGATAAGTCCTGCCTGAGGTGTAGTATACAGTTTGTCTACCAGTGAATGTGTTGTTGCTGTAACTATGTGTACACATACTGTTACTGTATGTGTCTGCCTATGTGTCTAGGAGAGTAGACTGGCTTTCACTGTAGTCTATTGGTCAATACGCTAAGTAAGTATGGAAAGGAACAACATTGATTAGTAACATTCAGTTAATAGAAATGAACGTGTTATGCCAGAGTAAGTGGGAGAGTGGAAAGAAAACATGGAACTGCCACAGACAGAGTCAGTCAAGGGTTCATTAGTTGGTTACGGTGTGAGAAACAGACAGGATCAGTTCTGTTAGAGATTCCCATCTGAGAAACAGACAGGATCAGCTCTGTTAGAGATTCCCATCTGAGAAACAGACAGGATCAGCTCTGTTAGAGATTCCCATCTGAGAAACAGACAGGATCAGCTCTGTTAGAGATTCCCATCTGAGAAACAGACAGGATCAGCTCTGTTAGAGATTCCCATCTGAGAAACAGACAGGATCAGCTCTGTTAGAGATTCCCATCTGAATCTACATGAAAGTCCATACAGTACACAAGGGGAATGAGCTGACAGTGAGAGGCTAGACTTGGGACAATGTGTAGTAGTATACATGTAGCTAACAACATGGCTAATGACCTCCTCCACTCTAAAGGTAACTATTTCCAGAATTCCTATTCATCCAAACATAACACTTACTGTATATAAATATTAAAATATACCGATATACACTACCAATATACACAATTTATTAGGTACACCCATCTACTACCGGGTCGAGCCCCCTTTGCCTCCAGAACCACCTGAATTCTTGGGGCATTGACACATTTCTCAATTGGTATCAAGGGACCTAACGTGCGCCAGGAAAACATTCCCCACACAATTACCCCATCCTGCCTGGTACCATATAATATACGATATAAAGGTAATGCCGCATACGCCAAACCCTGACTCTGCTTGGTCCGTCGAATCCCAGTTCCTGTTGCGTCATGCTGATGGCAATCTTTTTCCACTCCTCAATTGTCCTGTGTTGCTGATCGCGTGCCCACTGGAGCCTCTTCTTCTTGTTTTTAGATGATAGGACTGGAACCAGGTGTGGTAGTCTGTTGCAATAGCCCATCCGTGACAAGGACCGATGAGTTGTGCGTTCCGAGATGCCGTTCTACAAACCACTTGTTGCACTGCGCCTATATTTGCCTGTTTGTGGCCTGCATGTAAGCTTGCACAATTCTTGCCATTCTCCTTCGACCTCTCATCAACAAGCTATTTTTGCCACAGGACTGGCGATGACTGGATGTTTTTTGTTTGTCGTTTCATTCTCTGGAAAACTCTAGAAAATGCCGTGCGTGAAAAGCCCAAGAGTCCGGTCGTTTCTGAGATACTGGAACCGGCGCGCCTGGCACCGACGATCCTACCACGCTCAAAGTCACTTAGGTCACTCGTTTTGCCCATTCTAACGTTCAATCGAACACTAACTGAATGCCTTGATGCCTGTCTGCCTGCTTTATATAGCAAGCCACGTTACTCACTGTCTGTAGGAGCGAATCATTTTCGTGAAACAGGGTGGTGTACCTAACAAACTGGCCATAGAGTGTATATACGAATTATGGAAAATGTCATTTGTATTTCTGGCGAAAAAAAATGGAGGAGCCATTATATCTTGACAACATTAATTTGACCCATGTAAACACATTCTGCCTGCCAAAATGAAGGAATACACATCAGTGGAACTTTGTGCTTAGCAGGTAGGTCGATGCTTTAGGAGGGTCCACATGATTTTTGTATGGTCTACAGCAGGGTTGCTGAACTGACTGACGAATTTGGCCCGCAGGTGGTTTCTGAGCAAACATTTTTAATATATATACATATAGTATTTATATTTTGTTGTTGTTGGACATAAAAAAACTGTAAAAACACCAGGAAATCAGCTCCAAGTGATTTTAATTTTGGAAATCTGTTCCCAAGTATTCCCACGCATAATAGAGAGACGTGATCATATACAAATGTAAGCAAAGTTTGAAATGATTGTTTTAGTCCAATATTATATCTGTTTGGGCTTCTTTCAATCAATTTGCAGCCTAAAAATTATTAGTAATTATGTTCCACCCCCCCCAACCATCCACTCAATAATTGTTTTTCCTGCGGCAGAATCTAGTTGATGATCCCTGGTCTACAGAATGTGTTTTTTTTCCGGATCACTTTGTCATGCAACATCTCCAGAATGTTAACCACGATGTTAACCACAATGGCAAGGTACAATCCAGAAACATTTGGGTTGACGCAAAACACACATAAGGAGAAAGAGGGACCAAACAGATAAAACATTTTGATGAAGCAACACACATACAGTAGAAAGAGAGACGAAACAGACAGGAGAGACAGAAGAAAGACATGTGGATGCGGGCTGATGTGCAGTGAATGATGTGGTCACTCGATGCGTTGAGAGCTACCGCTCCAGTGTCTCCCCGGTCCCCTGTCCCTGGTCGCCCCATACCAGTTCTGTCTGTCGCACCTCAAAGGACATCTCATCCTCAGCCCCTTCCTCCACCTCCTCTCCCCCTTCGTCCTCCTCACCAATGTGGCAGCTCTACAACACAAAGAAAATGAAAAAAAAAACATGACATACTGTAAACAAAACAACACATTAACATACAAATAACCATAACACGCTAAAAAGTTACCTCCTAAAATGTAATTCAAACAGAAAGATAACTCACCTTTGCCATAATATCAGCGTATGCCATATATAGGTAATCTGTATCAAGTTTACTGTAACAAAAGAGAAGGAACAGAGGCTTAGGCAACATATCAAAGGTGGAGATGTGTTGAATTCAATCCAAAAGCTGCTCAACTAAAATACTTGAGGGAGAAAAGGAGTCCCACCTCTTTTCTGTGAGAGCAGTACGGCTGAAATGCAAAATGAGCTGGTGAAGGGGGTCTGGCTTGGTCTCCGTCTCTTCCTCCTCCTCTCCTTCCTGCTCCATGGCTTTCTGTGTTAGAGAAAGAAATGTGGGAGTAAAACTATAGGAGGAAACTCGCAGATCCTGAAATCCTCAAAAGGTGAATCAAGCATGCGGCGGCAGAGCTTACAGACAAGTCGTCTATCATTCTGTCCTCAAAGGAGTAGCCCTCAGTATGGATCCAGTTGCGTTTGTACCCTTCCAAGAACATATTGGAAGCTCTATGCCTGTGAGTCAGACAGAAAAATGATGTTAGTATCTGTATTTTACTTGTGGCTGTGTGTTACTAACTATACAGTGGCACCAAAAGTTTAACAAAAGTGTTGATAGGGGACAGAATGCGGTCAATTGGCATATATATTACTCCTACAGAATTTCCACGTGGGCGAGGATATTGGAAATTTTACCATAGCCAATTGAATGATAACTTGTTTTAACTAGGAAAGAAGAATTTATAACCAACTTTTTCCAACATAACACAGGTATAGCAGATCCCCTTATTGTATGGGACACTTTTAAATGTACATTTGGAGGCCATGCAATTCAGTACCCATCTCTAAAACAAAAGCAATTTGGGTCGAAAGAGTCCATAGGAAAATGGAGGGACTAACAGTACAGTAACAGTACAAACAGCAATAAAAACTGTACAATAGAGGCTCAGAATAAGTTAGAGGGAAAACAAAAAGAAATGGAGGAACTTATTCAAGAAAGATCAAGTGAATATACACTACCGTTCAAAAGTTTGGGGTCACTTAGAAATGTTCTTGTTTTTGAAAGAAAAGCAAATCTTTTGTCCATTAAAATAACATCAAATCGATCAGAAATACAGTGTAGACATAGTAAATTACTATTGTAGCTGGAAACTGCTGATTTGTAATGTATGCCTATCTACATAGGCGTACAGAGGCCCATTATCACCAACCATCACTCCTGTGTTCCAATGGCACGTTGTGTTAGCTAATCCAAGTTTCTCATTTTAAAAGGCTAATTGATCATTAGAAAACCTTTTTACAATTATGTTAGCACAGCTGAAAACTGTTGTTCTGATTAAAGAAGCAATAAAACTGGCCTTCTTTAGACTAGTTGAGTTTCTGGAGCATCAGCATTTGTGGGTTAGATTACAGGCTCAAAATGGCCAGAAGCAAAGTACTTTTTTCTGAAACTCGTCAGTCTATTCTTGTTCTGAGAAATGAAGGCTATTCGATGCAAGAAATTGCCAAGAAACTGAAGGTATACCAAACCTTTTTTGATATACTCAGACGATTGATATACTCAGAGGACCGTTATGTTTTAACCACTCCTAAATAAATGGTAGATTATCGGACGCTCAACAAGAAGGTCTGCTTTCATTATTACTGAAACAGGATCCAAGTGGTAAATAAAGATCTAGTCCATTTAAAAAAATTAGAGTAAAATGCTTGGCGCATAGAATTAAAAAAGTATTGTCGGATATTATTAATACTAATCCGACAGGTTTTTTACATGGACGATACATTGGAGATAATATAAGACAAGCACTGGAAACAATAGAACACTATGAAACATCTGGGAAACAATGCCTGGTATTCATAGCGGACTTTGAAAAGGCTTTTGATAAAGTCCAACTGGAGTTTATATATAAATGCCTGGAATATTTCAATTTTGGAGAATCTCTTATAAAATGGGTTAAAAGTTATGTATAGTAACCCTAGGTGTAAAATAGTAAATAATGGCTACTTCTAAGAAAGTTTTAAACTGTCAAGAGGAGTAAAACAAGGTTGTCCACTATCGGCATATCTATTTATTATTGCCAACGAAATGTTAGCTGTTAAAATCAGATCCAACAATAATATTAAGGGGTTAGAAACCCAGGGCTTAAAAACAAAGGTGTCGTTGTATGCTGATGATTCATATTTTCTTTAAATACACAATTTGGATCCATACACAGCCTCATAGAGGATCTAGATACTTTTTCTAACCTCTCTGGATTAAGTGTACTATATTACGTATTGGATCACTAAAAAATACAACTTTTACATTACCGTGTAGTTTACCAATAAAATTGTCTGTCGGGGATGTGGATATTCTCGGTATACATATCCCGAAAGAAAGAAATTATCTTACGCCAATAAATGTTAATCAAAAGTTAGCAAAAATAGATAAGATCTTGCTACCATGGAAAGGAAAATACCTGTCTATTTGTGGGAAAATCTCCCTGATTAACTCCTTAGTCATTTCCCAGTTTACCCATTTGCTTATGGACTTGCCACCACCTAGTGACCCGTTTTTGAAATTATATGAGCAAAAAAATATTCCATTTTATTTGGAATGGCAAGCAAGACAAAATTAAAAGGGCCTATTTATATAATGAATATGAATTCGGAGGGCAGAAATGATTAAATATTAAAGCATTAGACCGCTCACTAAAGGCGTCAGTCATACAAAAGTTATAATTCAATCCAAACTGGTTCTCTGGCAAATTAGTAAGAATGTCTCCCCCATGTTTAAGAATGGCCTTTTCCCTTTATTCAGATTACAACCTCTCACTTTCATTTATTTGAGAACGATAAAAAATATTGTTATTTTTAAAACAAGCCATAGAAAGTTGGTTGCAATTTCAGTTTAATCAACCAGAAAAGACAGAACAAATAATACAACAAATATTGTGGATACTCAAATATAAAAGAAACATAATTGTTTTATGACATTTTTTTTTTTTAATAATCTTTGTAAATTATATCATAAATAGGAATGGTGGAGTTATGTCACACATGCAGCTAACAAAAATATATGGACATTTTTCCTTTACCCAAAATTACAATCAACTAATTGCAACATTACCGCAAAAATGGAGAGGAAAGTGGAAAAAGTAAGGAACTTGTCTGTCGGCCCGGCATTAAAGACCAAAATTTGTTAAATAAAATTGTGATAAATTAAAATATGTACCAGTTTCATTTAAGGACCAAAAAATTAAACAGCTGTACCATATAGATTGCAAAATAGTTGGAAAGAGATTTTCGATGTATCGATTCCATGGAACGTGGTTTATGAAATGATACGAAAAACGACACCGGATTCAAAACTTTTTCAATTGAAATGATTATACAACATTCGTGCAACCAATAGAATGTTTATATAAATAAATAACCATATATATATATATATATATATATATATATATATATATATATATATATATATATATATATTATATTATATATATGGGATACAAGCTTCCCAGCTCTGCAGATTTTGCTGCAAACAGACAGAGTCATTAGATCATTTGTTTTGGTACTGTCCATATGTAGCTAGTTTTTGGTCGCAGGTTCAGGAATGGCTGAAGAATTGCAACATTTACCTGGAGCCAACTCTGCAGATAGCAAAACTGGGTGATATGAAAAGTCATAGTCAATTGATCAATAATACTTTCAGCAAAAATGTTTATCTTTAATTTACAATCTGTAGAAACTATGAAAATAGAAAGGTTCAGAACTTTTGTGAAGCATCACAGCGCAGTTGAAAAATATACGAAAAATAGAAATACAATATGGATGGTATTAAGACATAGATGGGAGGAGTTGAATGGAGCTGAAAGGTGGGACAAAAACAAACTAAATATAACTATTGTAAAATAGATTGTGTCCGTAAATGTATATATGTATAAGATAGAAGTAGAAGCCTAAGTGTTGTTGTTCATTATTTTACTTCAATTAGGGGAGGGGGTGGTAGGGTTATTGGAAAATATATTTTAAAAAGATGTCTGTACATACATACATACATACATACATACATACATACATACATACATACATACATACATACATACATACATACATACATACATACATACATACATACATACATACATACATACATACATACATTGAGGGAAAAAAGTATTTGATCCCCTGCTGATTTTGTACGTTTGCCCACTGACAAAGAAATGATCAGTCTATAATTTTAATGGTAGGTTTATTTGAACAGTGAGAGACAGAATAACAACAACAAAAATCCAGAAAAACGCATGTCAAAAATGTTATAAATTGATTTGCATTTTAATGAGGGAAATAAGTATTTGACCCCCTCTCAATCAGAAAGATTTCTGGCTCCCAGGTGTCTTTTATACAGGTAACGAGCTGAGATTAGGAGCACACTCTTAAAGGGAGTGCTCCTAACCGCAGCTTGTTACCTGTAAAAAAGACACCTGTCCACAGAAGCAATCAATCAATCAGATTCCAAACTCTCCACCATGGCCAAGACTAAAGAGCTCTCCAAGGATGTCAGGGACAAGATTGTAGACCTACACAAGGCTGGAATGGGCTACAAGACCATCGCCAAGCAGCTTGGTGAGAAGGTGACAACAGTTGGTGCGATTATTCGCAAATGGAAGAAACACAAAAGAACTGTCAAACTCCTCGGCCTGGGGCTCCATGCAAGATCTCACCTCGTGAAGTTGCAATGATCATGAGAACGGTGAGGAATCAGCCCAGAACTACATGGGAGGATCTTGTCAATGATCTCAAGGCTGCTGGGACCATAGTCACCAAGAAAACAATTGGTAACACATTACGCCGTGAAGGACTGAAATCCTGCAGCGCCCGCAAGGTCCCCCTGCTCAAGAAAGCACATATACATGCACGTCTGAAGTTTGCCAATGAACATCTGAATGACTCAGAGGACAACTGGGTGAAAGTGTTGTGGTCAGATGAGACCAAAATGGAGCTCTTTGGCATCAACTCAACCCGCCGTGTTTGGAGGAGGAGGAATGCTGCCTATGACCCCAAGAACACAATCCCCATCGTCAAACATGGAGGAGGTGGAAACATTATGCTTTGGGGGTGTTTTTATGCTAAGGGGGCAGGACAACTTCACCGCATCAAAGGGACAATGGACGGGGCCATGTACCGTCAAATCTTGGATGAGAACCTCCTTACCTCAGCCAGGGCATTGAAAATTGGTCGTGGGTGGGTATTCAGCATGACAATGACCCAAAACACATGGCCAAGGCAACAAAGGAGTGGCTCAAGAAGAAGCACATTAAGGTCCTGGAGTGGCCTAGCCAGTCTCCAGACCTTAATCCCATAGAAAATCTGTGGATGGAGCTGAAGGTTCGAGTTACCATACGTCAGCCTCGAAACCTTAATGACTTGGAGAAGATCTGCAAAGAGGAGTGGGACAAAATCCCTCCTGAGATGTGTGCAAACCTGGTGGCCAACTACAAGAAACGTCTGACCTCTGTTTTTGCCAACAAGGGTTTTGCCACCAAGTACTAAGTCATGTTTTGCAGAGGGGTCAAATACTTATTTCCCTCATTAAAATGCAAATCATTTTATAACATTTTTGACATGAGTTGTTTTGGATTTTTGTTGTTGTTATTCTGTCTCTCACTGTTCAAATAAACCTACCATTAAAATTATAGACTGATCATTTCTTTGTCAGTGGGCAAATGTACAAAATCAGCAGGGGATCAAATACTTTTTTCCCTCACTGTACATACATACATACATACATACATACATACATATATATAGTTGAAGTCGGAAGTTTACATACACCTTAGCCAAATACATTTAAACTCAGTTGTTCACAATCCCTGACATTTAATCCTAGTAAAAAATTCCTGTCTTGGGTCAGTTAGGATCACCACTTTATTTTAAGAATCTGAAATGTCAGAATAATAGTAGAGAAAATGATTTATTTCAGCTTTTATTTCTTTCATCACATTCTCAGTGGGTCAGAAGTTTACATACACTCAATTAGTATTTGGTAGCATTGCCTTTAAATTGTTTAACTTGGGTCAAACGTGTTGGGTAGCCTTCCACAAGCTTCCCACAATAAGTTGGGTGAATTTTGGCTCATTCCTCCTGACAGAGCTGGTGTAACTGAGTCAGGTTTGTAGGCCTCCTTGCTTGCACACGCCTTTTCAGTTCTGCCCACAAATGTTCTATAGGATTGAGGTCAGGGCTTTGTGATGGCCACTCCAATACCTTGACTTTGTTGTCCTTAATTTTGCCACAACTTTGGAAGTATGCTTGGGGTCATTGTCCATTTGGAAGACCCTTTTGTGGCCAAGCTTTAACTTCCTGACTGATGTCTTGAGATGTTGCTTCAATATATCCACATAATTTTCCTGCCTCATGATGTCATCGGTTTTGTGAAGTGCACCAGTCCCTCCTGCAGCAAAGCACCCCCACAACATGACGCTGCCACCCCCGTGCTTCACGGTTGGGATGGTGTTCTTCGGCTTGCAAGCCTCCCCTTTTTCCTCCAAACATAACGATGGTCATTATGGCCAAACAATTCTATTTTTGTTTCATCAGACCAGAGGACATTTCTCCAAAAATAATGATCTTTGTCCCCATGTGCAGTTGCAAACCGTAGTCTGGCATTTTTATGGCGGTTTTGGAGCACTGGCTTCTTCCTTGCTGAGCGGCCCTTCAGGTTATGTTGATATAGGACTCGCTTTACTGTGGATATAGATACTTTTGTACCCGTTTCCTCAAGCATCTTCACAAGGTCCTTTGCTGTTGTTCTGGGATTGATTTGCACTTTTCGCACCAAAGTACGTTCATCTCTAGGAGACAGAACGCGTCTCCTTCCTGAGCAGTATGACGGCTGCATGGTCCCATGGGGTTTATACTTGCATACTATTGTTTGTACAGATGAACGTGGTACCTTCACGCTTTTGGAAATTGCTCCCAAGGATGAACTAGACTTGTGGAGGTCTACCATTTTTTTTCTGAGGTCTTGGCTGATTTCTTTAGATTTTCCAATTATGTCAAGCAAAGAGGCACTGAGTTTGAAGGTAGGCCTTGAAATACATCCACAGGTACATCTCCAATTGACTGAAATTATGTCAATTAGCCTATCAGAAGCTTCTAAAGCCATGACATAATTTTCTGGAATTTTCCAAGCTGTTTAAAAGGCACAGTCAACTTAGTGTACTTGGAATTGTGATACAGTGAATTATAAGTGAAATAATCTGTCTGTAAACAATTGTTGGAAAAATTACTTGTGTCATGCACAAAGTAGATGTCCTAACCGACTTGCCAAAACTATAGTTTGTTAACAAGAAATTTGTGGAGTGGTTGAAAAACGAGTTTTAATGAGTGTTTGTAAACGTAATAAGTGTTTGTAAACTTCCGACTTCAACTGTATATATACACAGTTGAAGTCGGAAGTTTACATACATTTAGGTTGGAGTCATTAAAACTGCCAAGTTCTCATTTACAACTGCGACCTGGACAAGATAAAGCAAAGCAGTGCGACACAAACAACAACACAGAGTTACACATGGAATAAACAAACGTAGAGTCAATAACACAATAGAAAAAAAGTATATATACAGTGTGTGCAAATGAGGTAAGATAAGGGAGGTAAGGCAATAAATAGGCCATAGTGGCGAAATAATAATTACAATTTAGCAATTAAACACTGGAGTGATAGATGTGCAGAAGATGAATGTGCAAGTAGAGATACTGGGGTGCAAAGGAGCAACAACAAAAAAATAACAGTATGGGGATGAGGTAGTTGGATGGGCTGTTTACAGGTGCAGTGATCTGTGAGCTGCTCTGACAGCTGGTGCTTAAAGTTAGTGAGGGAGATGAGTCTCCAGCTTCAACTGTAAATATATATATATATATATATATATATATATATATATATATATATATATATATATATATATACACACACACAGTATATATTTTCTACATTGTAGAACAATAGAGAAGACATCAAAACTATGAAATAACACATAGAATCATGTAGTAACCAAAAAAAGTGTTAAACAATAAATATATTTTAAATATATTTTAGATTTTAGATTCTTCAAAGTAGCCACCCTTTGCCTTGATGACAGCTTTGCACACTCTTGGCATTCTCTCAACATATATGCTCTTAATGTTCATCTATGTTCTTAATATGTTGTTAATGTTTTGTACACGCTGTGTATATGTGTTTCAATACAAGACTGTGGTAGTCTCTCTGACCTGGGTAGGTTGTAGAGTGGCGTCATCCTAAAGCAGGCTACCACAGCCTTGCGTCTCTGCTTGGACAGCAGCTTGTGCCACACCATCTTTTTGGATTTGAAGGGGTGCTCCGTCTAAGTGAGAGAAGAAAGAACAGAGAAACGGCACCACTGACATCATGCCATGTGTGTCAAGTAGGATTATATTGATACTGTAGGATTATAGGGACGCTGTAGGATTATATTGATACTGTAGGATTATAGGGACGCTGTAGGATTATATTGATGCTGTAGGATTATATTGATGCTTTAGGATTATATTGGTGCAGTAGGATTATATTGATGCTGTAGGATTATATTGATGCTGTAGGATTATATTGATGCTGTAGGATTATATTGATGCTGTAGGATTATAGGGACGCTGTAGGATTATAGGGACGCTGTAGGATTATATTGATACTGTAGGATTATATTGATGCTGTAGGATTATACTGATGCTGTAGGATTATACTGATGCTGTAGGATTATATTGATGCTGTAGGATTATATTGATGCTGTAGGATTATACTGATGCTGTAGGATTATACTGATGCTGTAGGATTATATTGATGATGAAGGATTGAACATGGGTGTATTACTCTACTCACCACCTCAATGTGATAGAGCACAGCTGACACCTCCTGCACCCTCTTCACCACTTTCTCTGGAGCGTCAGCATCCTCAGCCTTCCCTGCCATCTCCTTATACAGGGACATCTGCCAGCGCATGGACGGGTTCTCCACCTGGACACAACACACACACACACTGCAGCAACACACACTGCAGCTGGGGGAGCACACACTGCAGCTGGGGGAACACCATGTATCACTTTACTGTACCAACCCACTCCATCTTACCTTGCCTTGAAGATGCAGGTTGTTTTGCAAGAACTCCCTTACTTCCTCATCAGTGTCCCTCTGGAAGAAAATGTTTAGATATTTATTTTGGGAACAATTTCTTTGTCGAGATATACAGCCCTATGGTCCGGCACAGAAGACTAGTCTACATGGTTACTATGGCAGAGTTATTCAAGACAGCCGAGGGCACACTACCAACGAGTATCGGATCTTGGCCAGGTTGATAAGCTCATGATCAGCAGGGGAGCACATGTTGAGGCCGATGGGGAGCATCTTTTTCAGGGCAGCCACAATAAGTGACGTCTGCACCGAGTAACGGTCTCCCCGTCTCTTCTTCTTGGTACGCTCCACGTCTGAGCCACCAGCCTGGAGAACATAAGGAGGGACCAAGGCGTTACGCATGTCTTCCTCATACATACGGTTGGCGCCACACCCACTATGCGGGGGCACTGTACCACGTATCAATTAACACTGCTTAGCATTGAACCCATGACAGCACTGATTCAATGTCACAACACGCATTATTCCCAGCTTGCTACCTGTATTCCAGTGGACATGTGACCACTGCTTCTCATTTGAATGACCTGTTGAGTTAGACAGTGTCCCCCTACCTGTTCACCCGGACAGTAGCTATCACAATAGCAATAATTAACACCCTGTAATATCAAGAGCCATGGACTCCTCTCTGAACCCTTGAGTCTAGGTCACTTCCCGTACATTACCATATCCTTCAGTGTTTGCTGCGCGTGGACAAGCAATGTACTGAATGAGCAACCTACGGATACCCAGAATGAGGGCTACATCTCAGCACCATAATGATCCGAATCTCTGGTTGGTAAAGGGGAGGGGAATGTGAGAATGTAATACTGTATTGAGAAGGACTGGGAGGGGGGGGGGGGGGGCTGGGGTGGAAGGTGATGGGGTTGGGGGACGACAACTGAAAGGAAATCATTCTAATCTGTAGGACAGGAAATCAGTCAAACTGCACAGATAAAAACATGCTTACAACACACACACACACACACACACACATTACGTCCACATGAAAAAATCATCCAGCATTCGATGGAAACACTGGTGAAAAACAACCTTCTACGGTATGTTTCTCAGGTGGGTTTGGCACCAGCAGAACTAGGTGAAGAACGAATACGTTACATGGTGTCGGAGAGTAACAGAAGCTCCTGTTGAAAACACACATAACTATTTGCTGTTAGTAGCATCATGTTGATGGGAACTACAATCAGACTAATGGTGTTAGCTACCAACTAGCAAATCACACAAGCCAACCAAATGTCCGTGGGATACGTCCCGTCGCCCCTGTGCTCTCCTCCCGCACTCCTGTGCTGTTTCTGTGAGGGAACATTGTCTGTTGTCTGCCCTCTCTGACGTCCCCAGCAAGCTTGTATGCGCGTGTCATTCAGCAGGCTGAGGACGGCCAAAGGAGTGAAGATAACGGAGGACCCCACAGTAATGGCCGCCCCACAAAACAGGAGAGGATGCAAAGCCCATAGAGATCCTATTAAATTAGTATTCTAACTGCTACTTCTATGGCAAAGTCGCTACGAACAGAGAATGTGTCGTAGATAAACGCACTGAAGGACTAAGGGAATCTGCAGTGGTGAAAAGTGAGAACAATGTGTTACAGTGATCTGCTCTATGCATCTGCATCTCAGAGTACGCCCCTTCATGCCGAAAAAAAGTGCACCTAGCTTTTCCCCGTTACGTTTCCCTGTGAGTGTGAGTGGTAGGAGTGTTTCAAAGCCACTGATAAGTCCAGGCAGATTCAACCGCTTCTCCAAACCAGTACTTCAATGCAAGGAGTGTGTTACGAATAAGGCTGGTTTAGAGGAAGGTGGGTGTGATGGTTTTAAGGGAGATTTTAGAAGACAGGTTTGATTAAAATAGAATGAGGTGAGGTAAAGTCACATCGGGCATATTCTACATAGGGTAGTATAGAGCTCGTTCCAGAGACCTGCTTCAGTCCTGTTAAATATAGTGTCAGGTCAGGGTTAAAGTGGGACAGGTGGGTGGGTGGAGACTGACTGGCGGATAATGATAAAGCTCAGCCATGGTCTGACACGGCAGTTAAAGGGAGTCAGTGCTGAGAACAGAGAGGGGGGGCTAACAGCATCCCCTTGTGGAGGGAGCTTGATCACAAACGCTATAGACCAACCAACCTTCAACAGAAAAGTAAAGACATGACTCCAACCCAACTACAATCAACTAAGTGCAAACTCATTGGCAGGATGATGGCACTCTGCTCCCACTGCTGCTTTGGGCAGGCCTAGTGCGGAGCCTAGTGTCATGAGCCCGACTCTAAGGCAGAGTACTTTCATCAAGCGCCTCCAGACTCCCTCCGTCACACACTGGCAGGACTGAGGGTGGCCCACGGTGGCCCGGCCCTTCGTCCAATAGTGTTGTATCAGTATGCTGCATGTCTGCTTTTTTTTTTATCTGGCCATTTCTACTGTGCCCGTCACACACACTCGGTCACACAAGTGTGCTTATGAATGTAATTCTATGCAGATGACCAGTAAATGTTTTATGAGAGACTAAGAGTATGTCACCGTCTAAATATGGGAACACAAGCCTGTCCCCAGTGTCGTCGACAGGGTAACTGGATCCAAAGCATATCAGTGACGCATGTAAGTCAATACAGACCAACTGTTTTCTATTTCTGTGTGTCATAGTGCAGATATAAACATGTGAAATGCTGGACCCAGTTTCGTCCCATTGGTGTTGCAGTAGAGTGCGAAACACGTAGCTAGTTACTGAGTGGACATGCACACCTGTCTCTATATACAAAGTATTTGGCTGCTAGTTGTGTGTGGGTGTTGTATTGGAACACGCTAGAAGCGTGGTTGTGGTGTCCCGGTGTGCCAGTGTGTCGGAGGGGTTGATGAAAAGCCCCTCAAAGTGAGGTGCCATGCGGTCAGCACAGTGGTCGTGCAGAAACAAAAGTCTAACCTCTGAGTCGCTGCCCTGGAAACCCAGCATCAACACAGAAAAAGAGGACAAGGGACAGTCAAAGAGAGAACACTTAACACACCTGCTAACGTTTCAATACTCGACCGCTCTACTGACATATACACGGCCTAATCTTATAGATTAGGATCGTATGCTTCTCTTAGTCCTCAAACGGAGAGAGAGAGAGAGAGAGAGAGAGGCAAAGGCCGGCATGAAAAACGGCTGAAAAGTTGGCAAAATGATCTAGCAAAAAGAAAAATATATACATTTTTAAAAGGTTTCCAATATACAATACCTGCTGAAGATGTCGTAGGGAAAAGACTTGAAAGAAGAGCCTTTTCTGTAGGGTTATTGTCAGTGATGATACAGCATTGTGCTATGCAGATATCAAGTACACAGTTTTTAAAAAGATACACCCGATTTGTATAGGTAAATTAAACCCAACATGGTTAGCTCCAATAGGCTAGGAGAAGATCAATGAATGAATTGACAATTAAGTACGTGAGACATCTTTTTTTTTTTTTTTTGCTGCTGCTGCTGAAACATTTGAAAGCAAATGACGCAGGACGTGAAACGAAACGCCGGCGTAAATGATGACCTCATTTATGATCGACGTTTCAGAAATTCATAGTCTTCCCAAATCCGCTGACATCAGTCTAACATGTCACATCACCTCAACGCTGAAGGTAACTGAACGGCTCTTTAACCCCAGATGGTCTCACCTTGCTCATCTTGCTCTTGCTGTCAGCAGTGAGGAAAGACATGTTATTAATCTCATTCATCACCACAAAGTTCTGCTCCTCTCGCTTGAAGTTCTACAGAGACACAAGAAAGAGAAAGATAATAATAATAATAATAATAATAATAATAATAACAGATTGGGTTTATATAGCACCAACTAGACCTCAAAGAGCTTTACATAGTAAGGGGGAAACTCACCTCATCCACCACCAATGTGTGGCACTCACCTGGGTGACGCATGGCAACCATTTTGTGCCAGAACGCTCACCACACATCAGCTTGCATGGTTTGCGCGGTAAGGAGCGATATATGCCAATTAGGAATGATTAGGTGGCCATGATGGAAATGGGGCCAGGTCAGGAATTTAACCAGGACTCCGGAGTTAACGCCCCTACTCTTACGAAAAGCGCCATGGGATTTTTAATGACCACAGAGAGTCAGGACACCCGTTTAACGTCCCATCCGAAAGACGGCACCCTACGCAGGGCAACGTCCCCTTCACTGCCCTGGGGAATTGGGATTCGATCATTTTAAGACCAGAGAGAAGTGTGCCCCCTACTGGCCCTCCAACACCACTTCCAGCAGCATCTGGTCTCCCATCTAGGAACCGATCAGGACCAACCCTGCTTAGCTTCAGAGGCAAGCCGGCAGTGGGATGCAGGGTGGTATGCTGCTGGTGATATGACAGAAAAAGTTGTCACATTTCAACCATTTACTCACATGAGATTTGGACCAGAAGATGAAGACCTCTCCAACCATTCTGAAGAGCTCCTCTGCATCTGGGTCCGGGCATGTCAACCACCTCGCCCTGCAAATGGAGGACATCTCTTTAAGGTTCTAGTGACCGAGAGACCGCCAACACCACAACACACATGTAGGCAAAGACAACTGGCAGGGGGAATGGCTTCTGACATGGACTGTTAGCGTACAGTAGAATAGTGGCTATGATAGGGTGTACATTTCTAAAGAAAAAACATGACTGGCCACTAGTTTGCCTGTGTGCTGTACCTGTTATTGTCCACATAGCGGATGAGGAGAGGGTAGAGGGCGTATAGGTCCCTGCAGAGCACAGCAAACTCATCCCTGATGGTGCCCTCCTCCTCGTCCCCCTCGGCCTTCCCCTCCATACGCAGGTGGTCCTCCTCGGCCACCACCTTCCCTGTCCTCTTCTTCAGCTTCTCCATGGTGGGGATGAAATGGGACTTGAGCATCTCTGGCCTGGCCCTGCTCACAATAGGCTGGGAGAAGACTAGGGATAGAAGAGGAGTGGCCATGGTGAGATGGCAAGAAAACACACACAGACAGGCATAGTACACACATAGCATTGTGGCAACCTCACCAGCCAGCCTCTTCATCCAGGAGGCCTCGTCAATGCCCAGGTTGTTGACCACGATCTTCATGATGCTGCCCAGCAGCTGGTTGAGCTGGTCAGAGGTGACGTCGGTGCAGATTTGGCCCTCCAGCTCAGGGAAGTTCTCTACTCCTCTCTCCCACCAGCGAGGCAGGTAGTTACACAGCATGGGCAGAGTGATCTCGATCACATGGGGCATCTCAGTGTAACGGGCACCTGACTCTGCCAAGTCCCCGATCTCTTTCAGCAGAACGTCTAGCTCTGGTATGTCCTGGCATAACTCCTGGACCTCGTTGGGCAGACCCAAGACTATGGAGAGAGACAGAGCGAGAGAGACAGAGAGAGAGAGACGGGAGGTTAGAGGAGAGAGTGTTGAGGAACTCAAAAGTCAGGGTTGGACAGAGAACAAGTCACAGGAGCAGATGGGCACTCACTGGCTCTTTCTCTGGGGGTCTTGGTGGTGTAGACAGAGAAGGCATTGTACTCATTGAGATGGGGCTCGAGGTAGGCCACAGGCATAGCAGCCGCCAGATGGGCTAGACACTCCCCCAGGGCTGGCCTCTGCCTGGAGGAGGGATGTCAAGGCCAGTCAAACTCACAGGTGATCAGGTTTTGTATTACTGTACCGTTCACACAGAGAAACAGAGCCTGATCCAGACTCACCTCTCCACATGAGGGTTCTTGACACTGCCCAGGGAGTAGATGGCGCACATGATGCGGTAACACGACATCTGGAGATCATCCACTGACCACCAAGAACACAGACACAAAAAAATGTAATATATATATTTCTTTAAATCAACTAGACACTTTTCACAGTTTTGAGAGTAAGTAAACTGGAATGCTGTGTCATCACATGAATGCTGTGTCATCACATGACTGCTGTGATGGCATATAACTCACGCATGACATCATCTCCAAACTGGTGCTGAGAGATGTGGTCGAACAGGGAGGTGAGGACTGGGAGCAGGGCAATGGTGGTGTAGTTGATGTTCTGCGACACGCCTTTCACCTGCTGTAGACGGACCATACAGTAGGGCAAGACATTTCAGACCAAAAGGCAACAGTTCTGGAATTGTTCAATTCCTACCTGTTTCACTTGTAGACACTTTGCTCTTACCTGGTTGCCTTTAGACACCTTTCCCAGTTTGAGGTTCTCCACCATCTTCTCGATATCATCAGCTGCACCCTCAAAGAACGACCGGAGCCCTGCCTTCACAATCTCAGGCCCAGACTTCATCACCGTCCTGAGGAATACGGAGCAGGGATGAAAAAGGACGGCTATGAGAAAATCTTGATCCAATACCTTTGTATTCGGATTGTGAAAACATTTTCCGACAAGTGCCGATTTACCTTGCATCGAGTGATCGTGCCAGGATGTGAAGACAGTTGACAATAGCAGCAGCGTCGTTCCCTTAAATAGTGCAGAGGAAAACATAAGGGAAAAGACAACGGCTGACTGGACGAGACAGAACTAAATCATCAGGACAATGCGGATGTCTTACCGAAGAGAGAAACTCTGTGTCTCACCAGAGCAGCCATTTTACAGAAGATACTACGACAGGAGAGAAATCCAACAGAAAAAGAGGAGGAAATGCAGAGAAAGGGAATGAATTATGAAAATAAAGGTAAGAGAAAAGGAGAAATTACAGCACAGGTTCAAAAGAGAGACTTGAGAGGATGAATAGAGATAAAAGTGGCTAAAGCCAACTAACTAAAGTGAGGCGTAACAATATACTTAAGACGATGTGACCGAGAGTTACCTGGCAATCATCTCTTTCTCCTTGTTAGAGGAATGTCCTCCACTACCCAGGACTTTGGCCGGTGTGGACAGGAAGTACAGACAGTGGTTTTTAAAGTACTGGTTGATCAGGGGCAACAAGATCTGAGACAAACACAGTTCATCATCACATATATTGTTATACCCCTGCAGTAAACATGTAACAGCTGGATCAAATGTCATCTGTCCTCCCCTCGAGACGGGCCTGTTTCAAAGTGATTCTGCTCTCACCTTGGCAAAGAATTTGATCTCCTGCTCATGAGGCGACTTCTCCACTCTGCCACTGCTCACCACAGCCTCTGGAAAAACACACAAGAAAAACATTTTGGAGTGTTGTTTACAAGTGAAATGTCAACACTGACATTAACTGAGCACTATTTAATTGGTTATTATCATCCACCCTCCTCCCAGAGCCCACTCTACCAAGATGAGCTATGAACTCTTGGGCGATCTCCATCCACTTCAACAGCTTCTGCAGGAAACCATAGGCAAAGCGCTTCTCGATAGATGAGATGTCTGACTCCATGTCTTTCATTCCCCTAGAGAAAGCATTAAAAAGCATGACTTGTTAATACATATTCAGTTGCTTCTATAACGTCAATGACTTCTCCTTTTACCTGGTGACTGCAAATCCATTGAGTTGAAGAAATTTGAGAAGCTCGTGAGCCTTTTCCCTGTCTCGTGCCTTCTCCTTTGCTGTCAGGGTGTCATAGGGTACAAGCAAAGGGTGGGCGCCTCCTCCTACACACAGTCAAAACACACAGAGTTGCCATTAACTTTACTAAAAGCGAAAGGTGACTGGTAATTCTGTAGTCTATATCCTCCCTTTTCTTCCCCCCAGAACAGAATGACCTCTGACCTTTGGACTGCAGCTCCATCTTCTTCTTTCGACCCCAGGTGTTGTGATAGTTCTCTGCAAGTTGTTCTGCCATTGACTGGGCAAGTGAGAAATTAAAAGAAGAAAAAAAAACATGGTCAAATAACAACGTGTGAAGCAAATAAGACGGACGGTCCAAACTTCAGTGTCATCATACCTGCAGCTCTCTTGACAGTGCCATGTGGGATATTTCAATTGGTTGGGGACTGTAGCCATGGCTGGGGTCATATGTTGCCTGAAAGACACATATTTGTGTTCGTAACGTTCGTTAAGACTTCTCATCATCTCTGTCTGATCTGAAGAACGGTTATTCATCCTTTGATCTTCCCACTTCTCTGTACCTGCGCAGTCTGAGAGATCTTCCGAGCTGCCTTCTTCAGCTCAGCCTTGGCTTCATCTCCTTCCCTCGTTTGATCCAGAGTCCACTCCCATGCAATCATGGCCTTCATGGACTCTTTGATGGGCCAACGGTAGATCTCTTTGTCCTATAAGGGAAGAGATCGTTACAGACGGAGGGCATCAGTGAGCAGCAACATAAAGACCTGCGGTGGTTGACAGAAATCACTATGCATTGTGGAAGAAAATGATCAACTGCGCCTCTTACCTTCTCGGAGAACGTTTTGTACGGTCGGAGCATGGGGTGAGTTTTTGAATTTTCATCCAACATCTCTCCATACGTCCAGTTATTCTGAATCTGCAGGTGAACAGACATGCAGCAAATGACTTCAGTTACACCGTACATTGTACAACTGATGTTGATACACAAACACTTCAAGTTGATATTTTTACTGACCTTTTCAAAGGCCCACTTGTCATGTGTGTACTCAGCATATCTGTTGATGAAGCCATCCAATCTCTCAGGGATGATAGTACTAGAATACAAAACATTGTAGACTTCAGTACGCCATAGTCATAACTTACTATACAGTAGCCAAAAGCAGAGGATGTTGTGTAATATTTATGAAAATATCAACACTGTCCGTTGATACGGTGTCTTATCTATTTAAGCTGTAAGGCCTGAGGAGGTGTGGTATATGGCCAATATATCACGGCTAAGGGCTGTTCTTACCCATGACGCAACGTGGAGTGCCTGGATACTGCCCTTAGCCGTGGTATATTGGCCATACATCACAAACCCCCGAAGAGCCTTATTGCTATTATAAACTGGTTACCAACGCAATTAGAGCAATAAAACAAATGTTTCGTCATACCCGTGGTATACGGTCTGATATACCATGGCCTTCAGCCAATCAGCATTCAGGCTCAAACCACCCAGTTTATAAATTGTTTTAGAGTATTCTCCTATTGGTTTACGGCCTTCTCCCATTCTAGGGTCTTACTTTGTGGTCTCCACTGGTTTGGGATCAAAGTTTCCCTCTGCATCCACCAAAGCTTTCTTCTCAGTCTTGGATGAGTAGCTGGCATCTACATAATCTGGAGGGATGGCGCCAGCAATGGCGCATATGCACGGCATGGCAATTTTGAACAGCTCGGCATCAAATTTCTGAAACCAGAACCAGAGGACATAGCGAAAAAAAATTCTACAATGATATACCATATCAACGTTTTCTTATTGGAGGAAAACATTTCCTAGGTTTCCATGCAGCTGATAGAGCAGTGTAATAGTGTAACCTTGTGGGCCAGGGACTCAAAGATGCCCCAGAAGAGTTTACGGGTGAGATGCAGCTCCTCCTCTGATGACACTCCAAAGTTGCCCCAGCCGTTGGGCAGGCAATAGTACTTCCAACAACGCTCATAGTGATTGGTCAAAAGCTGCAGCCAACAAAATAAGATTATGAAATCAGCTTAATTTGGCATACTAACATCTGGATGATAAATTCATTGACCATCTTGACGTGGCCATGTTTATTTATTTGTTTTGTTTCTATAAAGTTTTGATTGTCCAATGACCGGTTAAGACATGTCCATACCTTGAGTGGCATTTTGGCATATTCATTGAGAATTGGCACATCAAATACCAGCCTTCTCAACAGGTGTTGTAACATGGATGGCCGCAGATTCCTAAGAAATAGAGGCAAATAAATCAGCACATGTAAATAATCGAAATAAATAATAATAAGAAAATAAATGCATCAAGCATGGTTAAACAACTCACTAAAAGTTCACTGTACAAATAGTTTACGGAAGAGGACATCCCAATGTCCAGGAGACATTAACATTAACTGATAGGGGGAACAAAGAAAAAAAATCCACTTATGCAATGCAGAAAGACAGATTTTAGATAACGACAGTTAGAAGGTGAACCGTGCCAGGGTAATAAATCCAACTCACTTGCACAAAGCCATGAGACACTCCTCGATAACATCTCTCTGGGCCTTAGTGAAGGCTCGTCCGCGGGACAGACGGTAGATGGTGTGCAGCATAGAGTCGATCATGATGGCCCGGTGGTCAGTGCCAGCGAACAAAAAGGCACACTTGGTGATGAGGGGCAGCACGGCCAGAGAGAGGTAGCGGTTCAGAGCCAGGGCCATCTCTGTGGTGCAGAAAGCCGCCTAGTGGGGAGAGATCCCTTTAAACGGTCATACTCGCTGCATTCAAAAGTCAACTTACTACCTATTCAATACAAAGCAAGTGTTTATATGACACCTAAATCAATGAGGAGCGTAAAGAGCAGACAAGGTGAATGTCTTATGTGGTGTATATGAGTAGTGAGATAGAGAGAGGATGACTCACTGTGTCCAGAGAAGCAGCTGCCCTCATGTCAGGCAGGAAGCCCACCTCCAGCACATGAAGCAGGAAGTCTTGGTTGTCAATACCATACACTCTGTCAAGGAACAGCACCATGGGAGCCTTGTGGTCCGGCACAAAACTGGAAGACATCTTGGGTTCAATGACGCTGTTATCTAGACGTCACAAAAAGACAGAGGGAAGTTGGAAGAGGAGAATAATGTTAGGATTCACATTATTTAACGATTCTGACTAATTACAGATATAAAATGGAATATATTATGATCAAACTAAACTTGTTCCATTTCCTCATCAAGACGTCAAGATTCTCTTTCCTTGAGCCAGCACAAGAGTTCATTGAATCCAAATGGTTTTGCCTCGGACTCACCTTTTCCAAAGTCTGGTATCTGGACAGACAGGCTGATGACTCCCACCAGGTCCTCCATAGGCACCAGGGACCTGAGGATGGCCCTGATCCTCAGAGCCTCGCCCTTCCCAGCCTGGATCAACTGCGGGGCAAACAAAAAATAGCAACGTCTTAGAATGAACCGCAGTAGCGTGCCAGCTCCATTCCATAACCCTTGGCTTCTCTCTTAATGTTTTCCAATGCTCAGTACTCACATGCATCTCTGGAGCGCAGCGTCCCAGCAAGTCAATGAGAGCTGAGTAAAAGGACATGATGGCATTCCCCAGGTGAACCTTGTTCTCCTCGTGCTGCTCCTCCCCACCAGGGAACCTACCAGTGAAGAAGGAAGAATCAACACGCAGGCCCAAAACTTGTCAAAGGAGAACGTGTTCTCATCTACTACACTAGTAAATACTGTAGATATTCAATCAGTGCCTCGGTGGTTTGGCTCTTACATGCCGGGGAAGCGCCTGTCTTTCTTCACAGTGGGGCCGTCCCTGGCAGGATCTTCAGAGATCTTGATGGCCTCCTCTATAGCAGCCAGCAGGCCGTTCCCACCCTCTCCTCTCAGGGCCGGGCCAAAACACTCTGGCCGACGGATCAGAAGACGCACCACCACGTTGGCATTCTCCTCTACGCTCTCTCCTACAGGGGGGCATAGAGCCAAACCACGCTCAGTGATGAAAGGTAAACAGAAAGACATCATCCCAACAGTAGTGTATTCCATTACGAGGTCCGCAAAACACAGACCATTGACGAAGACAGCGAAGCGGAGGAAGTCCAGGTATTTCTCTCCGCCACACGGGTTCCAGCCGATGTCAGGGTAACCCTTAGCCAGGAGCTGGGGACAGCTCTGGAGCCCACAGCCAGCGAGGTACTTCACCACCTAGGAGGAAAAACACAGGACAAAAGAGACAGAAAGAGAGATGACCAATGTGCTATATGCGGCTGCCTCAGAGAAACTGCACGTGTTTGTTGAGGCTGTCCAACCTTCTCCAGGTCTTGTTCCTGTAGAGCCAGAGCCAGCTCATTGTTGTCAATGCAGGATGCTGCAGCCACGTCTAGAGGGGTGGAGCCACGCATTCCTGAAAGACATCCATGACATGTTCAGTCCCAAGAGAGACGGAGAGAGAGAGCCACGTCTAGAGGGATTATGTCAACCTAACCTTATAAGAATACAAACTTGTATTGGCAGAAGATTTTTTGATTTAACCCTTATTTTACCAGGTAAGTTGACTGCGAACACATTCTAATTTACAGCAACGAATCGGGGGAATAGTTACAGGGGAGAGGAGGGGGTTGAATGAGCCCATTGGAAGATATCAATGTCCCTCACCAAGGCCAATGCCACTGTTCTGTAGCAGGTAGCTGAGGTGGTCGAACATGGAACGCTGGTTCTGGCGACTGATACGACAGAAGTAGCACAGGAAACGACAGCAGTTGGTGACCATACGAGGGAATCTGATCTCCTGCGGAGGAACACACGCAAGGGGAATCCACTGACTACGGTGTAATACCATTTAACGCATTCCCATTTTCAGCCAAGCATTGATTCTGTTGTTATGAGCCATGTAACCACTTTACCTTGGAGTCGCCACCACCCAGCACGTTGACCATCACCTCCATGACAGTCTCGTGCATGCCCAGCGCTCGCATCAGGTTGGGGTGCTGATAAAACACTTTGTTGCTCATGATGTTTCTGATGGAGAGAGAAGGCTCATGTTGACTCTCAGTTCCTCCTGTTGATCCTCAATCCATCCAGTTCTCTGTATAGTAAATTATTTTACTGGTCTACTGTGTACTACTGACCCGATGCTCTGGATCATGAGTCTCTCCTCCTCGGGGCCCATCTGGACAATGAGCAGCGAGCGGATCTGTCCCAGGCACTCCAGCAGGTCCATGGTATCCTTTATGGAGATGGCGTTGATGGTGTAGGCCTTGGGCAGGGCCCGGATCAGCTCCCCCAGCCCGTCATACTGACGGTGCAGCAGGCTGAACATCAGACGCACCAGCTCAGGGTTCTGAATGAACGACTCCTGGGCCCAGTGGATCATAGTGTGGGAGATTAGCTCCTGGAGGGTGCCTGGAGGAGAGAGAGGGGAGGTTATAAACAAGAGGCATCACGTTGATTGATTGATTGATTGATTGATTGATTGATTGATTGATTGATACCGAATGAAATTATCCCATGACTAGACTGACATTTCAATTTTGTAATGTTGTCTCCAGCTGGAGCAGCCTACTGCTTTTAAAGGTGCAATATGCAGGAATCGCTATGCCATTTGCTGGTTGCTAAAATTCTAATAGTTCGCCAAATGTCAGTTTATGTGACAAAACAAGCACTCAGAGTCTAGAGAATCATTGTAAACCACTGCGAAATATCTTTTCAATAACCCATTTTTTTTTATTTGTAGCTGTTTGAAGCTAGTGTACAAAATCGAAAGTAATAGACGCAAAAACTAAACTTAAAGTTGAAGTTGGAAGTTTATATACACCTTTGCCAAATACATTTAAACTCAGTTTTTCACAATTCCTGACATTTAATCGTAGTAAACATTCCCTGTCTTAGGTCAGTTAGGATCATCAATTTATTTTAAGAATGTGAAATGTCAGAATAATAGCTGAGCGAATGATTTATTTCAGCTTTTATTTCTTTCATCACATTCCCAGTGGGTCAGAAGTTTACATACACTCAATTAGTATTTGTTAGCATTGCCTTTAAATTATTGAACTTCGGTCAAATGTTTCGGGTAGCCTTCCACAAGCTTCCCACAATAAGTTGGGTGAATTTTGGCCCATTCCTCCTGACAGAGCAGGTGTAACTGAGTCAGGTTTCTAGGCCTCCTTGCTCGCACACGCTTTTTCAGTTCTGCCCACAAATTTCTATAGGATTGAGGTCTGGGCTTTGTGATGGCCACTCCAATACCTTGACTTTGTTGTCCTTAAGCCATTTTGCCACAACTTTGGAAGTATGCTTGGGGTCATTGTCTACTTGGAAGACCCATTTGCAACCAAGCTTTAACTTCCTGGCTGATGTCTTGAGATGTTGCATCAATATATCCACATAATTTTCCGTCCTCATGATGCCATCTATTTTGTGAAGTGCACCAGTCCCTCCTGCAGCTAAGCACCCCCACAACATGATGCTGCCACTCCCGTGCTTCACGGTTGGGATGGTGTTCTTTGGCTTGCAAGTCTCCCCCTTTTTCCTCCAAACATAACAATGGTCATTATGGCCAAACAGTTCTATTTTTGTTTCATCAGACGAGAGAACATTTCTCCAAAAAGTACAATCTCTGTCCCCATGTGCAGTTGCAAACCGTAGTCTGGCTTTTTTATGGCGGTTTTGGAGCAGTGGCTTCTTCCTTGCTGAGCGGCCTTTCAGGCTATGTCGATACTGTGGATATAGATACTTTTGGACCCATTTCCTCCAGCATCTTCACAAGCTCCTTTGCTGTTGTTCTGGGATTGATTTGCACTTTTCGCACTAAAGTATGTTAATCTCTAGGAGACAGAACGCATCTCCTTCCTGAGCGGTATGACGGCTGCGCGGTCCCATGGTGTTTATACTTGCGTACTATTGTTTGTACAGATGAACGTGGTACTTTCAGGCATTTGGAAATTGCTCCCATGGATGAACCAGACTTGTGGAGGTCTACAATTGCTTGGCTGATTTCCCCATGATGTCAAGCAAAGAGGCACTGAGTTTGAAGGTAGGCCTTGAAATACATCCACAGGTACACCTCCAATTGACTCAAATTATGTCAATTAGCCTATCAGACGCTTCTAAAGCCATGACATAATTTTCTGGAATTTTCCAACCTTTTTAAAGGCACAGTCAACTTAGTATATGTAAACTTCTGACCCACTGGAATTGTGATACATTGAATTATAAGTGAAATAATCTGTCTGTAAACAATTGTTGGAAAAATTACTAGTGTCATGCACAAAGTAGATGTCCTAACCGACTTGCCATAACTTTAGTTTGTGTACAATAAATTTGTGGAGTGGTTGAAAAATGAGTTTTAATGACTCCAACCTAAGTTTATGTAAACTTCCGACTTCAACTGTATGTGAATTTGGTCAGGTCACCCAAAAAGTTACATTCATTAATTATCCATTAAATGCAATCAATCAATCAATCAATCAATCAATCATTCAGATTGTCTTCTGGCATTGAAGGTACATCTTTGGCTTGATTTTACTGTTTTTCAGTGGGACAAGTGATAAAGAGTGAGACTCACTGGGTTTGGTCTCTTCTACAGGTTCCGGCTCCTCCTCTACCTTCTTCTTGCGGAGGTGCCTCAACTTGTCCAACATTCTGAAGAGTCGTCCTTTGAGAGACATATCCAACTCCTCCTCCACCTCTTCCTCTTCAATGTGTACACCTGACGGTGACATGAGGGATGAAAGACCATTGACACTAGCTGCTCACCTCAAATTTCGGCTATATACATGTATACAAGTTACGCTCTAAGTTACATTTGGCGATATAGGTACTGAATGAGTTTGACTGACCGCAGTGAGAAAGCAGGTTCTTGTGAAAAGACAGCAGGGCATCGCGGACCTCGTCAGGCACAGGACACTCCTCATCCTCCGCAATGCTCTTAAAGTTCATCAGCATGTTGACCTGCAGGTGAAAATCAACACATTGTTGTCACCGTTCATGTACTGTTATAAGCGGGACAGTACACGGAGACTGAAGGTACCTGCTCCTGCGGTGGGGAGCGGAACTCGCGGGTCTTGCGGGCAGTCTCGGCAGCGCTCATGGTGAACGCCAGCATGAGCTCGTTGTAGCGGGCTCTCTGGTTGGCCTGCACCTGGCTCACAAACTGGTCTGAGAAGGCTATGATGGCCTCCACCCTGTGGCGCAACTCACAGTCACAGAAATACTGAAGCAGAGTGCACATCTGACGGACAGAAAGGAAAAGACATGAGATGTAGCAATATTGATTAGTATAATTGGTCAAACTTTGTGGGATTTAGAAAGTTACAGTGAAGTGATAAGAGACACACACACACCAACCTGTAGCTTGACAGACTCTGGCAGCTTCATGTGCAGTAATCCCTCTTCCAGACCTACTTGTTCTTCTGCCTCTCCGTCTGCCTCTCCAGGCGTCGCCTCCTTCTCCGTCTCCTCAGCACCTTTCTCTCCATCCACTTTCTCTCCATCCTCCTCCTCTTCTTCCTCTTCTTCTTCTTTTTCTACCGGCTCCTCCAGCTCTGCCTCCAGTTCCTCATCTTCCTCACCCATCCCCTCGTCCTCCATTTCTGTTTCATGTCCACTCTCTACTGCTCCCTCCTCTTCCTCCTTCACCTCCTCCCCCCCTTCTTTGAGCGCCAGCGTTTGGCTCCCCGCGCCCTTGGCTGTGGCTTCTGCTTCTTCTGCAGCAGCCTCTGCCTCGCCACTGAACACCGTGGGCTCTATCATCTTCAGGATGTGCTTGACATCTTCATTCTCGAACACGCCCATGATGAGCAGGGTGCTGATGAGCTTGAGGATGGGGACAAAGTGGAACTCAACACTGCCTCCTACAGGATCCCTCATGGCCTGACCACCGTCTTGTACAGCTTCTGTCAGCATGGTCAGGGCCTTCGCCTTCAGCACCTACAGGAGAGAGACATTAATCACCATTGGTCAGTTCAAACAGAAAACCCTACCGCTCTCGCTCCATCAGCCTGAGGCTTTTTACCTGTAGGGGGATGAATGGGCTGAGGGTGTAGATGTCCAGGTCTGTCCCCACAAAGCCAGTGGGGGAGAAGTGGAGTTTGGGGCGCAGGCAGGTAGTGAGGCCCACCCCTGGTAAAGCATGGGAGTTGTCAGTGTCTGAGTAGAGGTTGATGCTGCGCGTCTCGTCTGTCATGGGCACGATGAACTCCTTGTTGGTCATGAGGCGGTTCCTCTTGGCCGACTCCAGGTGCATGCTGATGAGCAGGTCGTAGTAGCCGCTCCTCATTGGTCCAGGCAGGTAGGTGTTCTCTATGGCGTAGAACAGCTGGGACTCATCAACATGACTGCATAGGGCGTGAGCCACGCGGTTGTTCCCCAGAGCACAGACCGAGCCGTACAGCTTCAGAGTGTGGTAGTGGAACTTCAGCAGGTCCATACGCTCCGACAACTCCAGGACGTCAATACATCTAGAGGGGACAAAGGGAATAGAACTGTATGGCACAAGGCTGTATAGATTGACAAGTCTATTGCATCAGAGCTAGAGTGGGTGGCTATATTTCTTTTCCAATACTATAGCAAACAGTGAAATCAACGAAAGCTTGTCCATTTCATCATGTGATCTTTGTTAAAAGCTGCAGTGCCTTCAGAAAGTATTCACACCCCTTGACTTTTTCCACATTTTGTTGTGTTACAGTCTGAATTTAAAATGGATTGAATTGAGATGTTTTTGTCACTGGCCTACACACACACACAATACACTATAATGTCAAAGTGGAATTGTGTTTTTATACATTTTTACAAATGAATTAAAAATGAAAAGCTGAAAGGTCTTGAGTTAATAGGTATTGGCTCACGAGTGGCGCAGTAGTCTAAGGCACTGCATCTCAGTGCTAGAGGCATCACTACAGACCCTGGTTCGATTCCAGGCTGTATCACAACCGGCCGTGATTGGGAGTCCCATAGGGCGGCGCACAATTGGCCCAATGTCGTCCAAGTTAGGGTTTGACCGGGGTAGGCCGTCATTATAAATAAGAATTTGTTCTTAACTGACTTGCATAGTTAAATAAATAAAAATATTTAACCCCTTTCTCATGGCAAGCCTAATTAAGTTCAGGAGTAAAAATATGCTTAACAAATCACATAAAAAGTTGCATGGACTCACTCTGTGTGCAATAATAGTGTTTTTGAATGACTACCTCATCTCTGTACCACACACATACAATTATCTGCAAGGTCACTTGGTCGAGCAGTGAATTTGAAAGACAGATTCAACCACAAAGACCAGGGAGGTTTTCCAATGCCTCGCAAAGAATGGCAGATATTTAATTTTTTTATTTCACCTTCATTTAACCAGGTAGGCCAGTTGAGAACAAGTTCTCATTTACACCTGCGACCTGGCCAAGATAAAGCAAAGCAGTGCGACAAAAAACAACAACACAGTTACACATGGGATAAACAAAAGTAATGTCAATAACAATATAAAAAAATCTATATACAGTGTGTGCAAATGGAGTAAGGAGGTAAGGCAATAAATAGGTCATAGTAGCAAAGTAATTACAATTTAGCAAATTAATACTGGAGTGATAGATGTGCAGATGATGATGTGTAAGTAGAAATACTGGTGTGCAAAAGAGCAAAAAAGTAAATAAAAACTATTTGGGGATGAGGTAGGTAGTTGGGGGGCTATTTACAGATGGGCTGTGTACAGCTGCAGCGATCGGTGAGCTACTCAGATAGCTGATGCTTAAAGTTAGTGAGGGAGATATAAGTCTCCAACTTCAGGGATTTTTGCAATTCGTTCCAGTCACTGGCAGCAGAGAACTGGAAGGAAAGGCGGCCAAAGGAGGTGTTGGCTTTGGGGATGACCAGTGAGATATATTTGCTGGAGCGCATGCTACGGGTGGGTGTTGTTATGGTAGATGACCTGGAGCCAGTGGGTCTGGCGATGAATATGTAGCAAGGGCCAGCCGACGAGAGCATACAGGTCGCAGTGGTGGGTGGTATATGGGGCTTTGGTGACAAAACTGATGGCACTGTGATAGACTGCATCCAGTTTGCTGAGTAGAGTGTTGGAGGTTATTTTGTAAATGACATCGCCGAAGTCGATGGACAGTTTTACGAGGGTATGTTTGGCTTCATGAGTGATGTAGGTTTTGTTCCAAAATCGGAAGCCGATTCTAGATTTAATTTTGGATTTTAGATGCTTAATATGAGTCTGGAAGGACAGTTTACAGTCTAGCCACACACCTAGGTATTTGTAGTTGTCCACATATTCTAAGTCAGAACTGTCCAGAGTACTGATGCTAGTCGGTCGGGCAGGTGCGGGCAGCAATCGGTTGAAAAGCATGCATTTAGTTTTACTAGCGTTTAAGAGCAGTTGGAGGCCACGGACGGAGTGTTGTATGGCATTGAAGCTCGTTTGGAGGTTTGTTAACACAGTGTCCAAAGAAGGGCCAGATGTATACAGAATGGTGTCGTCTGCTTAGAGGTGGATCAAGGAATCACCAGCAGCAAGAGCGACATCATTGATATATGGAGAGAAAGGAGTCGGCACAAGAATTGAACCCTGTGGAACCCCCATAGAGACTACCAGAGGTCCGGACAACAGGCCCTCCGATTTGACACACTGAACTCTGTCTGAGAAGTAGTTGGTGAACCAGGCGAGGCAGTCATTTGAGAAACCAAGGCTGTTGAGTCTGCCGATAAGAATACGGTGATTGACAGAGTCGAAAGCCTTGGCCAGGTCGATGAAGACGGCTGCACAGTACTGTCTTTTATCAATGGCGGTTATGATATTGTTTAGTACCTTGAGCGTGGCTGAGGTGCACCCGTGACCAGCTCGGAAACCGGATTGCACAGCGGAGAAGGTATGGTGGGATTCGAAATGGTCAGTGATCTGTTTGTTAACTTGGCTTTCGAAGACTTTGGAAAGGCAGGGCAGGATGGATATAGGTCTGTAACAGTTTGGGTCTAGAGTGTCACCCACTTTGAAGAGGGGGATGACCGCGACAGCTTTTCAATCTTTAGGAATCTCGGACGATACAAAAGAGAGGTTGAACAGACTAGTAATAGGGGTCGCAACAATGGCGGCGGATAATTTTAGAAAGAGAGGGTCCAGATTGTCTAGCCCAGCTGATTTGTACGGGTCCAGGTTTTCCAGCGCTTTCAGAACATCTTCTATCTGGATTTGGGTGAAGGAGAAGCTGGGGAGGATTGGGCAAGAAGCTGCGGGAGGTGCGGGGCTGTTGGCCAGGTTTGGGGTAGCCAGGAGGAAAGCATGGCCAGCCGTAGAGAAATGCTTATTGAAATTCTCGATTATCGTGGATTTATCGGTGGTGACAGTGTTTCCGAGCCTCAGTGCAGTGGGCAACTGGGAAGTGGTGCTCCAATTCTCCATGGACTTTAGTGTCCCAGAACATTTTGGAGTTAGAGCTGCAGGATGCAAATTTCTGTTTGAAAAATCTAGCCTTTGCTTTCCTAACTGACTGTGTGTATTGGTTCCTGACTTCCCTGAAAAGTTGCATATTGCGGGGACTATTCGATGCTAGTGCAGTACGCCACAGGATGTTTTTGTGCTGGTTAAGGGCAGTCAGGTCTCGAGTGAACCAAGGGCTATATCTGTTCATAGTTCTCAATTTTCTGAAAGGGGCATGCTTATTTAAGGTTGTGAGGAAATTACTTTTAAAGAACAACCAGGCATTCTCTACTGACGGGATGAGGTCAATATCCTTCCAGGATACCCAGGCCAGGTCGATTAGAAAGGCCTTTTCGCAGAACTGTTTTAGGGAGCGTTTGACAGTGATGAGGGGTGGTCGTTTGACCGCGGACCCATAACGGATGCAGGCAATGAGGCAGTGATTGCTGAGATCCTGATTGAAAACAGCAGAGGTATATTTGGAGGGCAAGTTGGTCAGGATAATATCTATGAGGGTGCCCATGTTTACGGATTTAGGGTTGTACCTGGTGGGTTCCTTGATAATTTGTGTGAGATTGAGGGCATCTAGTTTAGATCGTAGGACGGCCGGGGTGTTAAGCATATCCCAGTTTAAGTCAACTAGCAGAACGAACTCTGAAGATAGATGGGGGACAATCAATTCACATATGGTGTCCAGGGCACAGCTGGGAGCTGAGGGAGGTCTATAACAGGCGGCAACAGTGAGAGACTTATTTCTGGAGAGATTAATTTTTAAAATTAGAAGCTCGAACTGTTTAGGCATAGACCTGGAAAGTATGACAGAACTCTGCAGGCTATCTCTGCAATAGATTGCAACTCCTCCCCCTTTGGCAGTTCTATCTTGTCGGAAGATGTTATATTTAGGGATGGAAATTTCTGGATTTTTGGTGGCCTTCCTAAGCCAGGATTCAGACAAGGCAAGGACATCAGGGTTGGCGGAGTGTGCTAAAGCAGTGAGTAAAACAAACTTAGGGAGGAGGCTTCTGATGTTAACATGCATGAAACCAAGGCTTTTACGGTTACAGAAGTCAACAAATGAGAGCGCTTTGGGACACATAGGGCCTGGGTTAACCTCTACATCATCCGAGGAACAGAGGAGGAGTAGGACGACGGTACAGCTAAAGGCAAGCAAAACTGGTCGTCTAGTGCGTTGGGGAAAGAGAATAAAAGTAGCAGATTTCTGGGCGTGGTAGAATAGATTCAGGGCATAATGTACAGACAGGGGTATGGTAGTGTGTGAGTACAGTGGAGGTAAACCTAGGCATTGAGTGACGATGAGAGAGGTTGCATCTCTGGAGGCACTAGTTATGCCTGGTGAGGTCACCGGATATGTGGGAGGTGGGACAAAAGAGGTATCCGAGGCATGTTGAGTGGGGCCAGGGGCTCCGAAGTAAAATAAAACAATGATAACTACCCTAAACAACAGTATACAAGGCATATTGACATTAGAGCGAGGCATAAAGCAATCACAGGTGTTTATTGGGAGAGCTAGCTAAGACAACCACGGGTAAGACAACAACAGCTAATCAGAGTTCGAGGCTGGGGCCAACAGATAAACAAAATGGAGCACCATGATTAATGAACAGTCCTGCAGGCATCAGCTATGTAGCCAGGTGATCATAGGGTCCAGTGAACAGCAATAGATGAAACAGGGAATCCATTAGGTAGTCATTCCTACGCTAGCAAGTGGGAGACATGGCGTTCATAAAGATAGCAAGCCGGGGCTAGCAGAAGCGTCTTCACCGACGTCCGACAAAGGCCGGTTGAGGGCACAATGGACGGAATTACGTCGGCAGACCAGTCGTGATGGATCGGCGGGGCTCCGTGTCGATAAAGGGTCCAGGCCAATTGGGAAAAGAGGTATTGTAGTTGGAGTAATTTCGTTTGCTAGCCGGGAGATGAGCCTGGCTCGAGGCTAACTGGTGCTAGCTTCGGGACAAGGGTGTTAGCCACTATAGCCACTCGGTAGCAGCTAGTTAGCTGCGATGAACCGATGCAAAGGTCCAGAGCTTACTGCAGGAATCCAGTGATGTAGTGGCTTCTAGTCATGTTCGTGAAGAGTCTGGGAGGCATCAGCTGTGTAGCCGAGTGATCATAGGGTCCACTGAGCAGGCCGGGAGATTGGCCTGGCTCAAGGCTAGCTTCGGGGCTGGGCCACTCGATAGCAGCTAGCTAGATGCGATGATCTGGAGTAATGGTCCAGAGCTTACGGCAGGAATCTGGTGGAGAAAAGCAGTCCGGTATGCTCAGGCTTGATATCGCACTGTGCAGACTGGCGGGTATTATCCAGGCTAAAAGCGGCTGGTGTCTGAGCTAAAAGGTAAAGGCCGCTAGCAGTGGCTAACAATGACTAAATAGCTAATAGCTAATTAGCTGGTTAGAATCGGATGGCTAGCTTCTGATGGATGTTCTAGCTATAAGGTCTAAAAATAGCATCTATCTATTGGTAACTGAAAAAAAAGTATGCAAATAAATAAAATAAAAGCAGACATTGAATATCCCTTTGAGCATGGTGAAGTTATTAATTACACTTTGGATGGTATATCAATACACCCGGTCAGTACAAAGGGTCCTTCATTACTCAGTTGCCAGAGAGGAACACCCAGGGATTTTTGCCATGAGGCCAATGGTGACTTTAAAACAGTTACATTAATTGCTGTGATAGATGAGAGAACAGATCAACAACACTGTAGTTATTCCACAATACTAACCTAATGGACAGAGTGAAAAGAAGGAAGCCTGTACATAATACAAATATTCCAAAACATGAATCCTGTTTGCAAAAAGGCACTAAATACTGCAATAAATGTGTTATGCAAATCCAATACAACACTCTCCATATTTTCAAGCATAGTGGTGGCTGCATCTTGTTATGGTTATGCTTGTATTCGTTAAGGACTGGGGAGTTTTTCCGGATAAAAAAGAAATGGAATGGAGCTAAGCACACGCAAAAACCCAGAGGAAAACCTGGTTCAGTCTGCTTTCAACCAGACACTGGGAGATGAATTCACCTTTCAACAGGACAATAACCTAAAACACAAGGCTAAATCTATACTGGAGCTGTTTACAAAGAAGGCAGTGAATGTTCCTGAGTGGCCGAGTTACAGTTTTGACATAAATCTACTTGAAAATCTATGGCAAGACTTGAAAATGGTTGTTTATCAATGATCAACAACCAATTTGACAGAGGTTGAAGAATTTTGAAAAGAATAATAGGAAAATATTGTACAATCCAGGTGTGGAAAGCGCTTACCCAGAAAGACTTTAAGCTGTAATCTTTGCAAAAGGTGACTCTAACATGTATTGACTCAGGGGTGTGAAAACTTATGTAAATGAGATATTTATGCATTTAATTTTCAATACAGTTGAAAACATTTCTAAAAACATGTTTTCACTTTGTCATTATGGGGTATTGTGGGTAGATGGGTGAGAAAAATATATTTAATTTACGTGTAATAAGTCAAGGGGTATTAATACTTTCTGAAGTATTTGTAAGTTCAACATATGAACAATAGCTACCATTCTTGATTACTTGATAATCAGTTCATCAAATACAATAATCCTCTGCTTAGAGGTCAGTAACTGTGGCCGTGTTCTGACCTGTTCTCCTCAGGGATGTGCAGGGCCATCATGGTGAGAGGCTCTCTACACTCCACCATCCAGCCGTGCCTCTCGTTCACACGGCCCGTCTCTGGGGACAGGAAGTGGTTGGGCATACGGCTCCAGATGACTGGGGTCAGCATCTGGACGTCCAGCCTGGGAGGACACTGGGGGACCGGGTTCTTACGCTCACTGCGGAACATGGCTGCCGAGATGGGCATGATGTTCTGCGGCGAGAGGAGAGAACAAACACTTACTTTGGAGAGTAGAAGGGTGGTCGTTGAAGTGACATGATAGGTTGAGTGAGAGAATTAAAGGAAAAAAACACATCCATAACAATTTAAAAGCAGACAGTAATAAGTTAACACTGTAAAAGCAAACAGTGACAAATCTACTTGAGTGATTCTCTGTGAGTCTGACCTTGAGCTTGCCCAGCTCCACTTGCAGCATGTTCTGACTGGAGGGCAGGACAAAGACAGCTGGGAACAGTTTAGTGTTGGGCTCCACCTGGAACAAACAACCAGTATCACAGACGAAGCCCATAGCAGTTTGTACTTTTCCCAGTAAGTCCATTAAACCCTTGACAAGCTTCTGAGTAAATAAATACATGTTTACACTGTGAATACAGCATCTCACCTGGTAGAAGGTGTTGATCTCTTTCCCGTTGGCTGTGAAAGTCATGAGGCCAGTGTCCAGGTCAATAAGGCAGCCAATCACAAAGTCCTCCTGACTGACACGGGTCTGCTGGGAGCTGCTGAACTCCCCTCCCCACACCATGTAGCAGTTACTGCGCTTCATACTGAGGGAGACAGAGAACAGTACGCTAAGATAATATCTTAATATCTCTTTGCATGTGTATGTGTGTGTGTGTGTGTGTGTGTGTGTGTGTGTGTGTGTGTGTGTGTGTGTGTGTGTGTGTGTGCCTCACCTGTCATGGATGTTGCCTTTGTCATCTCCCACGGTGACAGTGACATTTCGGACTTTGCTGAGGTCAAAGTGCAGGTCGTACTGGTGGTAGTCCGGGGTGATCCAGCCCACCCACACACCGCTGGGTTCTTGTCCCGCAATCACTCGAACTGAATAATAGTACTGCACACAGAGGAAGTGGGTAGAAAACATGACTAGCAATGGATTGAACTAAACCAAACAACAAATAATAATCATCACTCCAAAAATGTCCTGGTGAAGAGAAGTGATTATCCAATCAGAGAGTTAGGTTTAGACACTGGGGTCTGAAGAGGTGACATGTCAAAGGTCATACTGTGGTGGTGTTGAGGATGATGTCGTCGTCATCTCGATCGTCTGGTACAACTTCCTCCATTAGGCGGGGCATGGTGGGAACAACAGGGGGTGGAGTGAAAGCTGCCTTCTTGGCCTTGAACAGGAACCTGAGGGGCACACGAACAATGTGGCAGGGTAGTAGGACCTCCTATACAAGACGACTGACAAAACATGACGACAGTTAAAGTGCAGTTTTCAGCAGTTAAATTCAGGAAGTCAATTGAAATTGCAATTTAATAGGGTAAAAAGGGCATCTGTGCTCAACGATTTCTCAATTAACTGATTTTCAAATTTTCTATTCAAATCGCTTCCTGAATTGGCTTACTTCAATTCAAATTGACCCCAATCCTGGTTTTCAGCATTCACTTTCTACTTTTTTCCAACAGAGTTGTTGTAGCCTGTCCAAAGACTACGGTCTTTCTCTCTCCCTATCTGACCCCTGCTCAGTACTGACCCCTTCTTCTTGCTCTTCTCTGTAGAGGCATCTTTCACGTTCTCTCCTCCTTCGTTGACAGGGATCTCCTTAGGCACAGAGGGCTCCTTCTTCTCCTCCTCCTTCTCCGTGCGGCTGGCAGACTTCTTCAGTACCTCAAAGTCAGAGTCGGGGTCAACCTCCAGAACCTGGTCCTCAGGGATGGTCAGAGCTCGGGTGAGGGGGGTGGTCCCGGCCATGACCTTAAAGGTCTCGTGGAACTCCACGGGCATGCTGAGCCTCAGGAACAGCAGGTCTGTGTTGGCGTTCTGAGAGCCAAAGGTCTTATGGGTCAGCTTCAGACACGGAGCGCTGTCCACTGTCCCATCCACACGGGACACCTACAAAGGGTACATGGGACGGTGGAAATCTAAGAGAAACCTAACTTTGACATTTGTCAATTTATGATCATGTAATATGGGAACAGAAGCCATTTCTAAGCATAACGAGCCACTGTTACTGAACAAGATATGCTGTACCTCAATGTGAGGGTGTTCTGTAGGAACAGGGATGAACTGGGGCAGGCTCTTGCTGAACCACATGGTGATGTCTCGCTTCATGTTGATGGCGAAAGGCTCAAAGCCCTCCTGCAGGCCACAGATGGTGAAGTAGCGCAGGCTGCTGACGTTCTGGCCCAGGTTGAGCCGGCCAACCTGAGACAGGCCCAGACTACACACAGGGATAAAGCCTGGAGACAGAGAGACACAGTTTAATGAATGGCATAGATCTAAATGACACTGAATCATACTATCCACCTCTTGGGCAGCAGATCAAACCTACAAGGATTTACCTGCCACAGCAGTCACTCACCATCTCCTGTGTCTATGTCCTTGAAGGCCATCTCAGAGCCAGAGTCGCTGATCAGCATCTCTCCGTTCAGGGTGAAGAAGATGTTCTGCTCTACCAGGTCGATCATACAGCCTACCACGTCACCTGGCAACCAGCTACGACCAAACGGCTCATTGCCCACATGCCAGCGCTGAGCCTACAAAAAAGAAAAGTCAAAGTTTAAAAGCAGGACACATTAGTAAATGTTTTCCCTAAAACAGACACAGAACAGATCCTTCATCACCGACCATACCTTGAAACCATTGAAGACGTAGGCGAGCTCATCCGCCCCCAGCTCTGTGTCAGCGCGGACACTGGGTCTGGCCCAACCCACTCTCATATCCCCCACGGTGACAGCCTCAAACTCAAAGTACCACTTCCCCTGGGTCACCGCGTATGACTTCTCAGCCCGAAACACCCGGATCTTATTTCCACGGGAATGACCTTCCCCATTACCACCTTGCACAAACAGAGATACAGGTGTCATTATTAAGATATATATATATATATATAGCAGTCAGGTACATAATTATAGGCACCCTTGACCAGTAGTATATATATGTATGTGTGTGTGTGTGTGTGTACAGTATATCTAGCTGTATTTAACAGGACTAGTAGCTAGTTCAGTACAGTACTGAAATATGAACAACTTGGCAGACAGACAGACAGACTCACTGCTCTCCTGGTCAGGTGGCTCAATGTTGTAACCGTAGCCGATGAGAGTGCGGACAGCTGCACAGACAGTGTCTCTGTTGGTCTTCTTGGTCTTTTCGTCCAGCAGGTTGTACGGCACCAGACGCGGGTTGCGCTTGCTCATAATGTCCTGAACATGGAAACAAAGACTTGAAATCAACTCAAACGATTGTGGGAGTCATAGACTGATTCTGTAAGTCATGGACTTACATCTTGATACATCTTAGAAAGAGTGATACTGTAATAGCTCAACAACAACAAAAAACAGATTATTGTTCTATTTGTCTTGAACAGTTACATAAAATGTTGGCTCCGAAAACATCCCAGCTTCAACGACTCATGAGTCAGGTATGAATAATGCATCAGCCAGAGTTCAACTTTTATAAAGTACTAGAGCTGCGTCACTTTAAAGGTGAGCTTGTTGTGTGCCCACCTGCACGCCTACGTGCGCATTAGAACCCACCCCACAAAAACACTACCGAGATTCAATAGCCCTTGTTCGAAAAGGACTTGAGCTACAGCATTACCACAGGTTTGGCTTTACTCGATGTGTGCGAGTCTCCTGCAAGAACCAAGGACAGGCAGAGGGAGAAAAAGCTACCTGGACAATGCTGTAGGTCCATCCCTGGTGGACCCTGTCACGAGCCCACACGTTGTGCCCATTCTCTGCCAGTCTCTCCACTAGGTTGGTCTGGTTGGGTGTCAGCTTGACATGGTTGAGGTCCAGAGGGGCAGGCTTGTATCCACTACTCATCATATACCTAATGGACCAAACGGGATGTCATGATTCCACTCGTAAGTCACATGTCATTACTGCTATTCATCTCACTAAAGTGAACAGGCCTCTACTTAAATGACTATCCAACATTTCGCGATGCACATCTCAGATAGCGTAAAACAATTCACACTTCAACCACGTAAGTGAATATCAGAGAGTAATGACGTCATGCCTAAATAAGTCAGATCCCAATCTTGAGGTATCGCTCACGTTTTGGGCATCTTGATGTTCTTCAGGTTCTCCTCTGCTTTCTCATCCCCCATGCCCACGTGACAGCCCAGCGCCAGCAGAGTCCTTTGAGGAACAGAAGGAGAGGTGGTGAACACCTAGCACACGCAGACATACTAGGCTGAGAGTGCGCGTCCAAGACCTTGACTCACTTGAGTGTTTCTCCAGACATTGCAAGGTTGTAATTCTTCTCTGGCTCTGGCAGGCTCTGGAAATCTACCAGGCAGGGGTGCAGTTTCTTGTTGTCATCTCGGAACTGGAGGAGAGGAAAGAATCAAGATGTTTGCCAGATTGGATTAAGTAGATATCATCTAGTCATGTGATCTGACTGAGGCAGTATGTGAAGCACTCACCGACCCGTAGGTCCATCCTTGTTCAATGCGAGTGGCGGCCCATAGCTCATGGCTGTTTTCCGCCAGCTTCTCCCGAATGCGCTCCAAGTGAGGCGGAAGCACAATCTGAAAGGACAACGCGGTGAATGGAGGCAAGAGATGGGAGAACGAGATGTGCACAGATCGTTCAAGGGTTTTTACCTGTACTGTGTCCACAGGGCAGGGGGTGAAGGCGGTGTGCGAGAGGGACTGTGTAGGCCCCAACAGATTGCGGACACCATTGAAATCATGCTTATACTCCTTGATGGGCTCAATACGCAGTCGGTCCTTGGGCAGCACAGCCTCATAGCACGGTGCATAGCCTGGCGGTGGGAGGAATTTGAAGTCCCCATGACGCCCTCCCAGGAGAAAACGAACCCTTGGCGTTTGCGAGAAGAACATGAACAGTGATCACTCATTTGACATCACTCATTTTCTTAAGGCTCATTGTAAAATGACAGCAGCACTATAAGCCCCATCGGAGGTCCTCACCTGACGCCTGCAGAGAAGCTGACGACAGGGAAGAAGAGGCCGTCCAGGTTGAAGTTCTCAAACATGCCCTGCACCGGGTGCCCGTTGATACGGAACGAGATACTGGGCACGCTCAGATCCAGGCAGCAGCTGACGACATCGTCTGCCGCTAGGATGTGCATGTTGGGGGAGGCGACATGGCGGAGGACTCGTCCTGTGGAGACACACGGATCTATAAAATGTCAACCAGTGACAGAGTTCTGCATTCTAAAGCTAGGCCCTGCTTACCGTACCTGACCACAGGTGGAGTCCATCAAAGGCGTAGGAGTAAAGGTCGTCGCCAACCCCGTTGCCGCCCCAGCCCTCACCACCCCCAGGGTACGGGCTGTAGCCCTCTGTCAGAGCCCAGCCCACACGCAGGTGGAAGGCCTGGGCGGTCAGGAAGGGCTCCACATAATCCACCATCACCTCAAAATACCACTTCTTATACTGAGTGGATCCCTCACAGGTTCCAAGGAAGATGTTGGGTCTCACACTGAGATGAAACATAGTTAATGGTTTGAAGGATAAAACTAATTGCCGTGGTTGTATTTTCACAAATGATATTTAGTACGACCAGATGTCTATATACCTGGTGACATAATTGATGATGTTGGACTGCAGGAGGAGGTCGCGACCGGGAAGCAGATTCTCTGTGATGAGATTCTGATTGGACCTTACAGCCACACCGTTACACACACACAAAGAGCAGAGCACATCCAACACCTAGGGAGAGATAGAATTCTAAAATCAGCTCTCAAATCATAAGGAGATAGACTGTCAACAACATGTGAACACTTCTCTGGATAAGCACAGGCCTAAATAATACAACTTAATAATAGTAATAATAAATATAATAATAACAATAAACTTCAATGACCTGCACACGTATTCACTGACCTTGTGATTGCGTCCATGCTTATCCAGTAGAGAAATGATAGATTTAATGTGGTTCTCCTGGATGATGTTCAGGACCTCTGGACTCTCAATCAGAACGCAGTACAGCACCTCCAGGATGCCTGTGGTGAGCATAACACGCAATGAAGCACAGAGGGCACTCCCGGAACACATTCAAGTCAATGTGATTCAGTGCTGAAAGGTGACTGAGTGCGTTGTAGTGGGACTTAACCTGAGGAGGCCTCTAAACGGTCCAGTTTGCTGACCAGCCAATCCAGGTTATCACAGAACAAAGCACAGTTGGCCCGGTTACCTCTGATGAGAGAGGCTTCACAGGAAGAGAATGACAGAGATCAGAGCTAGGTCATGTTCAGATTGAAAGGGCATGTTGCCACAGTAACCACAGCCATGCAGAAACATGATGGGACCTGAAATAATGGGCTGAATAGAAGGTCACCTACCCAGCAGCTCGTACAGGAGATTAACGATTTCCTTCCAAGACTCGGCAGCTTCCTCCCCTGCAAACTCTGAGAAGTGGGCCGCCGTGTTGTAGACATTGAGTCGGTCAATACAGTCCAGCACCAGGGTGATCATGCCCTGTGTGGAATGACGCAAATAACATAGGAACACCAAAGGGAGGAGCAGTGCGGGACAAATATTTTCAACGTACATCTTCCTCATATGTTGTGTGTGAGCACTGACCTCCTCTTGGAAGAGGTTCTGTCTGTTCTTGAGGGAGCGTAGCTTGGTCTGCTTCTCCTCGTGCTCCAGCTCCTCCTCGGGGGGCCGGAAGTAGAAGATGAGGTCCTGCAGGGAGAGGGCCACTGAGTCCATGGGCAGAGACGGGGGGCCTGAAGATGACTTGTTCTTCCCACTCAGAGAGTCCAGCGCTCTGGAGACACAGGGAACAGGGAAAAACGTCACTGTGCTGACCATGAGGTCAAACACTAAACCAAGGCGCTCCGCCTCTCCTGAAGGATAACAGTAAGTCAAAGGGGTCTATACATACGTCCATAATGTGTACAAACTCAGAGATTCCTAGCTAAGTGTGTTCACAGACAGCCGTAGCAAAGGCATTGGGAGTGGAGAGGGGCCATACTTAATGAACTGAGTGAAGAGGCCTGCTGTGTTGTAGATCATACGAGCAGCCTGGAACTCCTCTGTCTGGGAGCGGGCCACGGTCAGGGCATCGTCCATGTGGCCCTCCTTATGAAGGATGGCCTGAGAGAGACATTGACAACATGGATAAACACCAGTTGCACTCCAGGGGAAAGCGGAGTATTTGAAAAGCCTGAACAAAATGCATTCACAGTAAATCACTATATTACGGGGTCTTCATTATCTCTTAGCCTTCCCTTTGTTGTTGTTCTTCCTGTCCTTTAGCTCAGGTGTTTTTAGGCACCTTGCCACACGATTACTCCGTACCTTCCTCTTAAGAGGTCCCAGGCGAGCGGACTTGGCATCGACAGAGGCGTATGTAAGCCAGAGGCCAGAGGAGACGTGCTGTACAAAACACATGGACTCCCCATACTTAATCTCTGGTGTGCCCATGCCCTCCACATCTCGCTTCTGAGCCACCTCGATCTTTTCCTGCGGGTTGGAACACGGAACAACAAGGAGAAAGAATGAGCATCAACAGCGCTAGGTACGGAGGGATGATATGAACGCTGCCAGAAGCTTTTGTTCCGTTCTTTGAAAAGGACCACGTGGGTTTTTCACACTGCTCTTTATATTAACAGAGCGCGGTTCGGGACGACCCTGACCTTGGAGATTCTGAAGCAGAAGGCTGACATCTTGGCGTTGGCTTTTTCAGGGTCCACCACCAGCAGTCCTTTCTCTTCATCCAGGCAGAGGTAGCGGCCTGTGGTTATATGACGCACTCGGAACGACTGGCCCCATTTCATGTGACCTCCACTCCATCTACACAGAGCCATAAGTACAACCCCAAGGGAGAACTCATGTAAGACAATTGTAATGGTTTTTTTGTTACATACAGCTGATGAACAGAAGGGCATCCACTCACCCAATCCGGAGGGGTTCTAGTCTCCATAGTGACCGGGCATGGCTACAGACAGCACCCCCTTCATAATGAGCAATTCTGAAAACAGAGATGGGCTGTTAGTGACAGGTGGTGTTTATGCAGTGTCAGAATAAATGTCTGATTAACATCTGATTAACCTTCCTAAGTTCTCCCATGTCACACCGCTCCTCCGCACACTTCACTGGCTTCCATTACAATACCATGGTGCTTACCTACGGAACAGCAAACTGCCCCTCCCTACCTTCAGGCTATGCTCAAACCCTACAACCCAACCTGAGTACTCCGTTCTGCCACCTCAGGTCTCTTGACCCTTCCACCCCTACGGGAGGGCAGCTGCCGCTCAGCCCAGTCAAAACCCGTCTCTGTCCTGGCACCCCAACGGTGGAAACCAGCTTCTCCCTGAAGCTAGGACAGCAGAGTCCCTGCCCATCTTCCCAAAACATCTGAAACCCTACCTCTTCAAACAGTATCTAAATTATCCCACAGCACCCCGCCCCCTCCCCATATATATATATATATAAAATGTAAATGTGGAATAGTTCAACAGTGTTCATCACCTGCGCTGGTCGTCTCCTTGTTCGGCAGCAGGGATAGCCAAGCACTCATCCATGTGACCATGGAACAGTCTAAGAACATAGCCTCCAGTCAGAAAGCCTGAGGGGTTGATGTTACACTGGCAATGAGAGAAAGACACGGCAGTCAAGTGTAGTGTTTCTAGACGGTCAGCTAACGACTAGGAAGTAGAAAAGCAATCAAAACATATACACACCTTCAGCAAGCTCACAGCCAGACATCACAGGGCTCATGGTCCACAGCGTCTGCATGAAGGAGGCGTCCACCATGAGGTCACCACTGGCGTAGGAGAGATGCTGGAGAGAGAAAGAGAGAGAGAGAGAGAGAGAGAGAGAGAGAGGATGTCAGCTCCATCCATAACCTGGTGGGGTTGAAAGTCCACTTGGCAGTGTGTCATCAACGCAGCTCACCAGGTATCTCTCAGAGGACACGCTGACCAGGATGAGGTCATCTCCCACCCTGACCTTTTCTCCCTCTGACCTCTGCTTGGACGCAGGGTGAATGGTCCACCAGCACGCCTCCCCTGTGGAGGAACACTTGCGTCACTCAACTGAACACTGTGCAGAAAATGAATATGAACACTGTTCTCTATGGTAAAGGCCATACCGGTGGAATCTTCCTGTAAGCCCACATCAAAGGCCAGTTTGTCTGTGAGTGACCTTGAGGTAGTCAAACAGCTGAGGTACTGCAGCACACAGAGAGTAGAAATTACACGCTGAATAATGAAGCGCTAATTGAAAAGCAAACCCATGTAACTGCAACACAGTCTCCCACACTACCACCCACACTAAAAACGTAAAGGGCTGGTATTACGTAAAGGCCTGGTATTACGTGGCTATGGCTATTACGTAAAGGCCTGGTATTACCTGGCTATGGCTATTACGTAAAGGCCTGGTATTACGTGGCTATGGCTATTACGTAAAGGCCTGGTATTACGTGGCTATGGCTATTACGTAAAGGGCTGGTATTACGTGGCTATGGCTATTACGTAAAGGCCTGGTATTACGTGGCTATGGCTATTACGTAAAGGCCTGGTATTACGTGGCTATGGCTATTACGTAAAGGCCTGGTATTACGTGGCTATGGCTATTACGTAAAGGGCTGGTATTACGTGGCTATGACGAGTGAGATAGAGGGAGAAAGTGTGGGTGTGGGTGGCAATGTGGGAGATAGTGTGGGTGGTAGTGTGGGTGTGGGTGATAGTGTGGGTGATAGTGTGGGTGGTAGTGTTGGTGTGGGTAATAGTGTGGGTGGTAGTGTGGGTGTGGGTGATGGTGTGGGAGATAGTGTTGGTGTGGGTGGTAGTGTGGGTGTGGGTGATAGTGTTGGTGTGGGTGATAGTGCGGCTGGTAGTGTTGGTGTGGGTGATAGTGTGGGTGGTAGTGTGGGTGGTAGTGTGGGTGTGGGTGATAATGTGGGTGTGGGTGGTAGTGTGGGTGATAATGTGGGTGTGGGTGGTAGTGTGGGTGATAGTGTGGGTGTGGGTGTGGGTGGTAGTCTGGGTGAGGTAGAAGTAGAAAGAAGTGGATGATAGTGGGTTGGTGAAATGAGAAACATGTGAGACTACGCAGTGAGACGGAGGAGGCTGTTTACCATGCTGGAGTGAGTGTGCTTCAGTAGGATGGCATGGCCATACAGCAGGGTACGGTGGCCCCCTCCTTGAGATGACTGGGCAGAACACAGGAGAGCGAGAAGTTAAAAATCCAACCGAAGAGAGTCGTGTATGATTCAACATTCAGCCTGCTAAGGTCAGGCACACAGGACTGTTAAAGACTGAGGAGGGAGACAGGAGTTGAGGAAGTCATCCTCCTCGTACCAAACTGAGAACAACGTGGCAGGCAACAGAGAACCTGTGTACTGAACGTATGTGGCTGAGAGGATTCAGAGAGCCCACCACAGAGAGCCAACACAACACATAGTGTCAATACAAACCAGGGGTGAGTGGAAAGGGAAATTGATTAACAAAAGTCAAATGATTAACACTACTGGAAACAAGAAACAATACCACAGAAAGTCACATGTCGCATTTAACTGGAAGGCAGAAAAAGTGACATTCAGACAATCAAACAATATTGTTTCTTCAACGTTTGTTATAATTAGTGGTTATCATTGCCACCGTCAACGTTGTTATCATCGTGATTATTCCATGAGTAAGTGGAGAGTCAGAACACAGCGCAAGACTGGCTTCTAGGTCAGATTTAGTGAACCCGTGTGTGCGTGTGTGTGTGCGTGTGTGTGTGTGTGTGTGTGTGTGTGTGTGTGTGTGTGTGTGTGTGTGTGTGTGTGTGTGTGTGTGTGTGGTGTGTACGTACGTGCATGCGTGCAGTTTGATATTCAAGGTTACACTTTGCCCTACATTCCAGACTTTCTGAAGATTAAGATGAATTGGCGTGATGGTTTGGTCAAACCACAGTAACTCACGGGATGACGGAATAGCAAGCAATTAAGAAAACGTAAAAGGGCTGGTCTGGTCCACATTCAATGAACGGGACTTATGTGCCTGTGAGGAGTGAAGATGGGAGTATGATGAAGGTTGTATAGGAGACTTTCAGAGGGACAAGGTCACAGGGAAGTAAGTGCCTTGTTTCAAATGTCACCATCCAATACTAGGTCTGTGGTCCATGATTCTGCTGTTCGTAGTGTACAGATTACACGGCAGCCAGAAGCCCTCGACGGCAGAGAGCTTCTTAGTTGCTCCTGTGTTGCTGACAGGAATCCTTCCTGGAGTGTCATCTGAAACGCCGCTCGGTATTTCAGCTATGACAACACTGAGCAAAGTGTGGAGTTAGGTAGTATGAGTGAGGGCAGACGAAAGTGGCGCATCACTGTTTGAGACAGGGACATTGGGTGAGAGGTGAGAGCACTCTCACGGTAGACAAGGGGTGGAGAGGAGGGGGAAACTTTGGGGAAACGTGACAGGAAGGGAAACATGAGCAGACATACCCATTTGTCCAAATCGACTGCCTGTGGTTGGCAGGTGAGGGGTCAGAAAAGAGACAAAACGAAGTTAAGTTGCTAAATGAACAAGAGACCTTGACATAATATTCATATTTCAAATACATCAGTGATGTGTCATTAGCACATAATTACTCACAACAACGCTACTTTTACAACTATGTGTCGATGACATAAGAGAGGATGTTCTCACTACCATATAAGGCATAACAGTATTTTCTGAAATGTTTAACCAAAAGCACTGATTCTCATATTATGGGAAAAACATGTCATTTTTTTGTATTAGTTCGATTCAGAAAGAACTAAGCCCACCAGACACTACACAAAGACCACCTCTATTTTCCAGCCAAATAAAAACTATTTCCACGTACTGTACACTGAGTGATCAAAACATTAGGAACACCTTCCTAATATTCAGTTGGATCCCTTTTGCCCTCCGAACTTCCTCAGTTCATCGGGGCATGGACTCTACAAGGTGTCGAAAGCGTTCCACTGAGATGCTGGCCCATGTTGACTCCAATGTTTCCCACAGTTGTGTCAAGTTGGCTGGATGTCCTTTGGGTGGTGGACCATTCTTGATACATATAGGGAAACTGTTGAGCGTGAAAAACCCAGCAGCATTGCAGTTCTTGACTCAAACCGGTGAAGCCTGGCACCTACTACCATACCCCGATCAAAGGCACTTAAATCTTTTGTCTTGCCCGTTCACCCTCTGAATGGCTCAATTGTCCTTCTTTAACCTGTCTCCGCTCCTTTATCTACACTGATTGAAGTGGATTTAACACGTGACATCAATAAGGGATCATAGCTTTCACCTGGATTCACCTGGTCCGTCTATGCCATGGAAAGAGCAGGTGTCCCTAATGTTTCGTACACTCAGTGTATACTGTAGAATTGTTTAACATCAGATGTAAAAGAAGCTCCTTTAATCCCAACACACAACAGAACCACCAGCCCCTCTGCTGGTCTCTTACCTCATTGAGCTCCATGGTGTTGGACAGCATCTCCTGTAAGGCTCGTACCGACAGGGATTGCTCCAGGATGAAGCAGCAGATCGCCAAATCAGGTGGCACATTCTACGACACAACACATCCGTCAGCAAAACCCCAGGAACGGCAACGACTAGAATATAGACGTAATCAGAGCGTGGAACGTGGTTCTCTCTACCTGAGCATTGGAGGTGGTTTCCAGGAAGCAGAGGCGGTTCCCAAAGCCCTCACACGAAAGACACAGTTTGATCTGTTCTTTTAGAATGGAGGCAGTGCATTGTAGCACAACCTGGTCATCCTACATACAGGGGGAAAAAAGAGGTCAGAGGTCAGAGGCCAAAACAGATGACGTTAATCAGCTGAGCTAGTCTATATCACAATTATTATTTCATTGTTTTACATTATGATGTTTCATCACTTGGGTAACATTTCAAAAGTAGTATTTTATATTTAACTTGCCATTCATAACCTTGATAGGCCCATATGACATGAATACTGGCCAGGATTAGAGTTACAGCCAAAACCCATTTAGAGGGGCTTAAGTGTGAATGTGTAATGGTTATTGCGGAAGAGAACATAGTAAAAGCGTGATTATGATTCCTGTGCACCAAACAGGCATATTTTATGTCACATACGAACAAGGCTGCAACCCTGACCAACATATGGTAACAATAACGTGAGCCAGCAGAGTGATAAAGCCGTCGTAACGGGGAGCCTAAACATAGTAGGTCAAAAAGCAAACAAGGAGTGGTCGGCAGAACCTCTCTGGTCTTGAATCTCACATTCCTAACCTTCACATCCACATTTTCTTTGTCATTCTTCTGTGCCTGGCCCTGTCCTAACACTAATCTCCTTGGTAGTCGGACTGTGGGTAAGAACCCGCCCCTCCCGGCCCTCTATTTCAGAACCCTGCACCTGCTGCTCACACATTCCCCTCAGTGGACCCGTGGATATTTGAGACCCAGTCAGCCTGGCATAATCATTTGTAATGCACTCACACAGAGAGCAGTGAGACAGACAGACCCGGTGTCAAACTATCATTCTTAGACTGACAGCTCAAGTCACACTAAACCTGGCCAAAGTCAACCATAGAGAGCAGCCAAAAGTGGGTAAAAGTCATACTCCTTAGTTATGACAGAAGAACAGTGGACACTGATAAGTCGTTGTAACAAGAAACCTTTTTACAAAGCCTACAGTGCTGTAGAACTCAGTGTACTTCCGTTCATTTGTACTAGTACTACCGCTGTCAATCATACCAAAACTATCAGAACACATGACACATATACGACGCCACCACTCGAACCTGGCAAAGATAATATAAACAAAAGCACTTCATCATACTCAATGTGTAGAGCGAGTGGAGTTCTCATAGGGCCAGAACTAAACAGGTGCTCCCATGGCCCTGGCTATAAACCTGCTAATCCCAAGACTCCGTAAATATAGAACTCGGCAGAGTTCAAGATGAACAGCATCAAAGCAAGTGACGGCCAGCCTCTCTCACACCTCCACATTCAGCTGACCAACTCAAGAAAATGGTTCCCTTCTTGGCGAGACCGTCATCTTTTTGAGTGTACCGTGGCTAGGGTGCACTCACACACAAACGCATACATGAATACAGTAGATGTCTTTACACTACTTTATGTTCATAGTAAGTACTGTACTTTTACAATAAAGTACATGTCCGCGGCTCTCTAATACAACTCCAATAAGAATCTAACCGACTCAAGTAACGATCATGAGAGAAGCACTAAACAGACTTAAAGGCCCAGTGCAGTCAAAAATGTGATCTGCCTGTGTTTATAGAGACACTGAGTGTACAAAACATTATGAACCAGGTGAATCCAGGTGAAAGCTATGATCCTTTATTGATGTCACGTGTTAAATGCATTTCAATCAGTCTAGATGAAGGGGAGGAGACAGCTTAAAGAAGGATTTTTAAGCCTCGAGACAATTGAGACATGGATTGTTTGCGTCTGCCATTCAGAGGGTGAATGGGTAAGACAAAAGATTTCAGTGCCTCTGAACGGGGTATGGTAGAAGGTGCCAGGCGCACCGGTTTGTGTCAAGAACTGCAACGGTGCTGGGTTTTTCACATTCAACAGTTTCCCGTGTGTATCACGGGTATCAGAATGGTCCAACACCCATGGTGGTCCAAGGACATCCAGCCAATTTGACACAATTGTGGGAAGCATTGGAGTCACCATTGGCCAGCATTCCTGTAGAACGCTTGAAACGCCCCCAGTTATTGACACAAACCGGTGCGCCTGGCACCTACTACCATACCCCGTTCAAAGGCACTTAAATCGTTTGTCTTGCCCATTCACCCTCTGAATGGCACACACACACACAATCCATGTCTCAATTACCTCAAGGCTTATAAATCCTTCGTTAACCGGTCTCCTTCCCTTCATCTACACTGGCTGAAGTGGATTTAACAAGTGACATCAATAAGGGATCATAGGTCAGTCTATCATGGAAAGAGCAGGTGTTCTTAATGTTTTGTATACTCAGTGTATATTTCCACACTATGAGGTTGGAATAATACTGTGAAATTGATGATAATGCCATTTTAGTGTAAGAGCTGTTTGAAAAGACTGCATGACATTTCAGCCTGTTGTAGTGGGATGGCGTTTTGGACTGCCTGGTGATTGAATGAATAAACCAATAACATTTACATTTGAGTCATTTAGCAGACACTCTTATCCAGAGCAACTTGCAGTAGCAATTAAGGTTAAGAACCTTCCTCAAGGGTAGATTTTTCACCTAGTCGGCTCAGGGATTCAAATCAGCAACCTTTCGGTTACTGGCCCAACACTCTTAACCACTAGGCTACCTGCCACCCCAATAAGAAAAAGAGTTTTAAACTTCTCTGCCAATAACAGCTACTTTTCCACTTTCCCTCTCCCCACCAAGACCACTCCCAGACAGCCGTAGCAAAATTATTGCTGGAGAATTTGCTCTTTAACAAGAAGCTATTTTTGTTTTCAATTAAAATGGGCAACAACAAAAAATAACAGTAAGGTACTTAATTGTTACCCCAACAAAAGATTGGATATTGATATAAAAACAGCTGCTCTGGACCTTTAACAAAGCAGAGAGGCAATGTAGGACAAAGCCAGACTGCTATGCTCTTTATATGCAGCAGGCACTATAAAAAGAAAGTGTTTGTGCTCTGTGGTGAATAATACCTCTACAAGTACACACAACACCCCATCTCTGCCTGGCATCAGTCAGGTTTGACACAGCAATACATGTTATATAAAAGCCTTCCTTGCCTTTGAAATATGATTTAGCCTCACGTCAGCATGGGAGTCCCTAATGAGGAAAAGAGCTCTGCCTAAATCGAAACAGGAGAGCGTTTTTCAGAAAGGCATGTTGCATGCCATGCTCTTTGTCAATATCTTGTTGTGATTGTATATTCTATGTAGCTTACAGGTAGTCTTTGAGAGAGATATATTCACTTTGAAAATAATGTGTACAGTATCTAATACAGTATGCCAATGCCTGTTACCAAAAATATCAGTGCTTAGCGTTGGTACATTGTTTCACATGCGTTATACTTGTTTCCACAAACTCGTTTCTCGGTGTATCTTAATATAACAGATATGAAATGCTACATGCTTGATTCATCCGAGGCCTTTGGTCCCTGTGAGAAAACCTTCACCCCATCAGTTTTGTCTCTGCTCCACCATGTCCCCAGAGGTTCAGTGAGACGCAGTGCGAGAGTGTCTCTCCACACTGGCTCAGTGGTGTGAATGGTCTAACCCTCCACAAGCAGGCCGGTCTCTAATTACTGTACTCAATCTAAGAACAGGTCACAACACACCATTAGGAAAAAGGTGTCTAACACAAAACCTCTTCTACATTCAGAAGATGAACAGTGTGGAAATCAGCATCTTCATCATGCTGGTCTCAATGGTGTCAAAATGTGCTGTAGTCAGTCACTAAATTGCCGTGAAGACATGGCTTCTCTTGACTGGACCAAATGCGCCGATGCACCAACGTAACCTACCACTCCTTTCCATCATGTCGCCACCTCATGACCTGATATGTCAGTAAACCCATATTACTGCACCCAAAAGTAAAAACCAATATGATAGTCAATCTGATTTGACTATCTGATTGCCCGTTACATCTTATGTTCGTCATTCTTTTTTATTTTTTTATTACTACCCCTCGTTTTCATGCGTTTCTATTTGCCAGCGTCAGCTGTTACTTGGCACCCAGCAAGCTGCCCAACTCCTAAACAGTAACATTTCAAGCTGCTCTGGTATATAAATAGATAACAATGCAGACAAGCCCAGCACCTGTCCATGTCAATCTGGTCTTTCCAAAGTCAAAGGGAAGCCATGAACAAAACCTATGAAAGTTAATACATTGGACTATAAGTTACACCAAAGTCACACATTAGGCCTACGGCAAGATAAGGCAAACCGATCGTAGCTATACTGCAGTATGGTTTCTCTCACAGCCTTTATCAGTTACAATCAAAACGAACAGAGCAAAAGGAGTCCAGCATCACTCACCGTACGTAAGAACTGAATCTCCTCCTCTCCATCTCCTCCTTCCGCCATCCTCTAATGTATTACTTATCACTCCTTACTTATCACTCTATTCTCCCTGGTTGTTCCTCAGCAAGCCTCGCTCTCTCTCTCTCTCTCTCTCCCACCTCTTTTCTCTCACTCTCACTCCCAGCGTCTGTCTGCGTGTGGGCGTACTGAAGGACAATGTGGGTCCAGTGGCTGTGTTATGAGACAGAGTGACAGTTAACTCCTGCTCACTGCAACATGAAAAGGGAAAAGTGGGTGGAGCAAACTGTAAAACATTGTGTCACCTTTACCAAGTCCTATAGAATTCTTGTACCACATTAACAAATTGTACTGGTAAACGTGTGTCAATCAGATTTTAAATATCTACAATATGTGTCAATGACCAAGCCATAGCCCAAAACGTTTGTGTTGTTGCATTAGTCCCAAAGGGATTCCCATTTGTGAGGTGTGCAACAGGTTTGTGAATACAGATTTTTAAACCTTGGTACTTACTTACTTACTTACTAGGTCAGAAAAATGAAGTCAACCTCTAAACAATCAGGAAAACACCTCTCATTTTACTAAGAGGGATAGACTAATCTAATGTAAATTAATAACTCAAAAGGTAAAAATAAATAATTTTATTCAAACTGAAATACATACATTTACACAAATGATAGTCAGATATGTAAAACGCAACTTGACAATAATAAAACACAGCAGAGACTATAATAAATCAAACACTTGAAAACACCTTAAAAAAGGGGCAATCAGTTGCTACATAATATAATTTACTTGATATGAGAATGATATTTACCCATTGATTGACAGCTTAGTAAATGTTGTACACCATCAGAACCCAAAATAAGCTTCTTTTACTCCAATGTTTGAAAAACAATGTAAACAAACACGATATAGTCTCAATACATGATTAAAACTATAATTGTTATATTATGGACAGGCAGTCCTTGCATCCATAGCTTTGTCTATACATTTGAGAGTGGTTACATTTCTCCAGGCCCATCCCTCGGCTTTTTACCGAAACAGGGAGGCCACTTTGTTATTGTTCTACTGCTGACTGCTGCTTTAAAATACTACTTTTCTAGGATAACCTAACTTGGCATAACAGACAATTAAATATATATAAAAATAATATAAAAAACATGGCATTCATGCGAGTGATCTTATTTTCCCCATTTTTAAACCCTACTACTCCGTTAGTTACGGAGTACCATTTAGTCTGTCCTGTACCCCTCAGATCTGCAGAGGGTCCCCTGTGGCCATGCTAATCTCATGGACGGGCCAGCAGGGCGAGTCTCTGTAGCGTCTCTTGGTGGCCGGGAGCCTGAACTGCAAGACTGGTGATGGAGAGAGTTCAACGGGGACAGAACCCCCATCACTCTCACTGACCCCCATGTCTATCTCTATGAAGCCAAAAGTCATGACAGAGGAAAGGGAGCAGTTAGCCACCAAGTGTGCAGTGTAGAGGTCAGTTGATGTTCTGTCTAGTGGTGTGGGAGAGGGTCCACTGGGAATGGGAGAGCATGTTTCTGTTTGAGAGAGAGACGAGGGCTTGGAGGGAAAAGGGAGAGGGAGTTTGACTTCTGTACTTTTGGACTCCTGCTGTAGGGGGGCCATGGTCTGAGGTGGAACATCTAAGACCGTATCGGTCAGAAACGGTCTATTCACCTGCATTGGAACTGTGATGCGTTTCTCTTGCTCCTCCTTTGGATTGCATGTATTCAAGTGCATCTCCAGCAGATCATCATGTAGCTCTGACTCCTTAGGTTGTTCCTCCACAGGTTCCAATTGTCTTTCCTTGAGATTCAATTGTGATTCTTTAAATAGCCCTTGGCAGGATTCCTTGTTCTGCTTTGGATTGGGTGACGGAGGACCGCACAAATCCTGGATGGTCTGCATGAGGTTTTCCTGTTGTAGTTGAGGAGTATGTTGGATTTCAAACTGTCCCTCTTGGGCAAATGGATAAACACTAAGAGCGGGCTCTGGAGGTGGACATAGGACTGGCTCACTGAGGCTTTGAACAACCACTGGCACCTCTTGATGATTTTTAGAGGCTTGTCCTGGCCAAGGTCTGGGAACACCATCATGACTGATGGAGCGTCCAAACCGCCGTGCTCCCTGCCGGCGCAGACGTACAACGCTCCGCTGACCCCCCTCCCGTTGACTCTCATGCAGGACATCATTGAGCTGAGGTTCAGGGGGCCTTGGAGGAACCCTGGGGTTACGGAGCAGCGTTGTCAGAGCGTTAAACCGTCTGATGCGCTCTGCTACAGACATGTGCTGGTGTGTCCTCTTAAACCCCAGTCCTGACTCGGTCACCTTCCCTTTCTTCACCGGCAGTTGAAGTGTGTCCTCAGAGACTCCATCTTCTTTCTCGATCATCCAATCTGTTTTCTCTTTCTTGTAAATTTCATCTTGAATCCTCAGTTGGTCCAATGTCACCTCGGGCATACTGATGGAGCGACGAGGGTGACGGGGCTTCTGACTGACAGATATATCCACTTCTGACTGCTTCTTGCTTAGACTCACGTCTTTAGGGTCCTCTTTTATCCCAACCTGCTCTGGGCCCCTCAATACATGGTTCGTTTCATACTGTCTAACGGTTTCCTCTATTGTCTCGTTTTCCAACTTGACACCAGAGCATTCACATGATTCCCCAGCTTGTGTCCTGATAGGGGAGTCCAATGTCGCGAGATCTAGGAAGTGATCAGGATTTTCAGCAAAGCTGTAATTCAGCAGATCAGGCTCATCCTCCACTTCATTCCCCACTAGAATTGAATACAGATAAAATGTCACATTGAGTATTTAAGTGACTAACATGTAGATACATGGATGTAACTGAAAAAAATATATATAAAAAAATATAAACCTTGTCCTGGGCAATCAGTCATTATGACAGGAATCCTGGCTCGTCCAACCTCAGAGCTGGATGCTTCAGTCATACCATCAGTCATTATGACAGGAATCCTGGCTGGTCCAACCTCAGAGCTGGATGCTTCAGTCATACCATCAGTCATTATGACAGGAATCCTGGCTGGTCCAACCTCAGAGCTGGATGCTTCAGTCATAACATCAGTCATTATGACAGGAATCCTGGCTGGTCCAACCTCAGAGCTGGATGCTTCAGTCATAACATCAGTCATTATGACAGGAATCCTGGCTGGTCCAACCTCAGAGCTGGATGCTTCAGTCATACCATCAGTCATTATGACAGGAATCCTGGATGGTCCAATCTCAGAGCTGGATGCTTCAGTCATACCATCAGTCATTATGACAGGAATCCTGGCTGGTCCAACCTCAGAGCTGGATGCTTCAGTCATACCATCAGTCATTATGACAGGAATCCTATATGGTCCAACCTCAGAGCTTGATGCTTCAGTCATACCATCAGTGACCCTTATATTGCCCATGATCCAATTCTCAGTGTCATTCCCAATGGATGTGGGGGAAGGGTCCTGAGAATAAAGTCGTAGAGAAAGTAGATAAGTCAAATAATAGAGCTCAGCGTCAAAAGAGAAGCATGAGCAACGTGAAGACCCAGTGTTAGGACAGAATATTGGACAGCGCCAGACTTACAGGGCTGCTCCAGATTGTCATGTTGAAGAATCTAAGAGATGTCCTTCGATGAGCCTTGTCCTCCTGCCCCGGATGCCTTCAGGAAACACAGATACAGTCAGACACAAAAACAAGGCAATAGACAAACAAGGGTTAAATATAAGAACTAGAATCAATGCTTATGATGCTTTAGATTAACTTGTTTGATGTTTTATAATCTTTCTTGTGATTCCTCCTCTTCTCTGGGGCAGTGAGAGTGACAGAGAGCTCGTGCTCCCTACTGCCCTCCACTCCACTCAGGACAGAAGTGTGACAGCGGGTAGGGCTTTGGCCGACTGCCGCCTCGGAATCTACTGGGACAGTCAAAACATAGAACTTGTCATACAGTATCTTATGCGACTGACTAAAAGCTATTCTGCAGTACAGGCTATAAATACATCACCATTGGAGGGTTGTTTGCTCATGGATTGGTTGTCTTCTCTAAGGTCATGGATAGACCGTCTGGTTATACAGAGAATAATAATATTAGCATCAATAATAATATTAACATCAAATTGATCAGAAATACAGTGTAGACATTGTTAATGTTGTAAATGACTATTGTAGCTGGAAATGGATGATTTTTTTATGGAATATCAGAACAACAGTTTTCAGCTGTGCTAACATAATTGCAAAAGGGTTTTCTAATGATCAATTAGCCTTTTAAAATGATAAACTTGGATTAGCTAACACAACGTGCCATTGGAACACAGGAATGATGGTTGCTGATAATGGGCCTCTGTACGCCTATGTAGATATTCCATAAAAAATAGTTTCCAGCTACAATAGTCATTTACAACATTAACAATGTTTACACTGTATTTCTGATCAATTTGATGTAATTTTAAAAATGGACCAAAAATGTGATTTTCTTTCAAAAACAAGGACATTTCTAAGTGACCCCAAACTTTTGAACGGAGTGTGTGTGTGTATTTATTTTTTACAGACAGTTAAATGCAAGTACCTTTTTTTAGCAGAGCTCTCAACATCAGGGACAGGATCTTCAGTCGATTTTCGTTTAGATGTGACTGGTGATTCAGGTGTTTTGTGGTGAGCAGTCTTTGTATTTTGCTGGCCTGTGAGGTCAAGGTTATAAAGTCAGAGGCAACACACTTATTGGCCCTTACTGACGACAATCATTTCAGCATCACTTTTTACTAAAAGCATTTGAACTTTGCAACCGGTTAATAAGCAGCAAAAATCATATCATTACCACAACATTATGCACGTACTGTCTGGGGGATGTAAAAGGCCAGTGTGAGTGCGGCCTGTCTTCAATTTACTGAGAGCATCCACAAATATCTCTGGAGAGATCAAGCAAAAAAGTATAATAATCTGAATTGAATTCATACATTTTCCAGCAACGTATTTATTCAGAAATTATTATCACAGTATAAACCTCATTATCCAGTCATTGCAACACTCTCACCTCCAACACTTCGCCTCCTTTGATGTGCTAAAAGTCTATACACACCAAGTCCTGCCCTCTCCTGAAACCTCCCCCCATCAACTGGGGGTGTGGAGGACTCTGCTACTGTTGCCATGTCCATAATAGAAGGAGGGACAACACCTGGGGACATATAGAAGAGTGAAATTAGTATCAACTTTAAGTCTTACATCCGTCATCAGCTTCTATACAAATGTATATTTCTCTAAACTTACCAATGCGATCAGCGTGTATTATGAGTTTCTTGATCACTGCTGCTTGTCTATGCAGTCGTCTCTCTGTACCTGCGGTCAGTTTAGAGCCCCCAGCTGGACAATGTAGCAGATTAGGTGCAATCACAAGAGCCAGATTGCCCACTTCCATACGATTCTCTTTACATCTAGTGAATGTGAGGGATAGGAGATGGTGGAGAAACTTAGGCACAGAGAGACACAGATCTCCCTCTCGAAGCCCAGATAAAAGAAGAAGTCATGAATTTCTAGAAACAAACCTTTGAGCCGTCTGTCTCAGGAAGGTGCAGAAATATCGGAGGGCCCGTGAATGCGAGGGGGGGAACAGGGCTGTGAGAAGAAGAGCTCCATCCTTGCCCTGCTCCTGCCCCCCCTCCTCCTCCTCTAAGCCCTGTGCACGACACAGTGGCACCTGTAGCTCCATAGGGATGAGGGGCGAGGGCAGCTCCCGTAAGAACTGCTTCACAAGAGACGCCACATCACAGGGCTGCAGAGTGGCTGAATGTGGCAGAGAAAAGACTGGCTCCCCCTGCTCCAGGAAGGCCTGTCATGAGGAGGTAGAGCATCAACATAAAAAATATAGACCCATGGAGGTAAGAATTGACATTCCTGCACATCCCTCCTGTGCAGCCTCACCCTCAGAGCTCGCATCCGACTAAACGACCCGGTCTTTCGAAACAGCCCTTCAGTATGAAGATGCTGGGATAAAAATTCACAGGCATCCACCAAGAACCTATGGAATAGTTAGATCACTCAAATGGAAGTTTTAAGTCATGACCAACCAAAACTTTGGGCTTTCAGTTGTTCATTGTAATCAGAATAGGCCACATTAGATTTTACTTTATTTAAATCACATCTCCCAGTTATGACTGTATTTAAAGCAACAATAACAACTCAAGTTTACATACTTTGGCACTGTCCCACTCATATCAGTTAAATCACACTGTGGCAGCAATATCAGGTCCCGACCAAAAGCAAATTTAGATTGGTTCTCCTGAAAGACATCCATCAACAACAGATCATGGTGATGTGCTAAAAAGGCTTTCGACAACAAATCAATACCTCAACATTGGTAGTTTGCAAATGATGACTGGTAAATTTGAATATTTAAGAAACGTGACCTTGACAGTAATCAATCACGTAATCAAAAGTCTGTGGCAGCATATCGTGTTGTGGACAATGGAAAACATGCTTTATTGACGCATTGAGGTTGACTGTTGAGCAAACATATTGGCCTTGTTGGTTACCTGTCTGACAGGGTCGCTCGTGTATGGCCCATTCAAGAAGTTCTTCCAGTTTTTCACGCGAACTCCAGATGCTTTCAACGCGTGTATCACGGCCACCACGCGTAGACGGTCGTCCATGGGGTTTGGCGTTGGTAGATCCAGTTAGGATGTGTTCTGTAAAAATTAAATAAGTTGAAAGTAGTGACTTTTGAAAACTCCATCACTATTAAAAACCGACATTTCGTCAGAGCTAGGTAGCAAAATTATGTAGCCTACGTTGTTGCACGTCTTTGAGCCTTTCATCCCGCCGCCATAAAATTAGATACTTCCGGTCACCTGTGCCCAAATAAGGCGTAATGTAGGCGTGATGGGCACGGTTCACAGAGACGCTTGTCTGTTCTGAAGTCACAAATATAGTTTGAAATGGTCAGTACATAATGAAAAAGAGCCCCATACATACCCGCCATAGCAGGAGATGGAGCATATTTCACATTTATTGACATTGACTCATAGGGCATTTTCTTAAAAGCGTGTTAACAACCCTCGCAAACTGCCGGTCCAGACGGCATCTCTAGCCGCGTCCTCAGAGCATGCGCAGACCGGCTGGCTGCTGTGTTTACGGCATATTCAATCTCTCCCTATCCCAGTCTGCTGTCGCCACATGCTTCAAGTTGGCCACCATTGATCCTGTACCCAAGAAAGCAAAGGTACCTGAACTAAATTACTATCACCCCGTAGCACTCACTTCTGTCATCATGAAGTGCTTTGAGAGACTAGACAAGAATCATATCACCTCTACCTTACCTGTCACCCACTTCAATTTGCTTACTGCCCCAATAGATCCACAGACGATGCAATCGCCATCACACTGCCCTATCCCATCTGGACAAGAGGAATACACATGTAAGAATGCTGTTCGTTGACTATAATAGCTCAGCATTCAACACCATAGTACCCTCCAAGCTCATCGTTAAGCTTGAAACAACTGGGTCCTGGACTTCCTGACGGGCCGCCCCCACGTGGTGAAGGTAGGAAACAACACCTCCACTCCGCTGATCCTCAACACTGGAAAGGGAAATACCTAGTCAGTTGTACAAATGAATGCCTTCAACCGAAATGTGTCTTCCGCATTTAACCCAACCCCTCAATCAGAGAGGTGCGGGGGGCTTTTGGCACCTTGGAACAGTGGGTTAACTGCCTTGCTCAGGGGCAGAATGACAGATTTTTACCTTGTCAGCTCAGGGAGGCTACCTGCTGCTACTGGGGCCCCACAAGGGTGCTTGCTTAGCCCCCTCCTGTACTCTCAGTTCACCCATGACCCACCCAGTTCACCCACGACACAACAGTATTGATTACTAACAATGACGAGACAGTCTACAGGGAGGAGGTGAGGGCTCTGGGAGTGTGGTGCCTGGAAAATATCCTCTCACTCAACAAAACAAAGGAGATGATCGTGGACTTCAGGAAATAGCAGAGGGAGCACCCCCTATCGACGGGAACGTAGTGGAGAAGGTGGAAAGCTTCAAGTTCCTCGCCGTATACATCACTGACAAACTGAAATGGTCCACCCACACAGACCGTGTGGTGAAGAAGGCGCAACAGCACCTCTTCAACCACAGGAGACTGAAGAAATGTGGCTTGGCACCTAAAACCCTCACAAACTTTTATAGATGCACAATTGAGAGCATCCTGTCGGGCTGTATCACCGCCTGGTGTGTCAACTGCACCGCCCGCAACCGCAGGGCTCTCCAGAGGGTGGTACAGTATGCCCAACACGTCACCGGGGGCAAACTACCTGCCCTCCAGGACACCTACAGCACCCGATGTCAAAGGAAGGCCAAAAAGATCATTAAGGACCACAACCACCCATCCCACTGCCTGTTCACCCCGCTATAATCCAGAAGGCAAGGTCAGTACAGGTGCATCAAAGCTGGGACCGAGAGACTGAAAAACAGCTTCAATCTCAAGGCCATCAGACTGTTAAATAGCCATTACTAGCACATTAGAGGCTGCTGCCTATATACATAGACTTGAAATCCCTGGCCACTTTAATAAATGGAACACTAGTCACTTCAAATCAAATGTATTTATATAGCCCTTCTTACATCAGCTGATATCTCAAAGTGCTGTACAGAAACCCAGCCTAAAACCCCAAACAGCAAGTGTAACCGATGTGAAATGGCTAGTTAGTTAGCGGTGGTGCGCGCTAATAGCGTTTCAATCAGTGACATCACTCGCTCTGAGACTTGGAAGTAGAGTTTCCCCTTGTGTTGCAAGGGCCGCGGCTTTTGTGGCGCGATGGGTAACGATGCTTCGTGGGTGTCAGTTGTTGATGTGTGCAAGGGTCCCTGGTTCGAGCCCAGGTTGGGGCGAAGAGTGGGACGGAACCTACACTGTTACACAAGCAATGCAGGTGTAGAAGCACGGTGGCTAGGAAAAACTCCCTAGAAAGGACAAAACCTAGGAAGAAACCTAGAGAGGAACCAGGCTATGAGGGGTGGCCAGTCCTCTTCTGGCTGTGCCGTGTGGAGATAACAGCACATGGCTAAGATGTTCAAATGTTCATAAATGACCAGCATGGTCAAATAATAATAATCACAGTAGTTGTCGAGGGTGCAACAGGTCAGCACCTCAGGAGTAAATGTCAGTTGGCTTTTCCTAGTCGATCATTGAGAGTATCTCTACCGCTCCTGCTGTCTCTAGAGACTGGGACAAGTAGCACATCCGGTGAACAGGTCAGGGTTCCATAGCCGCAGGCAGAACAGTTGAAACTGGAGCAGCAGCATGGCCAGGTGGACTTTAATAATGTTTACATAGCTTGCACTACTCATCTCATATGTATATATTCTATTCTACTGTATCTTAGTCTATGCCCCTCTGACATTGCTCGTCCTTATATTTATATATTCTTAATTCATCATTCCTTTACTTAGATTTGTGTGTATTGGGTATATGTTGTGAAATAGTTAGATATTACTGCACTGTCGGAGCTAGAAACACAAGCATTTTGCTACACCCGCAATGACATCTGCTACCAATAACATTTTATTTGATAAAAGTTAACAGATCTTAGTGTGCAAGTTGTTTTCTTATGATGACAAAATAAGAAAAAAGTACAAGGAAGTACTTGTCTTTATTTAAACAGATACTGCTTGATTACTTTATCTTTTAAGAAATGTAAATCAAACGATGAATAGACTCTAGAGGGTGGTAGGTAGCCTAGCGGTTAAGAGTGTTGGGCCAGTCACCGAAAGGTTGCTGGCTCAAATCCCTGAGCCGACTAAGTGAAAAATCAGTTGATGTGCCATTGAGCAAGGCACTTAACCCTAATTTCTTCTGTAAGTCGCTCTTGATAAGAGGGTCTGCTAAATGACTCATATATATATATATTTTCTCACATATAAAAAAAATACAATGACTTGTATCCATATACTCAACTTCCTATTTGTCCAACAAAAATAATATTATATAAAACGGTTATAGTCTGTCCTTATTTACACATGCATCATCAAACATAGTACAATTTAATTAGAAAGTGCACATTCAAATCTACACATTGTTTATGAATTTGACTTTTAGTAAAATGTCAGAATGCCACTTTTGTGGATCTGCATGAATAATGTAATCTCCCCCCTTGTGGGTTTGTCTTTCTATCTCCATTTTGATCAATTCTGACACATAATTTCAGTCTTGTTTTTCTTTTTTTCCCAGAAAAGTTCTAAATGTTGCTGACGTGGCCCTTCACGTCCTCCTCCATGCCACCTGCCTCATCCCTCTGTCCAGCCCTCCCACATGGGCCTGGGGGCCTCAATTTCTCTTGGCCATCCAACCCTGAATGGTACACCACCCATCAATACCTTCACAGAGACAGAGGAGGAGAATCAGAGCAGTTTCTCTCTTTATCTTCAATATAAAAAAGTCAAACACAAAACTCAGAGTTACTCAGCTATAGTATACCTTGTAGACTGCAGTGCTTTCCCCTGCCTTTACTGGCAAAATGTAAGACTGATCCTTTCTTGCTGCAAGCAGAAGAGACGGGGAGACAAGGGGAAGCGATGAGAGGGGAGGTATTGAAGCATGCACAGCACTGCACTGCGCAGCTGTGGAGAACATGGAAAAAGGTTCACCATTAATATAGCTATTAACAATACAAATAAATATAACCAAACAATATATTTTGGGGATATATAAGCGTTACTGTGAAAAGTCTACATCCATATGCACTTCATATAATTATGCTAAATGTTCATGCTGACTGACTTACACAGACGTCCTCATACTAATTTTCCTGCTGACTCGAGCTGTACTCATCTTCTGGTTCTGACTTCCTCACTGCACTTTGCTGTGCCCATTTAAGTGCTGAAAATGATGTTGCTCTTCTCTTCCCTGAGCTCACAAGCTGAGGCCAACATTTTGCTCCTGACAACAAGATGTATTTTAGCGCTGTAAGGATACAGGTCAGTTAACAGGTCCGAGCCCAATTTCCCGATAGCGTTGGAATTTAGGTTTAGGAATGGTTTAACTATGCATCTTTCACCGATTTGACAGACCATTGCGCATATGTTAGGCTACACATCATGAAATATATTGAGACAAATTACAGACAGTAGCCTACAAGTAGAAAAATATAACGTGATTGAACATGAAACATATTTCAATATGATTGAAATAGGCCTATAGACTACGGTTTATTTTATTTATGTTTTCACTTGAAGCATATTTTATACATCGCTCGTTTGTATCAATTGCAGACATCGGCAGCTTTGTATTTGTTGTCAACTTTGTTCTGAAGTTATCCGTGGTCCCAGAGAGACGGATAAACCATGTGATGTTATGTTTAGCGGAGATCTAAATATGTATATGTGACGCGGGAGGGCAACAAAGCATCCACTGATGCACTTCTATGAGTAGTCTGAGGCAAGCGTTACACGGAACCCAAACCGGCTGCGCGCGTGCGCCATCGTGCATGCATGTATTTTGTCCCCCCCACACCAAACGTAGGTTAAAATATCAAAACAAACTCTGAACCAATTATATTAATTTGGGGACAGGTCGAAAAGCATTAAACGTTTATGGCAATTTAGCTAGCTTGCTGTTGCTAAAGGTTTAATGCATTTCGACCTGTCCCCAAATGAATGTAATTTGTTCAGAGTTTGTTTTGATATTTTAACCTGCGTGTCGTGATCGCGTTTGGTGTAGGAGAACAAAATACATTTATGCACCATGGCGCACGCGCGCAGCCGGTTTGGGTTCCGTGTAGATGACGAGCGTTAAAGTACAACGTTCATAACGATTGTTTTGGGAAACAGCTCGGAGATGTAACGATGCTTTTGGGAAACCGGGCGCTGATTGAATACGGCCCTTAGAGTTGGAGAGGTAATATCTTATCACTCTATCATATTTAGCAGATATGATCTGTGCCTTGCCCAGACTACTCAGGGTGGTGCGCGTTTAGCCCTACAAGTGATAATAGGAACCAGATCAATTTCTGTGCTGCGCACACGCCTCTGAGTTGCACTGGCTCGTTCTGCAAGATTTGAGAATATGTTTGCGCACCATTGACTAGAATTCAATCTTTGCGCTCTAGTGCTTTTAATGTGGGCATAGATTTAGCCTGCATATTAACTTTATTTTAGTATACAGGCGATATTGCATACCTTTTTCTTCTCTCCCTAGGCAAAGGACTGAAGCGTAACCTGAAAACGTTTGATTATCATTTGGCGTTGACACTGATAGTCCTCCAATAGATCTTGATTTATCTTCTGGATTTGCCTCTAAATGGGTTTTAAAACATATAGAGAAATGAATCTCCTAGTGAAAAGGCTATAAAACTCAGACATTCTTCAGCACTGTCATGAGGAAAACCAACCCCCTCCTTTGACAAACTACCAATTGCTCAGACTTGAGATTGGTGTCCAGCAGAGGCTCTGTCATATCCACCTGAATAGAAGTCAGTGAGAGAAATCTGCATCCACAGCACAATTCTGCTGACACTTTGAATATCACATTCCTGTCGGAGTCCGTCTCATCCTTACCTGATGGCACACATCTGTAAGCAGAGAAGACTCCTCCATGTTTAGCTGTCAAGCTCCCGCCTATTCCTCTTTGGATTGGTGGATACATCTCGTTATTTTAACTTTTTTTTTTTTAATATTCGATGAGGGATGTTGATATAAACCCCCTGTATTAGTTTGGACTTAAATCGTCTAGGAAATCTATGGCAATACTTAACTGGCTGTCCAGCAATTACCAACTTAAAAGTTTGAAGAATTTAAAAATGTGTAAATATTATACAATCCATGTCTGCAGAGACTTACCCAGAAAGACTCACAGCGGTAGTCACTGCCAAAGGTGATTCTAACATGTGTTGACTCAGGGGTGTGAATACTTATGTAAATTAGATATCTGTATTTAATTTAATACATTTGTTCATTTCTAAAAACATGTTTTCACTTTCATTATGGAGTATTCTGTGTTGATGGGTGAGAACAACAATTGAATCCATTTTGAATTCAGGCTGTAACACAAAATGTGGAATAAGTCAAGGGGTAACGTTATGAGTACTTTCTGAAGGCACTGTGTATATATATATATATATATATATATATCATTTTATTTTGCCACAGCAAATAGTGTTTTATAAGCTGTGAGCTGGGGATCCCTGAGAAGATGCATGACACCATAATAAAAATAAATCAAATCAAGCAATATTGCTTCTGCTAGCTAGTCTTCAGATAACAAGTCAACATATCAGTTTTCAATATACTCGCCCAAATAGCATCTTGTTCCTTTCTCTCTCCATTATATTCACAAAACCCTGAAACTAGCTCTTGCACTTACTGTGAGTAATGTTCGTATTCAGGCTTTCGCAAATGTTTTGTTTACAAAAACACAGAAACTCTAACTTCCTGTTTCCATGTGTCGATAATTGAGTCAAGATGATGCACCGATGCGAATGTCAAATTGTATCAAATCACCACACATGACATATACATGAAATATCCACTTCTGTGTAGTTCTTAATTTGACCTAAATTGCAATTAACTCATGTGCATTGGGGCATTTGTAATCATATTAGTTGTTGCCTGCAGTGTTATACTGTGTTGGGGGAAAACGACCCCTTAATGTATTTTGTGAGAACCAAAAAGCAACATTTGGTAAGATTTAGATATGTACATAGACAGTACTGTCTATCCTGAGGCAAACACATTTTAACGAGAAGTGGGCAGAAATACGTTTTTTTTTGATCGGGGCAAAACACCCCCTCAATAGGGCAAACTGACCCCTGAAGGTTAGTGTGTAAATCTATTTTATGTGTTACTTTGACATTTAAAAGCTAAAGTCAAGGTATTTTAATTAAATAAATCAAATATCAAAGTAAAAAATGACACTACACATCTCACTATTAATATCCTCATTATGATGGGGGTGGGGGGAATATTATATCAATGTATTCAAAATTGTTTTGAGATGAGACAAATTCAATTTTTAGATGAGCAAGAGTAGTGGCAGCCAATGAAAGTGTAGGGGAAAAATGTGGTTTCTGTGAGAATTATAGGAAGTTAAACCCAGGGAGGTGTTTAACCCCAAGCCACCTAATTACTTCTTTACCATGTGCCTTTAAAAACACTAACTTTTAGGTGTCCAATGTTATAGCTGTGTGGTTCTTGTAATGATCCATAATTAAAATCTGGACTTTTGTGAGCTGTACTCAAGGAAACAAGACAGAAATCAATAAAAAAACTAGAGACAACCAAATAAAATTACATTTTGAAGTAAAAATCTTCAGATTATATTCTCAAATACAAAAAGATTACATTTTGTTTGAACACAGAACCATATGCAGATACTGTTTTACATACATGGTATACCGTTTTACAAGCACACAAACTAGTTATTGATCACAAGATTCAAAAACGACTTTAGGGACATGTTACAGAATATTTTAAATGGTGTGAAAAATGCTGGTAAATGTGGGTTTTTACAATCACTGTCTTTTTATACACGTTATAGGAAAAACAGTCATCAAAATGCCTGTCTTCAATTTCAATAAATATGGGCAAAATATTAATGGTTAAATCAAAATGAGAATAATAAGTCCAGACTCAACACCAAATTCTTTAAAACGTATGGTTCTTTGATCTAAAACTAAAAAATGTCGTGTCAATGGCAAAATATGAAAACAAAAACAATGTTGTCCAAAAATATTCCATCTCTTAAAAACACATTGAAATGTACACATGCAAATCCCAGCTACCTTTTATGAGCTCTAATAAACATTCACTGCGCAACACTGAACTGTCCTACATCTGCATGTTAAACTACACCTCTGTTGCTCATTTCAAATAGCCAACGTCTAGAACAGGCAAGAAAAATAAGCTGCGTGTTACTAAATTGTTGCTGGACCTACTGCAAAAATAATGCTAACGTCGTGGCGTGGCAAGAACAAAGATCCTGGATCTAAAAAGGCAGGGAAGAAAAACTGAACCCTTACATTTTTTTTGAAAATGTAAGCTATAAGAAAGCGAAGGCTAATCATTAAGAAGATGTATGACAATTAAAAGGTAGAGGTCTAGCCTGCAGGCAGGATAAGCAATGGAATGCTGCTGAGGGAATGAGATCCGTCTCATCAGCACACTACTTTAGGCCTACTGTGTTCCCTGGGGGCCCTGAGAACCCTGGCTGTAGTTTCCATATTGGCTGTAGTACTGATTCCATTGGCTCTGGTTCTGGTAATACTGCTGCCACTGCTGTGCATACTGGATCAGAGCGAGCAAGACATTATCAACACAGTTTTAGACAGGTGAACATGATATATGGGACAACCTAAGAAACTAGGTTGGCCCGACTCACCTGTTGATACTGCTGGTTGTAGGTCTGTTGCTGCTGGTTGTAGGTCTGTCCAGTGGCAACAGGAGCAGCGGAGGCGGCAGGAGTTTGGCTGTAGCTCTGGCTGTAACCTGGGTACTGGCTGTAGCTGCCGTAGTTGTAACCCTGGTTGTAGTTGCCCTGATTGTAACCCTGGTTGTATGTCTGTGGCTACAAATGAAAACATACGATGTCAGAAAGTTTGAAGGTCTGGTGAAGGGTTGACAGAGGAACAAATTCCAGAGGGAGAACCACATGTAGGGAGATGCCATTTAACACAGTTTACCTGTCCTTGGCTGTAACTCCCAGTGGCTCCCTTGTTATATTGTCCTTGGTGGTGCTGATTGTAGCTCACTCCAGATTGCTGGTTGCGGTTGTAGCCATGTTGTCCTCCTGCAGCACCATCACGGTTGCTCCCCCAGCGGTTCTGCTGGTAGCCTCCATGGTTATACCCTGTAAAGTGTAAAGCAAAAGCAGTTAAGAAGGCTCACTAACACGCAAAAAAATTATTTAAAAATAAATTCCGCAGAAACCTTCCACCTCACCTCCTCTGAAGTTGCCACCTTGACTCTGATAGCCTCCCCTTCCTCCTTGGGGGCCACCACGGTTGTCATAGCGCTGGTAAGGTGCACCGCGACCACGGAATCCTCCTTGGCGGTTGTCGAAGCGTTTGTCTGGGGGTGGGCCGGCCTTGCGGCCCTCCTCATTGTATTGCTTTACCAGTGTGTCAGCCTGTTCTCGTTGCAGCTCGATGAAGGTCACGTTGTCAAGAAACTCACCAGCTTCTGGGAGCACAAAGTTGGCTACAGGAAGCAGAGGGGTAGGCGTTGTCAGGACGAGTATAGCGGCGCCGTCGAAAGAAAGAAAATCATTATTACTATCTGATAGACAATACTAGGAAGGGGTAGGAAGGGAAAAGAGGGAAGTGGGGGAGAGTTATACCAGAATTGTAGCAAAACATTACCTCAAGGGACAGGGGAGAATTTGCTCCAGTTTAGGGAGGAATTGTATTTAACTAGGCAAGTGAGTTAAGAACAAATTCTTATTTACAATGACAGCCTACCCCGGCCAAACCCTAACCTGGACGACACTGGGCCAATTGTGCGCCGCCCTATGGGACTCCCAATCATGGCCGGTAATGATACAGCCTGGAATCGAACCAGGGTCTGTAGTGCCTTAGACCGCTGAGCCACTCAGGAGACCATAGAAAAATAACTAAACTAAGGAGAGTGATGAATACGTAGCGTTTTCAGTTGTAAACCAGAAGCATAGCTTACGGAAGCATAGCCTGTGGGCGTATGTCCTCAGTTAGTCCTTAAGTAATAAATGTCGATTTTTTTCCCCCACTCCCCTGGTACTGGAAATTGCACTGCCAATGTTTTTTTAAATTTTCAATTAATAATCTATTAAAATCTCATCCTTCAAGGGTCAGTATCCAAACCAACACTTGAAATGGATGTCACCCTGCACCCCGAGTTTGCAGTGCAAAATAGATGAATGAGAAAGATGAAAGAAATGGTTGAAAATAAGAGAATGATAGATGATAAAGGGGGAAATAGTGGGAATAGCTCTTTGAAGGGGGGCGGGGGACGGGTGGGATCTTCCAAGTTTCGATAAAACAACAAAAAAAAACATAGGAAATGCATTGTCTTTGTGTGGTTTTTAATTTTTGTTATCCATGGAATTCCTACCTTTCATTTCAAATACAGCATGATCGGGAACATCCTTCCCTTCCTCATCAGATCGCTTTAACGTTCGCTCTTTTAAATCCTCGTCCGTGGGACAAATTACAATAGCCTTGCGTTGAAAACCTTCAAAAGGACGCATTTTTCGTCTCTGGGCTGATCCATATACATTTGTCTAGCAAAGTTGACAAGAAAGAAGTAGAAGCTGTTTATTATTGTTCACTTGTCTCTGCTTTTGTTATGGCTTTGCGTTCCATAGGAGGGAAATTGGATTCCTGCAACGATGAAAGTGAGTTTTCCCCCCTCCCCCATACTGTTCTGGAACTACATATGGTTCTATCTCACAACCCAACAACTTACCTTTGTGTCTGGAATCCATTTCCTGGGAGAAAGAACTTTGGGGACCCATGTTAGCCATCTATTGGGTCAATTCTTGCAAGTTCTCAACTGGTTAATGTTTTCAATGAAAAGTTAGCTACTTAAGGCCAGAGTCTACATTACAAAATAACAGTTGCGTTTTTTTATTTTATTCTGTTACAAAAATATGCTGCATCTTTTAATCTATTTTTGCCATGTTTACAACGCACCCTTACAAGGTTGAGCAAATAGATTCATGTGCCCATTAATCCCTTCTGCCACACAGCTCACATTCACTTCCATATAATTAACAGTTGAAAAACTAAATCTGTAAAATCAATTGAATTGTTTCCAGGTAAACTCTTAAGGACAATCAATGAACTGTTTTTGGAACTATTCTCTGTGGCAGGTATTTGCTATGCCACTGCTCTGATAATGACCTCTTTAAAAAGAATCAACAAATAATGAATCGTTTTTTAAAGTTGCGTAATATTTCAGCTACAATAACAGGGTCCCCATTTACTTACCAGAACTTACCTGTTTGTCAATAGCCCAACTGTCTCATGACAATAACAACAGACAATACCTACCTGTCAATACTCACTTACTCTGTGGCACCCATTAGAATGTCCAGGACCTTACCTACCTTGAGTAACTTGAGCAAACGCCCTGAAAATTCAAACATGTTAGTTCACTTACCTTAAGGTTTTATTTATTTAACATACAACATTAAACAAGTTCCATATGCTGTCTGTATGTATAAATCAGCTATCATACATCAAAGGTGATGTGAGTTTAAACTTGAGCTAATCTTACAGTTAACGAACAACAGAAGGTGTATTTCTTACTCACCACCCGGCAGTGTTTACTTGTTTTTCAACATCTTATTACAGACATGGACTATTTGTACAGCTTATAGCTCTTTAAACAGGACATAGAGAGGATATCCCCCCAAAATATTGAGTAAAAACATACAATTGCAATACTGCTTTCATTTAAGCAAAACAGAAAGAATGATTTCAGCAGCATGTTCAGGGTGATAACTTCCAGGAGTTCAGATGTCGATCAAGGCCTCTACACTAGAGAGACCGCATCACAGAGTGCATTAATGGACATGTGCATCAGTGAACAACAGTGAACAGGGTTGGGAAGGAGGGAGGGTGAGCATAGTATGGGATGAGTATGGGGTGAGAAATCAGACAGTACCTGATCCAGGATGTAGTTACGCTTCTTGCGGGCAGCGATCTGGATCAGCCTGTTCAGACACTGTGTGGCCTGCTGGATCAGGACATCCCACCGACCAGAATAGTTCTTCTGACGCCGCAGCCCCATCACCTGAGGGTGGAGGTTTTCATTACGTTAGAGGGGAACTTGACACTAAAAGACCAAGACTAAAGGATTCTGTGTTCAAACAAAGATAACAACTGACCTTCATCTTCTCCATTATGGCGTTGGTGCCCAGGATGTTGTAGTTCTTTGCAGGGTGCTCCTCCGCGTGCTTCAAGGCCCAGGTGGTTTTCCCAGACGCAGGCAGGCCAACCATCATCAATAGCTGGGGTAAAACAAGAGGGTCAAACATGCAATTGGTCATGGCATCTCACAGCTACTGATGACAGAAGCAATCTAGTCTAATGAATACAAAAAAAATCATGATCCACTTGATGATCCAACATGGCTGGCACTCACCTCACAGTCAGCCTTGGTGGCAGGCCCAACAGTCCCCCGCATCCTGTTCTCCAGAGGGACGTCCTGAATGAAGGTGTATCCCTCAGGCAGGGGGAAGAAGGGCTCCTCTTTCTGGCCAAAGTTGAATTCAATGGCACAGTTCTTCACAAGAACGTGGGGAAAGAGTGGCCGCTCGGCCAACTCCTCCCGTGACACACGGAAGGCCACATCCAGCCACTTGCCGTTCTTTGAGAAGGCCATCTCCACTTCCTCACCGCTATCGAAGTCCTGAACAAGACATGGAGAGGAAAACGTTTAGGCTTATTGAGTACTCAGCTTCTATTAGTCTCTAAGTGAATCTTCTGCAACATCACAAATACTTACAATGTAGCACCCAAGGACATCGTTTTCACCAAACTTTTCCCCGTAATCCTCGAATTTACACTTGGAAGATTTCTTGCCAGTTCCTCCATAGCCATAAGAGAACGGTTCTTCACCTGTAATGGCAGTACAAATAGGAGTTTGTGTTGTTTCAAATCACATAAAATATTGATAATAACAAGGACATAATCCGGAATGTTCCAGCTCAAGTACAGAAGCATTTTTTTTAAACTGACCGAGCTGTGTGTTGCAGGTGTCCAGAGACCAGCCAATGCGCACTACATGAGGATCAGGCTCACTGCTGGGAAGGTGCTTCACAGAGATCTCCTCGTTTATCTGGGCAACAAAAACATGCACCAAATTATTATTCATAAAAATCGAATGAGACTCGACGCAAAAAATAATATATATATATTCCATCTGCAAAGCACCGAAGTGAAATGCAACTTAATTTAAAAAGGAAATACTCTACCTTCATTTCAAAGCAGACACGTCCTTTGTTGACACCATAGGAAGCTCGTGCACCTGACCACAGGTATGCAAAACCTTCAATGGTCAGCGGGTATCCACTATACCGGTCACGTGATACCTTGAAGTGCAGATCGCAATTATCTGTGAAAAGCAAAAAACCTCATCAAAAGTCAATAATAAACCATTTAAACCATTCAAACAAATCCTACTACCATCCCGAAACATAGTACTTTCACTCACAAGTATCAATGGCCACAAGAGTGTCATCAAAATCTTCTTCCTCTTCCTCTGCTGGAGGCTGGGGAGAACGTCCCCTATGTGACGAGAGTGTGGAGCATAAGCAAGAGGTGTAGTTCTATAGAATGTTTTCAAGACACTTTAGTGAAGTAGTTTTCAAACTACCGATGTGCACGGATATTGGAATATCCGAGCGGGCGTTAGTATTGGAATATTGTGTGAGTATAATTTGTTGTGCCAAAACATTTTATGGGCTTGTTTTAACACTGGAAATGCTTTTTCTAAATTAAATTATAATATCAATGTGATACATGTCATACAAGGATATACCATGACATTTCAAATGTTTTGGGGCGGCAGGGTTAGAGCGTTGGACTAGTAACCGAAAGGTTGCAAGATCAAATCCCCGAGCTGACGAGGTACAAATCTGTCATTCTGCCCCTGAACAAGGCAGTTAACCCACTGTTCCTAGGCCGTCATTGAAAATAAGAATTTGTTCTTAACTGACTTGCCTAGTTAAATAAAGGTAAAATAAAAACAAATAAAACATTTAAAAAAATACTGGTAGCCTTCACATTGGTAGCTTGTTGTTTATGTTGGCCAATCAAAGCGGCTCAATGTGTAGTGAGAGTTCACTATTGCAATGCAAAACAGAATAAAATGACTGAATTAAAAGTTAGCGAAATTAGAAGGAGTATGCTACAACGAGCAACCAACAGGTTGGCTGTTTTATCCGAATGGGTTTGGGGGGAAAATCACTAAATGTGGCCTCAACTAGCTTTTCAGTGTAGCTAGCTTCTCTAGGCTACTCCAGTCAAGACAGGCACTGTTATATGGGATGATAAATAACATCGTGGCTGCTACAAGTTAGGTAGTCTTGGCTGTACTAGAGTAGCAGCTCTCTATGCCTCCATCTGCTCGCTCCAATCTCACAGGCACCTCCGCAGATGCAGCAATAGAGCGCCGGCCGTTCCCCTCGCACAGGTTAAAAAACTTGAGTTAAAAAAAACATGCATTTCAAATATCCGGATATCCAACAAAAATTAATGATACTATTTGAATAGTGAAATTATTTTAAACCCCCATCCCTATTTCAAACTTGTTCCACTTAGAAACATTTTAAACACACACGTGTACCTTTTTTCCTCCCGATGTTCATAGTATCCATAACCGCGGCCTTCATCGCATGGCCTCTTACGGTTGTATCGGTTATCCTCCGTTTTGGTCTGGGTCGCCTGCTCAGCCTCCCATTCATTGGCTGGCTCTGGATGATGAGCCCTTGGCTGCTGTGGCTCCTTCTCTTCCTTCAACTGGTCCTGCTCCTTTTTCAACTCTGCTTTCATCACCAAGTCCTCTGCACCAATGAGGTCAATGTTGTCAATAATTAAGGCTTGAGCAACAGTGTGAATTGAGAGAATATACCAAGCATTTACTGACCTGGCTTAATTTCAGGCATCTCCACAGGCTCAATTGATGCAGACTCCAGTGGCTCTTGTTGCACAGGTTCTGGTTGCACTGGCTCTGGTTCTTGTTGCACAGGCGTTCTGGTTGCACAGGTTCTGGTTCTTGTTGCACAGGTTCTGGTTGCACTGGCTCTTGTTGCACAGGTTCTGGTTGCACAGGTTCTGGTTGCACAGGTTCTGGTTGCACAGGTTCTGGTTCTTGTTGCACAGGTTCTGGTTGCACTGGCTCTGGTTGCACTGGCTCTGGTTCCTGCATCTCCGGTTCTAGCACCTGCGGCTCTTGTCTTTTGTCCGACTCATACGCCTGCGGAATCTGTGGCTCCATCACATCTTCTGTGAAATCGACCATCCCATATCCCATTGTAGGGACTTGACCACACATCTGTGCCCCATCCCGGCTGTCTTCTTCACTCTGTTCATTAGCACCATTCGCCGAATCAGCCTGCGAGACAAACTGTACTTCATTGTTCTCAATATCTTTTTCTTCTTCCCCATCATCTTTACCTAATAAAGAAAACAGTGTCAGTATCACAAGCTGCTTGTTTTCCATATTTGGAGTAGTACAGCAGTTTCATCTGCAAACAATCTGTGAACAACAGTGGACGTGGCTGTGTTGGTGCAATCTTACAACTGTCTACATACACTTTGAACAACTAATATTTGTACCGTCATCACCATCTCCAGCGTCTCCGCCAGTATCGTGTTGCTGATCCCCCTCCTCCCCAACATCGGCAATCGGTGGCCCGTCCCCCTCACCTGCAGCCTCCGCCTCAAGTGCTGACTGCAACCTTGAGACAAGATCCGCCTTCAGGCCACGAGTATCCAGGCCTCGCAGCTGAAGCGCCTCCTTCAGCTCGTTGACTTTGAGCTTCTTCACATTGATTCCACTCATTTTTCATGCAACTTTTTCAGTGATCAGAAATTCCAATCTATAAGATATTAATGCACAGGCAAGGAATTCAGTTTAGAAATGTACTTAACCGCCTGGTAGTGGTAACGTTAGCTAACTAGCTAGTTACTGTTGTTAGTTACACATATTATTGCCCCATCTGAGCTAGCTAGCTCGCTATTTCGTTGCATTACAAGACCATGCATGGACATCGCTCGCGTAGCAAAAACATACAATACGCTGCGAAACAACGCACGGGTCAAAGGCCAACAGTTTCCTTAAAGTTAGCTAACTAGCTAGGTAGATTTCTACTGGAGAGCCAGTCTGACGTCACCACACACCAACACAACTAGCTGTATACAAAAAAACATGTATTTTTTACTTTACCTTTATTTAAATTAGGCAAGTCAGTTAAGAACAAATTCTTATTTACAATGACGGCCAATTGCGCGCCGCCCTATCACGACCGGTTGTGATACAGCCTGGAATCGAACCCGGGTCTGTAGTGACGCCTCTAGCACTGAGACCGCTGCGCCACTCGGAAGCCCATAGATAGTATAGTGTAGCCAAGAAATGTTTATTTACATTACTAACCTCTTTCCTCACCCCTATAATGTCCTTGCTAAAGATTCATGCAGCGACCAACTCAACTGAAACAAAATGGACGATTTTGTCGCTACCGAAGCCCTCCCTCCACTGCGAAGCTGTAAACATCTTTGCGCCGCCTGTTTCTTCTTCTTTCAGTTTTTATTGGCGAATCGCAACCAACTGACAGCTGCATACATCGCCACCTACTGTACTGGAGTGTGAGACTGGTCACAACCTATCTATGCCTCCATATTTTCTTAACTAACCCAACATTTCTAATAAAATAATTCTGTACAAACCTCATTACTCCCATTACTCCCATCACTCCATTCCCATCCAACCTCTCTGACCCTGTCCAACAACCTCTTCCTTTCTACATCATACATTTCATGTTCAACCATTTCCTCTACCATACAGCCATTACACAATCCAGTATCATGTTTGCCTATCAATTTCAAAGAGGAATTCAAACCTGTATGCCCTAATCTCGTCCTACACAACATAACTTCCTCCCTTCTGTTCCCATTATATGACATTATCTCCCATACAGATTTCCTTGTACTATGAAAATGTCTGCCCTTACTACTTTCATCCCATTGTCTCTGCCAGCAATCTAACCCATTTTTCTGAATCAATGTTTTAATTTCCCCTCTACCCAGCTGCACCTGTATATCCACAATAATATTTTACACTGCTTTTTTTCGCTATTATATCTACTATATAATTTACATAAACACCTGTATGATCTGGAATCCAACGGAACTGAATTTCAATATAATTTCTTTGTAACCCCAACAACAACATCATTATTTCGAACCATAAATCGTCACGTTCTCACTTTCCAGATCTTAAACTACACAAAACTGAGTCTGAACATATTTTGTAGTTTTAAATGCACCATTGTGCATCCTGAGTGCCCTCGCTTGCATCCTATCAAGGCGCAACAGCGATGTAAAATCTGCAGAACCATATACAAAGCACCCATAATCTATGAACGATCTCATCAAAGTACGATAAATATTAAGTAAAGATTGCCTATCTGCGCCCCAATCATCCCCAGCTATTGTCCTCATAAGATTTAATACTTTCTTACATGTAATATGACCTCTCCATGTAAGCTTTTCATCAAACCATTGCCCCAAATACTTAAATTCTGTTACCCTTTCCATTTGTTCTCCATATAATTGAACATAATCTTTTTGTTAGCTAACAACATGTAGCAAGATTTAGATAAAGATAACTTGAAACCCCATGATAATAGCACCAACCTGTGGAGTTCCATTTTCCACCTCATATTCTCTTGATATCTCCAATCCCACCCTGACCTGGAAGGTTCGGTCAAACAAGAAATCTATAATCCAGTTGTACATTCTCCCACTAATACCCATTCCATTCAATTTAATCAGTAGACCTTCCCGCCACATTGTATCATATGCTTTTTCAATGTCAAAACTTTTTCAATGTCAATGTCATGACACAGACTGACCAGGTAAACCCAGGTGAAAGATATGATTCCTTATCGATGTCACCGGTTAAATCCACTTCAATCAGTGTAGATGAAGCGGAGGAGACAGGTTAAACAAGGATTTTTAAACCTTACGACAATTGAGACAATGATTGTGTATGTGTGCCATTCAAGTGAATACAAATATGAATAATTCATATTTCTCTTGTTTTTGTAGCCAACCTAGCCAACCCCTAACACTGGCCAAGTCTCAGGTGAGCAGTGTACGCAAGAATCTGAAGCTGCACCTGTTGGCGGTGCTCAAGCACCCCTGCAGCCTGGAGTTTCAGGGTCAAATCAGTACTCTCCTCCTGGACCTGCGGATGTCCCCGAATGAAATTACCCGCAACACCCCAGCCCCACACGAACAGGCCCTGCCATGAGCTCTACACCGAGGGCATAAAGATCAAGATTGGTGAGTTGACTCCCACACCCCATACATCCTGTTATCAACCTGCAGTTCCGTACCATCTCTAATCTACAGTTTTCCTACTTTCAGAGCCTGCTCTTATAGAAGATGACGAAGATAAAGAAGAGCCAGCCCCCCTTCGGTCCCCAAGCCCTCCTCCAGGACAGTAGCACAGTCAGCCATCGACCTCACGACTGAGTTCCTTCACCCTCTGTTCTCCCCAGAGAACATGGCCAATCTGGTAAACTGCCGTGGTAGACTGTGGTTCATTCATCTTTGACACCAGGAGGATGTGAATGCCATTCTCATGTTTGTGTTGCTCTTCCACATACAGGTACTGATCAGCATTGTATCATGCCAGCGTCCTTCCAGGCCACATACACAGCAGTGGAGTCTGCAGGAACAGATGCCCAAATCAAACATTTGCTATAGAGTATAGGGTCAGGAACACTTATCTAGATGTAATATTTCAGTTGTTTTTTATTTTTTGTGGAATCATTTTGTAAAAACCCTGTTTTTGCTTTGTCATTATGGGGTATAATGTTTAGATTAATGAGGGGAAGAATTATTTTTTTTTAATCCATTTTAGAATAAGGCTGTAACGTAACAAAATGTGGAAAAGGTCAAGGGGTCTGAAAACTTTCTGAATGCACTGTATATGTCCCTGTTAGTTGTGCAGGTGTGGAAGTATCCTAAGGTGTGGGAGGGCTTTGTGAAGTGCTGCTAGAGTACCAAACCTGTGATGAGGGAGCCTCTTCTACAGCATGTCCACTCTTTTAGCCCCCAACTAACATCATCTCAGGTCCTGTGTTGCTCAGTTGGGTTAGGGTTAGGGTTAGGGTTATTTCCCTCATTAAAATGCAAATCATTTTAGAACATTTTTGACATGCGTTTTTCTGGATTTTTTTGTTGTTATTCTGTCTCTCACTGTTCAAATAAACCTACCATTAAAATTATAGACTGATCATTTCTTTGTCAGTGGGCAAACGTACAAAATCAGCAGGGGATCAAATACTTTTTTCCCTCACTGTATGTCATTTTAAGTGAAAATTTTAACACCCGCCAGTTTAACCCAGAAGCCAGTCGTACCAATGTGTCAGACGAAACACCGTTCAACTGGCAACAGCCTGCAGGCACCCGGCCCAACACAAGGAGTCACTAGGGTGCAATGAGCCAAGTAAAGCCACCCCGGACGACGCTGGGCCAATTGTGCACCGACCTATGGGACTCCCAGGCCACAGCCGGTTGTGGCACAGCCCGGGAATGAACCCGGGTCTGTAGTAACGCCTCTAGCACTCTGATGCAGTGCTTTAGACAGCTGCGCCACTCAAGAGGCCAATGCCCTTCATTCTTAATTACAGCATGGTCTCATAGACTCCACTTAACATAGTAAAGGTAAATCTGGCTGTTCAAATCAGTATGATATGTTACGTTTGGTATGGCTACATAAGACAGATGGTTACTTAAACCAAAAACGAAAGTAGGGTGGGTGGTTTGGGTGAGTCGGGTTGGGTTGGGTTGTTTTGGACAGTTGGGCGTAATATGTGAATGTCTAGCAACCCAAAGGTTACAAGTTCGAATCTTGGACAGGTGGGCATAAAAGGCAAATATCTAGCAACCCAAAGGTTGCGAGTTCAAATCTCATCATGGAAAACTTTAGCATTTTAGCTAATTAGCCACTTTTGAACTACTTTTTACCTACTTTGCAACTACTTATAATGTTAACTAACCCTTCCCCTAACCTTAACCCTTTAACCTAACTCCTAAACGTAACCCTAACCACTAGCCTAGCTAATGTTAGTTAGCTAGCTAACGTTACCCACAAAGCTAGAATTCGTAACATATCATACGTTTGCTAATTCGTAACATATTATACGTTTCGCAAATTCATAACATATAATACAAATTGGAATCCGTAACATATCATACGAAATAGGTGATGGACATCACAGATGAATGCATACCATATGAAACGTTACATATCATACAAAAATGTATCGAATTTACGTACAGAATAATACGAAATGCTCTGAGACCAGGTTGATTGCAACAATCCCACCTGTTGCAACCTTCGCACCCCATCCGGTACAAGCAGAACCTTTTTCAGCACCACTGAAAGAGCCAGTGCTACCAGTCCAGCAGTTTGTGCCAAATACAAAAGAGGAAGAGGAGCCCATGGAGGAAGGAGAAGCAGCCCCCGCTAGACGAAAGGAAACTGCTGACATAATTTTGCAGGTCATTTTTTGTCTCTTGTACACTGGCTGGTTGTATTCATGTGAAAGTTTTGAAAAGGTATAGCTTTAATGACACAACTGGTATCTTGCAACCGATAACGAGCAGAATAATCTACAGTCACTATGGGTATCCCCTCAAAATGACACTCATAAAAGCCATCCTGAAATATTATTAGATATACTGTAGATAGATGGTATATAATATAACTCAAATCAATTATGTTTCTACCAGGTGGATTTGTCAGTAGTGGAAGAAAATCCCACTCCGGACACTATAGAGACAGTGGGAGCCAATGAAGGAGACACCTACGGATCCTTCAGATGTCACTAACCAATTAAAAGTGGTCATCGAAAGACAGTACCACAGAAGCTGAGACTGGCACAGGAAATGCAGAATTATGCTCCATCTGAGGAAGGGCGTAAAGAACAATATTATAAACTGAGGATGAACAATTGCAAAATTGTGACTGCACCTCTATTTGTACTGGCTCTTAACACCATGAACCTATTTAAAGTAGACACTGATTCTTGTTCATCTCAAAATATCTATGTTATGTGTCCTTAGTTTCGTATTTGTCGAAATTGCCTGATGCACTGGGGCAATCTAGTGGGAAAAATATTTACCAAAATGTAATAGATTTTTCTTTTGAAAGTCCTCTGTCATGAGAAAAAAAGAAAACAGCTTTTTGTTTGTTATATTTTTCCCATGTCTTTTAATTGTGGCCAATTTGAAACAAACAACGTATAGATCAGCTCTCTGTCAAAGGTGGACGGTGAATTCAACCTTTACTTACGGTTTTTGATTGAGAATGCCTGCAAGTCATTTAACTTTTCAAGACTGTTTTGGGAGGGAAAGGCTATACAGACACACCTGACCTGCGAACTGACATTTAATTTCAGAATTGGTCAGGGTTAAGGGTTTAGTGAGGGTAAGCTAAGGATCCGTTTGAGAGTTTTGCAGGTCAGCAGTGCCAGGGGGTGACGGATGTGCTCCCGCTTGATGGACGTTCTATGCATAGCAAAGTATCACGAGCACAGCAACAGTATTGTTTACCCTATAGCAACGGGCTGCTCTTGTCGTTTTTTTTTACTGGTGAAGAACAAGAACTCGGATAGCTAGCATACCCCCGATTTTGGAAGTTTTAACGTTTTGGAAAAGTGTTGATAAACAACCTAAACTTAACCACGATACTGGTGCGTATTGGGTGTTAGCAATCTGTTTTCACCACAGGACCGTTTTTTGTTGTTGAGTTGTTAGGAACGCAAGAAAAATGTCAGAGGGAGCACTGAACAACCAACGGGAGCACACGGCGATCTGCTTCAAGGCCTTCATGCTCAAGAATAGTACAAAAAGCAATCTCAACCTGTGAGTATTTGTATGATTGCCATAGTGGATAGTGAAGGTAGCGTGCTAGTAAAGTGAGTATGACATTGTTCTCCAACCTTTTCAGCTATGACCATCTTTCACGATTACTGACCAAGGTGATGGATGAGCGTCCAGAAAATGTGGTTGACATAATTGAAGACATGAGCCGTGAGGTGAAGCAGGAATTGCTGCAGGACAAGCAGAGCACCTTGAGAGACATGCCACTGGCAACGGCTGCACAGCTCCTGGCTGAGCAGCAGAGGTTACTGTTTTCACGCAGAGGGGGTGATGATGGAGAACAAGAGGAGGAACTGGTAAGAGAAGAAATGACCCAGGTCCTTGCACATTCACTTTACCAAGACTGATTTGGGGAATGAATGAGCAAGTTGTATAGTGTAATCAATAATTATTTCATTATCTCAATAGGTAGAAACACCGCTCCCCAATGTGAGTGAGCTTGGCTTCTTCCTGGAGCAGGCTGGAGTGGGACTGGGTAGAGAGGAGATGCTGAGGGTCTTCCTGGCACTCAAGCAGCTGGTGGATTCCCAACCGCTAGTGCGCTGCCGACTTTGGGGCAAAATCCTGGGCACAGAGGGCAACTATCTTGTTGCTGAGTGCGAGTACAGAGAGGGGGAAGAGGAGGAAGAGGGTAATGAGGAAACAGTGGAAGATGAGGAAAGAGATGGAGAACCTCGGGATGATGATGAGGAAGCTGATGTGGTGGAAGTGGTGAGTTACTGAAAAAATGACTGTCTTACTGTATGTTGCTTTCATATTACGTTTCTTCTTGTATGAAAAGTTTATGATGACTTTGCATTTTAGATTGATACGCTCCCAAGATCCACCTTCAAGCCCCCGCCTGTGGTGCCAAAGGAGGAGAATCGCACAGGTGTGAACAAGTTTACTTACTTTGTGTGCAGAGAGCCTGGCCTTCCCTGGGTGAAGCTGCCCACTGTCACTCCCACCCAGATCACAGCCGCACGCCACATCCGCAAATTCTTCACAGGGAGACTGGATGCCCCCATCATCAGCTATCCTCCTTTTCCTGGCAATGAGGCCAACTATTTGCGAGCCCAAATTGCTCGCATCTCTGCCGGCACACAGGTCAGTCCCCTCGGATTCTATCAGTTTGCAGAGGAGGAAGGTGAGGAGGAAGAGGAGGGAGCCCGAGACAGCTTTGAAGAGAATTCTGACTTTGAGGGAATTCCTGTTCCTGAAATGGCAGAATCTCTATCCACCTGGGTGCATCATGTCCAGCACATCCTTCAACAGGTAACACTCAAACAAATTCCTTTTCTAATGTGATTCTGATAAGCCATTTTTAACCCATTTTTTTTGTGCCCTGAAAATGATCACATGGCCTCTCCTAGGGTCGCTGTGTGTGGGTGAACCTGGCTGACAAGCCTGAGGATGACTTTGAGGAGGAAGCAGATGAAGAGGAGAAGGAGGAGGAGCCTGATGAGCCTGATCCAGAGGTGGGGCCTCCCCTCCTCACTCCACTCTCTGAGGATGCAGGTCAGTCTATTCCAGCGGAGAACAACTGCCCCCTCTCATTGAAGCCACGGAAGTTAAAGTCCGACCGCGGTACTGAAGGCATTGTTTGCACAAAACAGGATCCACATTATAGTGAATGGAAATATGTCAATCTTCGTGTATGTGTGTATGTCAATCTTCGTGACCATCATGGTACCAATAATTGCTTCTAATAACACCAGATGTATATCCTTGAACCGATTATTTTAAAATCGCACAGAGAAGAAGTTATAACGATAATTTAGTTAATGGAAGCCTGCAGTACCCCGGTCGGCCTTCAACTTGAGGTACTCAATGAGAGGGGGCAGCACTGAGCTAGCCTGCAACGTCACTTCCTGGAGTAGCTCCAAACAGAAGAGACCATAAGCAAAGACAGTACAGTATGAAGGTAGGCTTAAACTGCTTCTCCAATAGAAATCCCTGATCAAACTTGTAGGCGATGTCATGGCGACGTTGGCTAGCTAGAAAAACGTCATTGGGTCTAGTGGTCATCTCACACAGAATGTGCAAGCCGTCAAATCAAAGGCACTCATTTTTGATGAAAATAAAAAGGTGTCAGCGTGTCACTTTCACAAGGTTGGAGTAATAACATGTTCAAATACATATGACATTGGCTCAAATCTAGGTTGTGCCTTTAGATTTCGAGAAAATTCACAACTAAGGAAGAATTTTTCACTTCTCTCATTGACCTCTCAAACGCCAAACCCTGGTCTGCTAAGTCTGCTTCGCAAGCGTTCCCAGAAGACAATGTTTTGTCTTTGGGTTGAGAAACTCTGCGATAAGGACACAGCTGACGCTTACACCGACTACATGGTTTGGGGGTGCTGTCGAGAAATATCCGCCAACGGGCGAGGGAGGGGGGATTGAGGGAAAATAATGACCTGCTCATAGAGTGCTGTCACCAGGAATAATAAAGGCCTAGTTCACTGATTTAGTTGAAAAAAGGCCTAGTTAGATTTTTTTTAAATTATATATATTTTTGTCATTACAATTTATCAGGGGTTGCTGCAGCACCCTCAGGACCCCTACTTCCCGCGGCTATGACCGACTAGACGAAACCTTAACCAAACCCTTAACCCAGACCCTAACCTAATCTTGATCAATTCTGACATTAAATATCAGCTTGGGTGTCAGGCGTATCCTTATAGCCTTTTTCAGCTCAAACTGCGCATTTTATGTCTCCATGAGACGCCATCTTAACCAACTTCATTTGGCTTCAATGCGCTATTGAGTCTTCACATAGGAATGAATGGTGTCACGTGAGCGATGGCTTTGTCCATTCATATATAATCATTGGTCTGTTCTCAGTCTGTTGGTTGGCCTACATTTTCACTCCACGCTGGTGGCATGTCTATTATGAACATTCCTCCCTATGTGTTAAACTCATTTCAACTGCATGATGTGTTTGCGTTTCAGAGACTACCAACACCCCTCCCTGGAGCTCCAAGATGTCCTCCACCCTCATCCCTCAGTTTGCTATTGCAGTGCTGCGCTCAAACCTCTGGCCAGGGGCTTATACTTATGCCAGTGGAAAGTAAGATTGAGTGTCATTTATTTATTTTGAGAACTTTGTAGGGGTAATGTATTATATATTATTATAACTGTGGGATACAGACAATATCCCCAATCAAATAAATCTGTTTTTTGTTGTTTCCTAATTTAGGAAGTTTGAGAACATCTACATTGGCTGGGGCCTGAAATTTGCAGGGGAAGGGTACATCCCAACTGTTCCAACAATGCCCCAGAGAGAATACCCCAGTGGGCCAGAGATCACAGAGTCCCTGGACCCCAGTCTGGAAGAAGAGCAGGCCCTGAAAGCAACCCTGGAGGAGCAGAGGGCTGCCCAAGAAGAGACAGAGGGCCTGGGTGAAGACGAAGAGGAGGAGGAAGAAGAGGATGTTTAAAGATTACTTTGTAGTTAACAAACACTACATTACAAAATAGGCAACATTTACTGTTGACTAAAGCCCTAGGGCTCCATTCAATCCACGTCGCAAATTTCAGCTTTACAGCGTGATAGACATTTAAAAGCAATGTTCCGGCTTTAGCTGAGACTGCATTCATAGCAAATGCCGCATCTGTCGGCTCAAAATTACCTTTACATTTCTACTGCGGAATCTGTAACGCTTCAGCAATAGATTAAATAGAGCCCTTAATTTATTAAGAACAAATAAAACAATTCGTACAGCAATGTCCACTGAGAGAACAGTGCTTGTACATGTTTTTTTTTGTAGTCATTTTTTAAAGATTATACAGACAAACAGGTAGAGAGGAAAACACACACTGATCCCCTCCCAAATCGAACCCACCCTCACCCACCACGCTCCAACAGTGTCCCACCCCAATACCAGGTTTTAATTAAACAATATTTGTGCATTTAATTTACATACTTTTTTAGACATCAGGCCATAGATGTGTTGGCAAGGCAGACTTCACTGTTTATTACTTTCCACATGAAGCAGACAAGTAACTCAATACCTCAGTAATTGCTCCTGTCCTTAATTGGCCATGTCAGAACATGTGGGGTGAGCCTTCAATATGTATATACAGTACCAGTCAAAAGTTTGGACACACCTACTCATTCCAGGGTTTTTCTTTATTTTTGCTATTTTCTACATTGTAGAATAATAGTGAAGACATCAAAACTATGAAATAACACATATGGAATCATGTAGTAACCAAACAAGTGTTAAACGAATCAAAATATATTTTATATTTGAGATTCTTCAAAGTAGTCACCCTTTGCCTTGATGACAGCTTTGCACACTCCTGGCATTCTCTCAACCAGCTTCATGAGGTAGTCATCTGGAATGCATTTCAATTAACAGGTGTGCCTTCTTAAAAGTTAATTTATGGAATGTCTTTCCTTCTTTGAGTCAATCAGTTGTGTTGTGACAAGGTAGGGGTGGTATACAGAAGATAGCCATATTTGGTAAAAGACCAAATACATATTATGGAAAGAACAAATAAGCAAAGAGAAATGACAGTCCATCATTCAGGAAATGACAGTCCATCAATCAGGAAAACTTCAAGAACTTTGAAAGTTTCTTCAAGTGCAGTCGCAAAATGCAATCAAGCGCTATGATGAAACTGGCTCTCATGAGGACTGCCACAGGAAAGGAATACCCAGAGTTACCTCTGCTGCAGAGGATAAGTTCATTAGAGGTACCAGCCTCAGAAATTGCAGCCCAAATAAATGCTTTAGAGTTCAAGTAACAGACACATCTCAACATCAACTGTTCAGAGGAGACTGCGTGAATCGGGCCTTTGGTTGAATTTCTGCAAAGAAACCACTACTAAAGGACACCAATAAGAAGACGAGACTTGCTTGGGCCAATAAACACGAGCAATGGACATTAGACCAGTGGAAACCTTTCCTTTGGCCTGATGAGTCCAACCAGCATGGCTGCAACAGCATTCTGCAGCAATACGCCATCCAATCTTGTTTGCGCTTAGTGGGACTATCATTTGTTTTTAAACAGGACGATGACTATTTGACCAAGGAGAGTACTGGAGTGCTGCATCAGATGACCTGGCCTCCACAATCACCCGACCTCAACCCAATTGAGATGGTTTGGGATGAGTTGGACCGTAGAGTGAAGGAAAAGCAGCCAACAAGTGCTTAGCATATGTGGGAACTCCTTCAAGACTGTTGGGAAAGCATTCCAGGTGAAGCTGGCTGAGAGAATACCAAGAGTGCAAAGCTGTCATCAGGGCAAAGGGTGACGACTTTGAACACTTTTTTGGTTACTACATGATTCCATATGTGTTATTTCATAGTTTTGATGTCTTCATTATTATTTTACTATAGTAAAAATAAAGAAAACCCCTTCAATGAGTATGTGTGTCCAAACTTTTGACTGGAACTGTATATCTCTATAACCATAAAAGAGCATGACAGAAACAAGGTAGAGAATAAGAGAGACAGATTTTGTATTCATTTTGCATTAACAAAAAACATGGAATGCATGGCAATGTAACGTAATAGGTAAAACATTTTATTATTTGTTGAATCTGCTAACCCTGTGAATCAGGATCATTAACTATCATCATCCTTCTGTTTAATCTGTTGCTCTGTAATACAGATGTTTGACTAATGTGTAATGTACATGGTTGAAGTCGGAAGTTTACATACACCTTAGCCAAATACATTTAAACTCAGTTTTTCACAATTCTTGACATTTAATTCCTGACACCACAATTCCTGACATCCTAGTAAAAATTCCCTGTCTTATGTCAGTCAGGATCACCAGTTTATTTTAAGAATGTGAAATGTCAGAATAATAGTAGAGAGAATTATGTAATTCAGCTTTTATTTCTTTCATCACATACCTAGTGGGTCACAAGGTTACATACACTCAATTAGTTTTTGGTACGATTGCCTTTAAATTGTTTAACTTGGGTCAAACGTTTCGGGTAGCCTTTCACAAGCTTCCCACAATAAGTTGGGTGAATTTTGGCCCATTCCTCCTGACAGAGCTGGTGTAACTGAGTCAGGTTTGTAGGCCTCCTTGCTCGCACACGCTTTTTCAGTTCTGCCCACAAATTTTCTATAGGATGAGGTCAGGGCTTTGTGATGGCCACTCCAATACCTTGACTTTGTTGTCCTTAAACCATTTTCCACAACTTTGGAAGTATGCTTGGGATCATTGTCCATTTGGAAGACCCATTTGCGACCAAGCTTTAACTTCCTGACTGATGTCTTGAGATTTTGCTTCAACATATCTTTATAATTTTCCTTCCTCAGGATGCCATCTATTTTGTGAAGTGCACCCGTGCCTCCTACAGCAAAGCACCCCCACAACATGATGCTGCCACCTCCGTGCTTCACGGTTGGGATGGTGTACTTCGGCTTGCAAGCCTCCCCCTTTTTCCTCCAAACATAACGATGGTCATTATGGCCAAACAGTTATATTTTTATTTCATCAGACCAGAGGACATTTCTCCAAAAATAATTATCTTTGTACCCATGTGCAGTTGCAAACCATAGTCTGGCTTTTTTATGGCAGTTTTGGAGCAGTGGTTTCTTCCTTGCTGAGCGGCCTTTCAGGTTATGTCGATATAGGACTTGTTTTACTGTGGCTATAGATACTTTTGTACCTGTTTCATCCAGTATCTTCACAAGGTCCTTTGCTGTTGTTCTGGGATTGATTTGCACTTTAAGCACCAATGTACGTTCATCTCTAGGAGACAAAACGCATCTCCTTCCTGAGCGGTATGACGGCTGCGCGGTCCCATGGTGCTTATACTTGCGTACTATTGTTTATACAGATGAACATGGTATCTTCAGGTGTTTGGAAATTGCTCCCAAGGATGAACCAGACTTGTGGAGGTCTACAATTTTTTCTGAGGTCTTAGATGATTTCTTTTGATTTTCCCATGATGTCATGCAAAGAGGCACTGAGTTTGAAGGTCAGCCTTGAAATACATCCACAGGTACAACTCCAATTGACTCAATTGATGTCAATTAGCCTATCAGAAGCTTCTAAAGCCATGACATCATTTTCTGGAATTTTCCAAGCTGTTTAAAGGCAGTCAACTTAGTGTATGTAAACTTCTGACTCACTGGAATTGTGATACAGTGAATTATAAGTGAAATAATCTGTCTGTAAACAATTGTTGGAAAAATGACTTGTGTCATGTACAAAGTAGAGGTCCTAACTGACTTGCCAAAACTATAGTTTGTTAACAAGAAATTTGTGGAGTGGTTGAAAAATGAGTTTTAATGACTCCAACCTAAGTGTATGTAAACTTCCGACTTCAACTGTATACTACGCATTACCTCTTATTAAATCAAGCCACAAGATAATTTTATCATTTAAAACAAAATGTTTAATCAAAGAATAATCAAGATGGGAAATAAATAAAAATGGTTAAGTGCAAGATCGTAATAAGCTACCACCTTCATGCGCATGGGCAGGCTGCTAGGAATCATCTTAGTTCTACCCATAGCACTGAGGTAAATCCATCTCCCTGTGTGGGAATTTAAAGCGATTTCCTTTGGAATGACAACATAGAAATAGTATCTATTGTATAATAATACATCAAAATTCAACGTGTTAACATTTAAGAGATCAATAAATAATGATTAAAAAGGGAATGGCTGCTAGCAGACTCCTCTGAAATAATGTATACTTTTCTCCAGAGTTGAAAAATGTGTACCATCTCTTCCAAAGTCTAAACCCAATATAAGATGCCCAACAAAAACTTCTTTGGCTGACGACTTTCCTATTGTGTAAAACAAGAGCAGCATTGAGCAATGCCCAACATACTTCAAAAAGGTAAATTAGAAGCCTTGACATTTTATGACTGAAACACTTTAACAAACCAGTCCATGACAGTATGTTCCACTACTATATAATGTTGCCTCTGGAAACGTCCAGGACGTACATTACCTAAAAGCATGTGACGTGGAGTTACTGTGACAGAAAACAACACATGACAAGTAATAAACTACGACAATGTTTAGTCTCAGGTAATTATCCATCTTATTTGGATGGGATAGCTACACTTCTTTATCTACCTGGTGCTATTCTACACAGGATTTTGCCAGTAGTTTATCTTTGGGTCTGGGCCAGGACCTTTATTGCTTGACAACACATGAGAGATTGATAAGTGGATAGACAGGAAACACTAATTTAAAGGGTTCAATGCCTGTGATTAAAGGATGAGACCAGCCAGAGAGAAAAATGGAAAGTTATTCAGGAATTTGACGTGATATATAGCGGTACACTTCCGGGAGTGTTCTGATGGATTAGCAGAGGGAAGGATTAGCGAAGGTCGCTCTCATCATCCTGTATTTGTTTCTTGATCCGAAGTAACATAGTGGTGTTCCACTGATCCAATCTTGAGATGGAGTCAAAGTCTTTAACCTGTTAGAGAACAACTGGTTTAATGGACAAACATCATTTAAACATGCAATTCTGTCATTATGGAATGGCATGAGAAAAACCTACCGCATCAGTGAATGCATCCACATCATGTTCCTCATATGCATCTAGAAGTTTCTGTTAAAATTACAGCAGCACAATACTTATCCCTCATTAAATGTGTCATGTTTGCTTTTATATCCACTCAGATTTAAAGCCATTCAAAGAGATGTTTAACTTAGAAAATAAGGCAGAAATGCAAAACACAAACATAGTGACCCATGATTTAATAATAGACCTACCTTAACCAGTTTGCATTCTCTAGCGTCTGAGAAGGCTGGGAACATTTCCTCATATCTCTGTACAGACAGCTGACGGTAGACAAGAGATCAGAGCAAAGTCAAAACTACTACATAGAGGCAAAGCGTTGATGTGTAGGTATGAGGAATATAAAGACTCACCCTTGCATTAAGCATGTCCACACAGAAGTGACACAGAGCTGCTTTGAAGAAGTGATCTTTAGCACCATACTTCAACAGGACGCTGTCCATTGCATATGTTCCGATCTAAGCATCACACAAAACAAACTCATAAAAGGATAATTGGGAAAGCCCACTATAGCAGTTAGTTGGTCATTTAATACACATACATATGTAAATACACACCTGTTCATAAATTTCAATGGCTTTTTGGTACTGTTCCAGTTGGGCAGCATAGGTGGCCACTTTCAAAAGGCACTTATTTGCAGCACTACAATTAGATTGGCAGGAAAATAATCAGTTCAAAAGACATTTACACAACACTAAAATAAATGTATGAAAAGTGGGATGGAATAGACCAGTAAAACCATAAGAGTTTATGCCAGAACATTGAAACACCTGTTTGACTCCTCCCCTTTGTAGTAATCTGCTGCCTGTTCATAGTGAGCAATGGCCTGTGGATTAAAGATGCACATTTACTAGTCATGGCCTCTCATTAATATCAAAGGACTGAAATATGTGAAAGATCTAAAAAAAAAAAAAAAAAAAATTTAAAAAACAGTACATTACAGGATACAACACTCTATAAGGCTCTGATAACTTACCTTATCAACGTCTAACAGCTCACTCTCGTAGATCTCAGCAATAGATATGTGGTGTTTGGCTGCAATGGTGAAACGGCCCTGCAGACCAGAAGAGGTTAAATAATAATAATCATCAACACCATACAGCTAGTGCTCCTGAACACTAGGCACAATTTTACGAGCATTGAGCAGGCTTGAGATGTAGTTATTTGTTACACTGTGTAGTAAATACAGAAATACTCCTAGCTTCTCACCATGTCTGTGTAAATTTCAATGGCTTGGTTCAGGCAGTTGATGGCCTCTGTGGAGATGAAAAGTACATTCAAATGGAATCAAAGTCACACAGGAATCACTGTTTACCTTGGATCTTCAGTGTAGGATTCTTATAGGGCAGTGGTCACCAACCGGTCGATCACCAAACATTTCTGTAAAAAACCCAATGATAAAGCCTTGTGTTCCTATTTTATTTTTTTATGAGTCTCGGGCTGTTGGTGGTAGGTGCAGCCAATTCAGCTGCCCTTCGCGCCAGATAAGCAAACTGTTGCCATTTCATGTGTCTGAAGGTACAAACTCTGCCTTTCCGGTGGGCCTGGAGAGGAAATCAAGTGCACTATGCCACCCATGGCCAATCAGATTGCTCAGATGACCGAGTCTGCAGTAACGTAGCAGACATAGAAGAAATCTACCACAAAATTTATACTGTGAGATTTCAAAACGTTTAAAAACATGACTAGAGACTGTCAACGAATACAGCAAAGAACTGTTGTTTTTATGAGTGAGTTCATGTTTAAGTTCTTACTCAGCACTGTCAACACTTTATATTCAACACTTTTATAAGCCATAAAATACACTTCCTTTCTATTTACACTCAGCGCTACAACAAGCAGTGCAGCAGTAATGAATAAGTAGGCAAGTGTATGTATAGGCTTGCGGAGTTGTTATTATTAGTGGCTTGGGTCTTTTTTAATATCAAGGAATATTTCATTTTCTCTGTTTATTGGAGTAACAACATGAATTTGTGCATGAGGCAGAAATAATGCGGTGCGACTCGAGTTTTGCCATCAACTGGAAGACGGTGTCCCCTTTTGGTCAGTGGAGGAAAGGGAGAGTGGAGGGATGTTGAGAGACGGACCCTCAGTCTGCTGCTCTCTCCCTCCGCTGAGACTGACCATCAGATGCAGGCACCATCAGCCCAGTAAAATAAAAAGCAAATTATTTAAATGCATGCTCACTCAGCTGTGCCTCACAAGTAATACAACAATAGATCTATTACTGGTGTGATTATACAGCCTACCTCAAACTTTGAAATATATATATATTTTTAATGTCCCAAACAACAATGCATTGGCAGGTAAATTCAAGCAAAGCCAGTATGTGGTGATAATGTATTGGGCCTATAGCTTACTGCACAAACCTCATTGCTACAGTACTGTTTTTAATTGGTTATTGTTGCATAGGTTTACATTCTTTAAGTCATGTTAATAAAACAATCAAAGTGGTCGATTGCGGCATGCATTTTGACTCAGAAAGTGATCTTGACTCAGAAAAGGTTGGTGACCACTGTAATAGGGCATATACAGCGGCACACATTGTTCAACCCTTGAACGACATAATACAATTTATATTTAATGTCTGTTCCATAAACCCAACTATAATTTTGATAATGCAATTGTAATCTCTTTAGTAAAATGCGATGTACCTTGTGGGTCTGCTTTTTTGAACGCATTGCCTGCATTAAGTAAATTGATGGCTCCATCAAGTTTGTTGTCCATCTGCAGATGGAGGTGCGCTGCTTGGGAGAATGCATTGCCAGCAGCTGGAACAAAATGTGAACCAATATTAGGTTGGTTGCATCCAACACAATCCCTCTTGTTCTAAATGTCCACTATAAAACTCGAACCAAATCTTACCACTCCAATTTTTAGCCATTTTGAACATGTTTGCTGCCCTCACATACATGTCACACGCTTCCTCATATTTCCGGGATGAACCTCTAGAGAAATACACAGATAATGCTGTTTAGATCTTACGAATACTACATATCAATACCAAACATGTTTGGCATGGCAATGAACGAACAAGGCAAAAATTCGATATAGCCAGGTTAGATGAAAAGGGAATATTTGACTGAATAGTCCCTGTCGCTCACAATTTGGTGTAGCATAACTAGCTAGCCAACGTTATCGTCACCTTATATATAGTTATTCTTAGGTGAGTATTTTCGTAGGTCCATACTTTGATATTAAAATACTTATGGGATGGGGATCTGAATTAGTAGTAGCTAGCTAATACAATTCAAGTAAACAAGCTAACTAGGATAGCTAAACTTATTAGGCACATACCCGAACAACGCCCCAAATCCTCGTGAGGATTTCATCTTTTTATCAGCCTCAGCGATGAGAGCCAAAGCCTCCTTCTCTTTCCCAGAATTATCCATATTTTTAAAACAATTTATTATTCGTTAGCTCTGGAAATTGTACGTGGTATTCAATGCAGAACACAGTACGCTCTGTATTTACATTTAGCCACGCGTCACATCCGTTGTTATTATACGGAAGCGTCACACTGAAGCCGGAAGTACAAATCAGGTGATCTGTCATAAAAACACGTGATGGTAGGCAGCATTGGGCGTTTCGTCTGTTGCAAAATGCTTTGCAACAGAAACCGTTTACTACAAACGGAAACTGCAAACGACAGTTTCTATTGGACAAATCCCATTTCGTTCCGTTTGTTTCGGTAAATGGTTTCCATAATGAATACGCTCCTGCTGTGATACATTGTAGCAAGAATAATTATGGATACGTTTGTGTCATTGCGCGTATAACCGAAATATTACTACAAACAATGGAGGACTATCAGCCACTCAGATGAAGCTTACATAGACGTTTTGGCTATAAATTGGATGCTAAAAAAGGCATAGTTTACTGTTCTCATTGTGCGCAAAGCTTTTCCTACCATCACAGCAATATACGCTTGAAATACCATTTGCGGGGGAAAAAAACACAGGTATTTTAGGATATCATATATGCGTTCATTTGGGCAAAGTTGTATTTGGTTATTTGAGGGTTTCTCGTTTTTAAGAGCTTATCTGGAGCGCATGAACGTTTGACTATAACCCAAAGTATTTGATCCTTTACGGGTCAAAGGTCTCCAGCTGTTGATAGAGAAACAACGGGCGCCGTAATTTTATGAAGGTATTCACGTGGGGTTCTTATATTTGTGTGAATGTTTTGTTTTTCATATTCAAATTATTCTGGACTCTAGATAGTTAGTGGCTGGTTGGACATAATTGTTTATCTCAGGTGATCAACAGTGCCTAGTCTGAATTGAGACAGACCAGGAGTTTGGGAACCTCAAACTCCTGGGTGGTGAAAATATTTCAGTCAGGAGAACATCTTGAGATCGTTATTCTGTTTTGATATATATAGAAAGGAAAATCTCAATGCATGCCAAAAATGATGGTGTATCATCATCCTACAATTAGTGCATGTTTGCTGTGCCCTTTTGAATGAGTTGTTGTTGTTATTGTGTAGTAGGCTACTGATCGAGTTATATGGCAATTATTTGTACATCTTAATATTTTGAAGCTATGTAACAAAACACAATTTAACCTAACACTGAACATAAATTGTTTTTATCTTCCATTCCAGTGGTCTCCGACGACTCTAACATGGATTTCCGAGGGTACACCCTGTCCAGCAGTCTGGCCCCAAATTTGAGGAGAAGGGGGGAACGGGGAGCAACAGGACTGGTTCTGGACAGGCGCAAGTCAACCGTTTGGAATTACTACATCCAGCTTAATGAGATGTATGTTGAGTGTAATATATGCAAAAGGCAGTTGTCTTTTCACAACAGCACTACGACTATGAGGGAGCACCTTGTCCGCAAACATAATATACGGGACAACGCGCCACCTGTACTTGATAACACAGCAGTGGCCGGGGCCCCGATTCCAGCTACATCACTCCAGCCAATGGCCCAGCCCGGATTCCCCTGCAACATCTCTACTACATCTGCCACAGCCAACACATGCATGTTCCAGACAGATTTGCACATAGTTGTAAAAGAGGAGCAGCAGGATGCTGACTTATCTCCTGAACAAGGGACGGCCAAACGTGCCCGAATCACATGTGCTCCTCCCCTAGATGTAGGAAGCGGTGCCAATGCAAACCCTGTCACCAGCCAAGATTTGGAACCGTCAAACTCAAATACTGGATTACTATACAGTGAGAACAACAATTTTGGTGATACCAACCGTAGTGGCACTGCTGTCAAAGAATCCAATGGCAAGCGTACTGGGGTTCTGACTGACCTAATATTGGAAATGGTGTACAGGGACTTGCAGCCACTGTCTGTGGTGGAGGAGAGGGGATTTCGTCTTCTATTGAGCTGCTTAGAACCACAGTACCCAGTGCCGTCTCCCTCTCAGCTTGGCAGCCTTCTTTGGCATCACTATGATGTTCTGAAACGGCACCTGCAGCAGTATCTTCAGTCTGGCCTGGCGCCACGTTGCATAACACTTTGCACTGAGTACTGGCAGTCCGTAGCAGGTTGTGCGGTGGGAGCAGGCGGTCGGCTCTTCTTCACTGTAAGTGCACATTTTGTTGACAAAGACTGGCGCTTGGCCCGTTGTGTGCTGCAGACCTGTCCCATGCCCGATATCAGAGAGAAGATTTGTGAAAGAGGGTTCATTCAATTTGGGGACACCCTGAAGGCAGTTCTTTCTGAATTCCATCTTCCCCAGAGCTCTGTTTTCTGTGTTGTACATGACACTCCCAGGATCTCAGAGGCCAGAGGGACTGAGAATATGCGAGTTCCGAAAGAAAAAGTGAATCGTACTGCTGGACCACGCCAATCACCTCAGGATCTCCCAGAAGGTTGGGTAGCGTTACACTGTGCAGGGGAAGCCCTCAAACTCTGCATCCAGGACGGACTATGGATGGAACCTGTCAGACAGGCTCTTGCGGAGGCCCGCAGGATTATCTCACATTTCCAGCATGACGCACCTGCTGCCGCCGCTCTGATCCACAAGGCAGAGGCGGCGAATAAGGCAGGCGCTTGTCTAGTGCTGGATGACCCAGGGCGCTGGGCAACCGCTATCGACATGTGTGAGAGTCTGCTCGAGCTGAAGTGGGTGGTGAGCTCAGTTCTCGAGGAGCAGAAAGCTGCTCCAAATTTAGCGGACCACCAGTGGCGCCTCCTCCAGGAACTGGTGCCAGTACTTAAGACCGTGCGCATCGCTGCCTCCTTCTTGAGCGAGGACATCAATTTGTCCATCTCCGCCCTTATGCCGTGCCTGCATGGCGTATCTCGTGTCCTAGAGCAACATATCTCAGAGACCAGCTGCCCTGTGGCCCGGGGAGTAATGGAGACAGTGCGGTCAGGGATGGAGCGACAGTGGAGACTGGGTGAAGAGGAAGCCTTACTGGACAGCCCTGCCGTCCTCTCCTCATTCCTGGACCCGAGGTTTAAGGAGCTGCGCTTCCTCAGCCCACATGCACGTAGTAGGCTGCACGACAAGGTCAAGGAACTATTATCTGCTCAAGCACAAATAGAGGTGGAGGAAATGAGCAGAGAGTGTGACAAAGGAGGCGAGGATGAGGATGGCGAAGAGGGAAGGGAAAAGGAAGTGAGGAATCGGGGGTTGGATCACTCACAGTCAACCATCGCTCCTCTGGATTCACCTGTGTCCTGTGAATCAAATGAAGAGGGGGACATTATTGTGCTGCAGCAACAGTTAAAGGGGCTGTCCCAGACTGCCCCGTCACAGGTCGGTGGAGAGGGACTGGGTGAAGGCTCGCGCTGCAGTGCTGGAAATGGTCCCAGGAGAGTAGCAGGACTGTCTAGCCTGTTAAAAGGAGACCTACAGCCCCCTGCTTATAGGCAAGTGAGTCATGTGCCCAAAAGCATGTACGACATACTGCTTGGAGAGGATCCCACTGAGCGAATGCCTGAGATCCACCAACAGCTGGAGAACTACATTGCAGAGCCGCTGTGCAAACGCAGCCTGTCACCTCTCCACTGGTGGCGCTCTAAGGAGCATCGCTTCCCTGCCGTGGCCAGACTTGCCCGTACATTTCTGGCTATCCCTGCTACTGCTGTGCCTGCAGACAGGGCCTTTGCTCCTAGAGAGACTACTGTTGCTCAACGCAGGGCCATTCTGGGGCCCCAGCATTTGGATCATATTCTATTCCTTCACCAGAACAGTGACTATGTGGAGAAACTGATGGGAGGATCTACGGGGCATGAAGAGAGGGGCGGTGACAGGAATGGAGCCAAGCAGACTCTGTATCAGTCTTTAGTGTCCTACGAGAGCAAGGCTTGGGTGGGAGGGGAGAAGTTGTGATCAGTCTACATTCCTTATTTTATAAAGTAAAGATCTATGTTGTACATAGGCCTGTGAGAAAAGATACATCCATTCATGCCCAAGACTTATCTGACTTCAACTCATCTAGGTGAAGAGATTGAAAAATCAACGACAAGGCAAAGCAAATAATGCAGCTATTGGACTCAAAGCCACACTTGTGTGGTGTCTGTATTTACATGTAAAATAGTGTCTGGCCTACATATCTATATTTGAGTTGTGATTTACATCATACATCGTTGTAAAGTGCTTTTAAAAATATGTAGCCTATGTGTAAAGGTGTGAGAAATTGTAGCTGTACGGTCACTCTTGTTGAATGGCAACAGAAATGCATGTTATCCTTGGTTTGCATAAAGTAAAAACTCTGGTTCAAATGAGAAGCTTGTACAGTAATTGCAGCGTGACGTCGATTTTAGAAATTAGAAAATGTCTCAAACACTGTGAAAAACTGTTGTAATTAAAGGAATGGTTGAAAACAACATTGTTCAGACAAACACATTTATTTTAAAACATCACCTGAGTGAGACAACAAGTTTAACTTTCATCAACACTCTCACATAGAGGACATGCAAGTCAGGTAGAGGCCGTACTCTTCCTGAACTAGTGGATTGTTCATCAAGAATTTTAACTTAAAGAACATAACACAAGATCCAATCCAGAAGTGTTAAACTCAGGCCAAAACTGTTTGTGAGGAGCGGGCCACAGTTCAGTAAATACATTCTCTGTTCTCAGCTGCCCAGGATCTAACCCTGATTCATATGCATTTTTTATAACCAATTGTCAATGTCTTGTAGTTGTATACAAAGAGTAATAACTCCAATAATAACTGAATTCTTTTACAATGGATTATTCAATTGAGCATACCAGGCAAACTTTGGCTTTCATATTGATACAAATGTAATTAAAACCACAGGACATTTATTTTAGCAAGGATTTCAGGTTGCTTAAAAACAGCATGTTTAGAAACTTTAGGACAATGTGAACCAACAATAACAGAACCAGTTATCCAACAGCAGAGAATGACAAAGGAACATGAATGCAACATCACAGAAAGTTCTAAACCTTATAGTATGTGTGGGTGTGTTTTTTTGGAGAGAAAAAAAAAACATGTCAATTGTTGTTGCTTTCTTTAGTTAAACATTATTTTGAAGTGATTTTCAATAAATACCTGCCAATATGAATTCATAGTGAGTGAATTTCGGTCATGTGTAAGATTTTGACGTATACTTGACTTGTCAGTAACTGAAACAGTCCTGTGCTCACCACTATGTACTATAGAGGACTCCTCTCGTACAGTAGAGTAAAGGCACCTTGGCAGAGTCCTGACCGGGATCTCCTTGATGAGGGTTGTCTGCAGGGCAGCCCATAGGCCAGACATACCTGGTCAGCCACTCCCTCTCCTGCTGCCGGTGGGTTTTCATATGAGCACTACGACTCTTCACCTTGTCAAATACCCTGGAGGGGGACAGATTTATACATGTCAGTATGATGACGTGAGAACGATCAAAGGTGCTCAGAAATAGAGGGGGGTCAACATGTCATCGTGGATTAATTAACCAAGGGGATGCTCAACAAGACAGCAGTGTTTTGCGATATCATTGTGATGTGTCCCTGGCATCGTTTTAGTGAAGTTCCACTGACCGCCCACACTCTCGACAGATGTACTCCAAAGCACCTCCTGTGGTAGTCTGCTCCTCCTGTACCCCTTTAGTCCTGTTCCCTGGTTTAGTAAGTGTCCTCCTGGGCCCTCTCCGTCCCACATGGTTGTCCTCATAACAGCCAGGTGACTCCATCTGCTGATATACAGGAAGTGGAAATTATTTAACTGGAAAATATTGGCTGAATTGTTTGACATAGTAAGTAAATCTGTTTCTGTAAACCTAAAACTGTTTGTACTGTATAGGAGGTTTGATACATATTTTACAATACTATACTACACTATACACAATACTATACTACACTAAACTCACAGGCACTTCTCCAACTGCTTCCTTTCTGTCTGATCCTCGACTGCGTTGCTTGAACTTCTTGAGCTTCTTCATTGCATAGTAGTACTCCACACACTGCGTCACGGACTTAGTCTGTAACTTCAGTGTGAGACAACTGTCAGGTTAATGCCATTTCTTCAGTCTTCCTTCTCTGTCTATACCCTGTCCAATGGCAGCACGACATTACAAGTATACACTGAGTGTACAAAACATGAACACCTGCTCTTTCCATGCCAGACTGACCTGGTGAATCCAGGTGAAAGCTACGATCCCTTATTGATGGCTCCTGTTAAATCCAGTTCAAATCAGTGTAGATGAAGGGGAGAAGACACCTTAAACAATTTTTAAGCCTTGAGACAATTGAGACGTGGATTGTGTATGTGTGCCATTCAGAGGGTGAACGGGCAAGACAAAAGATTTAAGTTCCTTTTAACGTGGTATGGTAGTAGGTGCCAGGCTTCACCGGTTTGTGTCAAGAACTGAAACGCTGCTGGGTTTTTCACGCTCAACAGTTTCCCTATGTGTATCAAGAATGGTCCACCACCCAAAGGACATCCAGCCAACTTGACACAACTGTGGGAAGCATTGGAGTCAACATGGGCCAGCATCCCTGTGGAACGCTTTCGACACCTTGTAGAGTCCAGGCCCCGACAAATTGAGACTGTTCTGAGGGCAAAAATGGGGTTGCAACTCAATATTAGGAAGGTGTTCTTAATGTTTTGTACACTCAGTGTATTTGGGCATTTCAATATTATGATTCTCTTACCACACTGTGAATAAGCTGGAAGTCCTTCTCATGGGTGAGCAGCGCTTTACGAAATAGTTTCTTCTCTTGAGGACTCCAATAATCTGACCCTGTCAGCCATAGGTTTTATGACAGTTTTATGAAGAGAAGTTAAAGTATTAGTAGCATGTACGGCATGGCTTGAACTAAACATGTAAACATCAAAGAACATAATTGAATAGTCTTGAAATGGGCGTCAATATTCATAACTCGTTTGTCTTCATTCCACTTTTCAGAGTATCAAATTTGGTACCTGGGTAGTGATAGTCACACAAAGGGTGTGTTGAGGAACGGAAGTCTCCCCTGACTAACAGTAAATCGAGTGCAGCCTAGGGACACAACACACAATGTATACCATAAGTTGTCCTGAATCAACATCGTCTTCAATTTGAGCTGAGCTCAGGTACCATACTGTTGTACTGCTCACCAGAATGTCTCCCTGCACCTCATGCAGACAGTGGAGGGCCAGTTCTGTGTTGGTGCCCCCTCCTGGCAGCACGCTGGAACAGCACAAGTCTATCAGTTCAGTCACTGGAAAAACAGTCAAGCAGACAAGTCACCTCTCACATTTCATGTCGATATCAGGTCTAGGTTGAAGATACCCAAGTTAGGACAAGAGAATTCTAATATCCCATAACTCTTTGCATGAATGCGGAAGAATTCTAAACAATGGGACCAGCAATGCGAGCTAAAATTGCTGGAAGTGAGTTTTAGCAGAACAGAAATTTCCCAATCAAAGTGAGAAGCGTTGTGAATTTCGGCTAACTACTCAGCAAACACATAGCATAACTGCTTTACTGTCATTCTATTCATTTCAAAGTTTTAAAAATGATCTACAGCAACTTTATTACTTGATTCCCCCGACCGTGGGTCACGTTTTCAATGCTAATCTTGTAGAATCAGCAATGGCGCTGGTCCCATGAATTTGTCTATTTTCGAACTGGAATTATTATGTTCTCCTAACCTGCATATATTCAACCTAGTATCAATTGTACTACCAATACAGTAGCTCATACCAATATATAGTACAACCGTGTGTGTGTGATCGTTAAAAAGAGAAACACACCCCCTTTTTGTGTTTCCACGTTGCTGGATACGTCTCCCCATGGAGCCCAGACAAGCTGAGCAGGGTGCTCATCATATAGCATTAGAAGCAGGTTACGAATGGGTGGGATCTCAGCCTGGAAACGTTGGCCCACGTTGATTCTCCTGGAAATCACACAGGCTCCTTATAGAGTGCCTTCGGAAAGTATTCAGACCGCTCGACTTTTTCCGAGCGCGTGTAGATTCCTATAGAATCCACAGGAATCTACACACGTCACCCCATAATGATGAAGCGAAAACAGATTTTTAGAAATGTTTGCAAATTTACACACAAAAACCAAAACGTATTTACATAAGTATTCAGACCCTTTGCTATGAGACTCGAAATTGAGCTCAGGTGCATCCTGTTTCCATTGATCATTCTTGAGATGTTTCCACAACTTGGAGTCCACCTGTGGTCAATTCAATTGATTGGACATGATTTGGAAAGGCACACACCTGTCTATACAAGGTCCCACAGTTGACAGTGCATGTCAGAGCAAAAACCAAGCCATGAGGTCGAAGGAATTGTCCGTAGAACTCCAAGACAGGATTGTGTCGAGGCACAGATCTGGGGAAGGGTAACAAAACATTTCTGCAGCATTGAAGGTCCCCAAGAACACAGTGGCTGGCCTCCATCATTCTTAAATGGAAGACGTTTGGAACCACCAAGACTCTTCCTAGAACTGGCCGCCTGGCCAAACTGAGCAATCGGAGAAGGGCCTTGGTCAGGGAGGTGACCAAGAACCCAATGGTCACTCTGACAAAGCTCCAGAGTTCATCTGTGGAAATGGGAGAACCTTCCAGAAGGACAACCATCTCTGCAGCACCACCAATCAGGCCTTTATGGTAGAGTGGCCAGACGGAAGCCACTCCTCAGTAAAAGGCACATGACAGCCTGCTTGGAGTTTGCCAAAAGGCACCTAAAGACTCTAAGACCATGACAAACAAGATTCTTTGGTCTGTTGAAACCGAGATTCAACTCTTTGGCCTGAATGCCAAGCATTACGTCTGGAGGTAACCTGACACAATCCCTACTGTGAAGCAAGGTGGTGGCAGCATCATGCTGTGGGGATATTTTTCAGCGGCAGGGACTGGGAGACTAGTCAGGATTGAGGCAAAGATGAACGGAGAAAAGTACAGAGAGATCCTTGATGAAAACCTGCTCCAGAGCGCTCAGGACCTCAGACTGGGGTGAAGGTTCACCTTCCAACAGGACAAAGACCCTAAGCACACAGCCAAGACAACGCAGGAGTGGCTTCGGGACAAGTCTCTGAATGTCCTTGAGTGGCCCAGCCAGAGCCTAGACTTGAACCCAATCAAACATCTCTGTAGAGACCTGAAAATAGCTGTGCAGCGACGCTCCCCATCGAACCTGACAGAGCTTGAGAGCTTGAGAGGATCTGCAGAGAGGAATGGGAGAAACTCTCCAAATACAGGTGTACTGAGCTTGTAGCGTCATACCCAAGGAGACTCAAGGATGTAATCGCTCCCAAAGGTGCGTCAACAAAGCACTGAGTAAAGGGTCTGAATACTTACGTAAATGTGATATTTCAGTTTTTAATTTTTTATAAATTAGTAAACATTTCTAAAACCAATTTTTGCTTTGTCATTATTTGGTACTACGTGTAGTTTGATGAGGGGGAAAAAACGATTTAATCAATTTTAGAATAAGGCTGTAATGTAACAATGTGGAAAAAGTCAAGGGGTCTGAATACTTTCCGACTGCACTGTATATAGACAGACTGACTCTCAAGGATTGTAACACTAAAGCTTTGGCTGAACACACTTCAGAGAGAAACGTACGGCTCTATGTTGACCACTGTGTCGTCCATCATCAAGGAGATTCCATCAGCTCCATCTGAAAAGCAGAAGCCATGAAACACAAAGTTCTTCATGTATTTCAGTGGCAAAACTCTGAACCTGGGAAGATACTTCCTAATGCGAAACAAACCCAAAGAGGCGGTGTAGCTGCTGGGCAGAGGAGGGCCGGGGTGAAGCCAAGGCACTGTGCTGAAGTACAGGCCGGTCCCTGGGCGTAGGGGGCTCAGCATGGGTGGGGGTGTGTAGGGAGGAGGCTGGAAGCTGGGGTTGAGCAGGTGGTCTGCCAAGTACATGGGGGAGCGTAGCTGACTGGGGTAGCTGCCTGCTGCACGACACCAGGAAGCACCCCCACCCTCCTCGCCTAGGAGCCTCCGTGGGGACGGCTGTGGGAGCATGGGGGGAGGAATGATCAGAGTCTTCATGAAGTCAAGACGCCGGCTCCTCTTTGACCTCCCTGAACCATTCTGAGGGTTCTCTGCCTGCCACACAACCAACCACAGGGGGGTTATCAGTGTACAAGTAATGACTTATGGCACTGACCGTTGTAATCTCTTTTTTCCTATACTTACATTGAGTGATGAAGGAGTGTCAGGATCAGTCTTCGCAGAGACTGGAACTGAAACAGGGATGACCAAAGGAGACAGAGGCATGTCTTCTGTTCTAGATGGAGACCTCGGAGTCTGTGGTGCTCTCTCTCCAGGCTGCAGGAAACATCATAGGCACAAATAGACATACAGTCTGTAATGACAAAAGTTTGACCTAACAAAAAAATACATTTGTGCTTACTTGACATCTGGACATGTAATAAATATAGCGTCCCAAGTTGATTCATGTTTAATAATATCATAATGTAAATAATAATATGGCTAAGTAAGCTGTTACCTCTGGAGAGTAACGTTCCATTTTAATAGAGGGTGCATATGGTCCACTTGAGGACCTGGCCTTGTTGCTCTGTTCTGTCTTGTGAGAGCTAGGGAATATCCTATGGGAAGAAGGCCAGCAGTTAATTGGCCAATCTCTACTGATCAAAAATATAAACACAACATACAACAAGTTCATTGATTTTCCTGAGTTACGGTTCATATAAGGAAATCAATCAATTGAAATAAATTCATTAGGCCCAAATCTATGGATATCACATGAATGGGAATACAGATATGCATCCGTCGTTCAGATACAGAAAAATGTTTTAATAAATGGGCCTGAGGATCTAGATAAATTGCAATTGTGTTGTCTGTAGCTTATGCCTGCTCATACCATAACCCCACTGCCACCATGGGGCACTCTGTTCACAACGTCGACAACAGCAAACCGCTCGCCCACACGATGCCATAGAGAAATTAAACATTCAATTATCTGGCAATAGCTCTGGTGGACATTCCTGCAGTCAGCATGCCAACTGCACGCTCCCTCAAAACTTAAAGACATATGTGGCATTGTGTTGTGTGACAGAACTGCACATTTTAGAGTGGCCTTTAATTGTCCCCAGCACAAGATGCACCTGTGTAATGATCATACTGTTTAAACAGCTTCTTGATATGCCACACCTGTCAGGTGGATGGATTATCTTGGCAAAGGAGAGATGCTCACTAACAGGGATGTAAACAAATTTGTGCACAAAATTTGAGAGAAATCAGCTTTTTGTGCGTATGGAAAATTTCTAGGATCTTATATTTCAGCTCATGAAACAGTGTATTTTTATTTCTATTCATTATTACCCGTCAATACACTGTTGTCCCTCTCCTGGCACACTGACATTTCTTCCCTGTACGGAGGAATATAGAAATATTATAAATACAGTATTGATAAACAAACTGGCATGTGTTCAATTGTTGAGCACTGCTAGTAGTGCGCATACCTGGAAGGTCTGACGAGGGTTGCTGTCTGAGCTAAAAGAGGCCATAGCCACCTGGCTTGGGGAGACGAGGTAGTGTGGCCGAGGGCGGGGACGTCGGGGAGCCAGGAGAGAAGTGGGGCGAGGTGTGGGGAGAGGTGGAGCAGGAAGCTCTACAGCCCTCCCCTTCTTCCTCCTCTCTCTCTTTCTCTTACTGTCGCTCTTTGTATTACAAGTCTCTGACTTCAGCACACTGTAGAGGCAGGGTAGGATGATGGCTGGTGGCGGCGGGATAGGTGGGACTGGGTTGGGCTTGTTTGGAAGACTTGTGCTTGAGTGGATGAAAACAGTGTTGGGAAACGACGTAGATGTTACACTGGAATCTGAGCTTGCTGTTGGTTCAAAAGAGTACAGCTGAGTGTTAACTTGGGGTTTCCCTTCCGAGTTCATCTGGCCATAAGTTGACTGCTCCTGCTTGGATGGAGAGTAGCTCTTCTCCGGGGACGCTGGCTTCACTAAACACTCCCGGTTACCAGCCTCACTACAGGGATGACAGGACAATATTTCTTCAAGCACTTGGAGGTCAGACACAGGGAAGTCAACTACACTCTCCCAGCCATGAGGACTTGGGCTATCCACTCCAGGAGGTAGTGATGGTAAAGTAGCAGTGGTGATGTTACTCGGCTCAGGGGCCCACTGGGGTGGATTTAATTCACCTGGGCACTCACTACAAGGACCTTTGTCAGACTGCTGCATCCAGGTGTCCAGGACTAAGATAGGCCTTGACTGAGAGATGTTCTGCTCTGAGTAGTTGTTCAGTTGTAGGCCACTTGGAGGAGCAAACCCCTTGTAACTGTTGAAGCTGAAAAAGCCAGAGTAATCAGCGACCTTCTGTTGAGTGTCTGATGTCGGTTTGGCTTGGGTCAGGAACATGGGGTGGTAATTACATGCAGCACTATCCACAGGCTCCCACTGGGTAGTAGCAGAGTGGGCTGGGTGGGTTGGGTGAGGCGGGCTTTGGGACATAGGCGGGATGAGAGGGAGACCATGCTGAGAGATATAGTGGCGCTTCAGGGAGTGAGAATCACAGTAGCTCTTCTGGCACCCGGGTTCAGCACATCGGAACGGCTTGCGTTTCTGATGGGTCAACATGTGGCCATTGCTGCAGAGAGAGATGTTATCGTTTTCATCAGGGCACTGAAATGTCAAATGACTGTATCAAAAAACATACGAGTGTATAAAACATTAGGAACACCTGCTCTTACCATGACATAGACTGACCAGGTGAAAGCTATGATTCCTTATTGATGTCACATGTTACATCCAATTAGTGTAGATGAAGGGGAGGAGACAGGTTACGGAATAATTTTTAAGCTTTGAGACAATTGATACATGGATTGTGTATGTGTGCCATTCAGAGGGTAAATGGGCAAGTCTGAATATTTAACTGCCTTTGAACGGCGTTTGGTAGTAGTGTCAAGAACTGCAATGCTGCTGGGTTAGATTACTCGTTGGATATTACTGCATTGTCGGAGCTAGAAGCACAAGCATTTCGCTACACTCGCATTAACATCTGCTAACCATGCGTAAGTGACAAATCAAATTTGATTAGATTTTTTCACACTCAACAGTTTCTCATGTGTATGAAGAACGGTCCACCACTCAAAGGACATCAAGTCAACTTGACACAACGGTGGGAAGCATTGGAGTCAACATGGGCCAGCATCCCTGTGTAACGCTTTAGACACTTTGTAGAGTCCATGCCCCGACGAATTGGGTCTGTTCTGAGAGAAAAATGTGTTCCTAATGTTTTGTACACTCAGTGTAATTGTTAATCCAGAATTATTGCTTCTAGAGCGAGGGGATATGACTCACAGGTGATCATGACGTTTAAATGCTCGTTGGCAGATGGGGCAAACATGTGGTCTTTCCTGTTGGTGGGTCAGTAAATGTTTGTTGAGTGTGTTGGCGGTTCCAAACATCTTATGGCAGAGTGTACACTCATAAGGTGAAGACCTGACAGGTACTGTCAATGAAAATGGCTCCAACAGAGTGCCCTCTCCCACGATGACAGGACCAGAGGAGTTATCTGAAGTGATATTGCAGAAAAAGGAATATAGCTAAGCACACCTAGCTAATACTCAAACATAAAATTAACACAAATAGGGATGGCATTATCATTCTTCAATTCATTACTGCTCACTCAGACAAGACATTTATTCAGCGATATTCTGCTACAACTACTCACCAATCTCCATGTTTCTATTTGGCTCACATCCCATCCAAGGCTCTGGGTGAAATGGGTGCGAGAAGGGAAGTGGTGGGTTGAGGGCGTTGAGGACATCAACATCATCAACAGTGAAGTGCTCACTGGTAGAATGAGGGGGCAAACACCCCTTGGCGCATTCCTCAGTCTCCAACATTGTCTCTCTTAAGAGTGCGCCTTGATACAGTATGTCTGCTGCTTTGCCATATCTGCAACCAAATGTAGTTACTTCCTTCATTGACAGTAACGTTAACGTTACACACACTCATCTTGTCTAAAACACAAAAATACAAGGTACCAGTCATTGAACGGAGTTAATTATTTGACATGTGTTAATTTGTAGGGTAAAGGAAGGACAAACAGTAACTTAAGCCCAACAGCATGTGGAGTTGAGAGCAGTCTGAGCCTCTACTCACTGGGCACAGACGTCATGGTGTAGTTTTGATTTATTTTTGGTTGAGATGTCAACTAACGTGAACTCAATAACAAATGTCACCATGTCATTGGACTTAGATTAACAGTTTGGGTGAAAAAAATACGGTTGGTTAATCAATAACTTATTGGTTAATCAATAAGCGAGCTACCTAGCTAGCTAAAAGCTAGAAAGACGTGCTTGCTTGTTACAGTACTCTCAGTTCCAATTTGTGAATGATTCGCCTCAAGTAGCTAGCTCGTTAAACAAATTGTGTTGTTTTAGCTAACGTTATTTCTTTTAAATCTGCTTTGACATAGCGTTAGCTATCTGATTAGTTGGCTGAATGATCTTCATCCACTTGGTAGTAAGCTAACTTAGCTAGCTAGCTAGCTAGCTACTAAAACATAATCACCTCAGAATTTCCTATGCTACTAGAGAGTAACAGTTAACGTTACCTAGCTAGCTATCTTAGCTAAGGAGCTAGCTAGCATGCAAGGCGAAAAAGTTGATGTTGAGGTCAAAGACAGTAACCTTATTTGTGGTGCTGCCATGAGAAAGCTAGCTATAGATCACCAATTAGAAAAATCTTTGACTGTTATCAGCCAATTTCGCTAACTAGCTAGTTAATAGTTTAGCAGGAACTCACCTCTTATCAATTCTACTCAAGTCATCCAGATATTTTCCATAGCAGGTAGCTAACTGCTAAAAACTGTAGGCCTACACTTCAATATCTGAATTGAGAGGGAAAACGGATGCCGACGGTTAGCTGTCTGTCTGTCCCCGATCTGTCTCACTCAGGCCTGACAGGGTGGGTGTGAGGTATCACAGCCAGGTCAAATATCCGTTTTTTTCAACTGACAGAGCACTGCCACTAAAGCAAACCCTCGGCCTTGGAACGTTCATCAGATGGTTAATTCGATTTTTCATTCAATATTACAATGTTACTTACACTGGATGGAATGGATTACTTTTAATATATTAAATCCCATTCCCATCCAAACTAACTGTCGACACTGGCTGGTGAAATCCATAGGCCTACTTGCCTTCCTATTTTCCTTCTGGTTTGGCATAAGGGCTGCCAATATCAGTACCATGTTTATCCTACGCTGTACATTCTTATGTCTGAGCCCTTTCTTATTCGCCTTTTTAGTAAAACATTGCAATCCTCCAACTGACATTTTGTCTGTGTTAGTTGCACTTGAACAGCTGTGGTCAACACCCTCTGAGTATGTAACAGAGGCATCATAAGATCTGAGACCACTGTTCTGCTCACAATTTCCAGCTTTTTCTTCTTTTATTTTTTTAGAGGAAGTGAAAACACTTTTTGCATACTTTTACTGCAGAATAAGAGACTCACCAACACTTCAAGGACTGTTATTTGTTCTACAGGACTAGGCCTACACACTCCACCATCATGTCTAGTGGGGGGATGAAGGACAAAAATGCTGAAACGCTGTAGGACGTCAACATAGTCACAAAAGACCTCAAGTATCTATATTACAAGAGGCTGCCCATAGAGAAACAATATGGCTTCCATTACTTTCACTCTCTCAGCTTTGAGGATGCAGATTTTGACAACAAACCGATGGTGGTGGGTCAATACTCGACAGTGAAGACTACTTTCAAATCTATTGTAAGGGCTCATGGGCCTATGGCACAGATATTTGCCATGCAAATGTCATTCTTTATGTGGTTTACCACTGCCATCATGCACAGGGAGGTAGAAGGACTGATCCTAGGCAATGCTCTGTCAGTAGACCCCCAAAATCCCTTTGGCCACTTCAACTCTTTTGGAAAAACCTTCCTAAACAGGTAAGAGGACATCCGGGCAAACTTTGGCTGTCGGAAAAAATAAATGTTTGAAATGAGGTACAGGGGCAGGAAATAAAACCATGCCAACATTGCAAATAAAGGAGTGGATGTGTAACAAGTGTAGGTTCCGTCCCTCTCTTCGCCCCAAACCGGGCTCGAACCAGGGACCCTTGCACACATCAACAACTGACACCCCACGAAGCAACGTTACCCATCGCGCCACAAAAGCCGCGACCCTTGCAACGACCCTGCTTCAAGTCTCAGAGCGAGTGACGTCACTGATTGAAACGCTATTAGCGCGCACCACCGCTAACTAACTAGCCATTTCACATCGGTTACAGATGGAAAAAGAGAGGACATGAGAAAAGAGATACAAACATAACGCAATGGTAAATCTAAGCCTTAGCGGTAGCGCTATAGGTTCGGGGGTGTGTCAGAAATATTTCAGCTATTTTCACCACCGCAATTATAGGTGCAGTTGCTGGAGGTGGAGTGAAAGGGCTGGGTTTTGGTGAATAAACCAGTTGAGTTGTGGGTGTGTCGAGGATTGGCCCCTCACTTGCCAATCAGAACGTGCTCCATGGCTAAACGTTTGGTTCCTTCAAGTTGTGTACTTTATATATTGTGTTGTCATCAACTCCAATTCATTAAATAGCCTGCCCCTTATTTGCTAAATATGTTGAACATGTTTGCAGTCCACATTGTTCTAATTGCTTCAATGTGGAAATACATTGTTAAATATAGGCTATAGCATGTGCACTGATATTGAGGCTAGGCCTACTGTAACTTGCCGTCTGGACATGCCAAACGTAGTCAATAAGCAAGATTAAATTCACTAAGGCCTAAAAAACAGTGTATGACTAATTCTAGTCGTTCAGGCAGAACACATTTAGTTTTTTCGGAATTGGAACAATGATGGAAGTTTTGAAACAGGCAGGAACAGTGCATTGCTCTAGTGAATGGTTGAATATGTCAGTGAAAACAGGGGAGAGCTGGTCAGTGCAGTGCTTAAGTGTGGCTGGAGAGACCGTATCCGGGCCGCAGCCTTCCTGCTGTTCTGTTTCCTATAGAGTCTGTTGACCTGCTCTGTGATGACCAGGGGTCCCCCTAGGGCAGCCTAGGGGGACAGAGGGGGATTCCTGGGATGGCAGGGATGTCACATGCGCCGAATACAACAGGTGTAGACCTTAACGTGTAATGTTTTCTTACAAGCCCTTAACCAACAATGCAGTTTTAAGAAAATGGATTTAAGAAAATATTTACTAAATAAACTAAGGTCAAAAAAGTAACACAATAAAATAACAATAACAAGGCTATATACAGCGTAGGGTACCGGTACAAAGTCAATGTGCGGGGTACAGGTTATTAGAGGTCATTGAGGTCATTTGTACATGTAGGTAGGGGTAAAATGACTATGCATAGATAATAAACAACACGGTAGCAGCAGTGTAAAGGGGGGGGGGGGGGGGGGGGGGATACTGGCCATTTGATTAATTGTTCAGCAGTCCTATAGCTTGGGGGAAGAAGCTGTTAAGGAGCCTTTTGGACACAGACTTGGCGGGGTCCAGAATTTTTTCTTTCCTCGTTGAACATTTCACCAATTCTTCGTATGTGGGACGTTCCTGTTGTGCGCTGGTGTGGTTAAAATCCCTATGATATTCAAAGTAGAATGCGGGTACTTCCTTTCCACCTCTGTGATCTGAGTCTGATCCAGCAGTAGATGTTGCACTGTATGTGCACAGGGGCTCGACGCAATGTAGACTCCGACCAGAATGACTGAGGCAAATTCACAGGGAGTCCTCGCCTTCTGAAACGCACTATAGAGTCCCGGCTCACCTCCCCCTGTGTCTCCATTGCACAGCCCCATTGCTTCTGTTTAAAATCCGACAGTAGTATATCTTCTGATGATGACAGAATTTTCGGACAAAAGCAAGCCGGTAATGTCTCCCTAATATTCGGTAGCTCAGATTTATTTATTTTTTGCGATCCAAAAATGCGATAATCGACCAAAACACCGTGGCTGCCTCAACGATGTGTGTGCTCACCTCGGTCATCGTCAAGACCTTATTTTCAAATCAACTGTTTGATATGAAAAAACGTGTCAATAGTGCATGCCAGTGCATATACATATCCTTCTAGCATTTTGCCTTGTAGAGCTGGTGTTGATTTGAAGCAGAATGGATGATGTCACTAAATGACAGTATGTATGGGATGGGAGGACAGATGGATTAATATATGTGGACATATTGAGATATTAATCTATGGGTGGAGCTGCTAACAATACTCAATCAAATACAATATTTGAGGTCCACTGGGATTATACATGTTGACCTTATTCATATACTTTTTTCCATTGTTTTAATGCATTCATAAAATTACTGTGCTGTTCTTTTGTCACGATTCCCACCGACGGTGGCGCCCCCTCCTGCTCGGGTGGCGCTCGGCGGTCGTCGTCACCGGCCTATTAGCTACTACCGATCCCCTTTTTGGTTTTCCCTTTTTTTGGTTTTGGGCACCTGTGGCCAATTAGCTATTAGAGGGGGTATTTAGTTTAGCTGGCCCGTCCGTTGTTTGTGCGGGATTAATTTTGTTCATTGACGACGTGTTGTTCGTCGGCTTTACCTTGTCGCCTATTTGTATTTATTCCCTATGTTTGGGAACTTTTGTTTATTCTCCAGTGTTATTAAAAACACCACTCCCTGTGTTCGCTGCTTCCTGCGCCTCATTCCTCCTACACGACTACCGAAGCCATTACAGAATCCCGCACCTAAAGAAAAGGCATGGAATCAGTGGGAGCAGCGGGCACTCCTCTTCCCTCGATGGAGGAACGTGTGCTTCACCACACTACGGTCCTACACCGCATCGGATCGGCGATGGACCAGATGATGGAGAGGATGGACCGATGGGAGAGAAGTGGAATCCTCTCTCCACCTCCTCCGATACAGCCACCTTCGCCTCCTACAACGTCTGGCTCTGGCGCGCTTCGTTTGGCGCTCCCAAGGGAGTACGATGGGGCGGCGGCTGGGTGCCAGGGGTTTTTGCTCCAGCTTGAGCTGTACCTGGCCACCGTCAGACCTGCTCCCACAGGAGAGGAGAGCGTGAGTGCCCTCGTTTCCTGCCTGACGGGCCGGGCTCTGGAGTGGGCTAATGAGGTCTGGAACAGCCCAGACTCGGCGAGGGACCACTACCCAGAGTTCACCCGCCGCTTTCGGGCCGTGTTCGACCACCCTCCGGAAGGAAGAGCGGCGGGTGAACGGCTGTTCCACCTCAGGCAGGAGACGAGGAGTGCTCAGGACTTCGCGCTGGAGTTCAGGACCTTGGCTGCTGGGGCGGGGTGGAACGACAGGGCCCTCATAGACCACTACCGCTGCAGTCTCCGGGCGGACGTCCGCAGGGAGCTGGCCTGTTGGGACACAGCTCTGTCCCTGGACGAGCTGATAGACATGTCCATACGTCTGGACAATTTGCTGGCTGCCCGCGGGCGTTCGGAGAGGGTCCTGCCCGTTCCACCCCCGTGCACCCCCGCCCCTACCCCTATGGAGGTAGGGGGGGCCGTGCTAAGGGGCACCGGAGGAGGTGGCTCCTCCTGCACCAACTGTGGTCAGAGAGGACACACGGCCGACCGGTGCTGGAGGAGCCAGTCTGGGAGTCGAGAGGGCAGGCAGAACACTTCTTGGTCACCTCAGGTGAGTCAGCACCAGAGTCATCCAGAACCCCCTGTTGGTCACGTGTTTTTACCTGTTTTGTTTACCAAATTTTTTCCCTGTTCCCAGCATAGGGCGCTAGTCGATTCAGGCGCAGCTGGGAACTTTATGGATCGTGGACTTGCCATTAAGCTGGGCATTCCGCGGGTGCCGTTAGATTCCCCCTTCCCCGTGCACTCCCTAGATAGTCGACCATTAGAGTCAGGCCTAGTCAGGGAGTCTACGGTGCCACTGGACATGGTAACGCAGGGGAATCATAAGGAACGCATTAGTTTTTTCCTTATTGATTCGCCTGCATTTCCGGTGGTGCTGGGGGTCCCCTGGCTGGCTGGTCACAATCCCCGTATTTTGTGGAAACAGGGGGTTCTCCAGGGGTGGTCAGAGGAGTGTTCAGGGAGGTGTCTAGGAGTTTCCATAGGTGCCACGTCGGTGGAGAGTCCAGACCAGGTGTCCACCGTGCGCATTCCCCCTGAATACGCCGATTTGGCGATCGCTTTTTGTAAAAAGAAGGCGACTAAATTACCACCTCATCGACAGGGGGATTGTGCGATAGATCTCCAGGTTAACGCTGCGCTTCCCAGGAGTCACGTGTACACCTTGTCACAGGAGGAGACGGCGGCTATGGAGACATATGTCACGGAATCCCTGGGACAGGGGTACATTCGGCCCTCCATCTCACCCACCTCCTCGAGTTTCTTTTTTGTGAAGAAAAAGGAGGGAGGTCTGCGTCCGTGCATTGATTACAGAGGTCTAAACGCTATCACGGTGGGATTTAGTTACCCACTACCTCTCATCGCTACGGCGGTGGAATCATTTCACGGAGCACAGTTCTTCACAAAACTGGATCTCAGGAGCGCGTATAATCTGGTGCGTATCAAGAAGGGAGACGAGTGGAAAACCGCCTTTAGTACCACATCAGGCCATTATGAGTACCTCGTCATGCCGTATGGGTTGAAAAATGCTCCAGCCGTCTTTCAATCCTTTGTTGACGAAATTCTCAGGGACCTGCACGGGCAGGGCGTGATTGTCTATATCGATGACATTCTGATATATTCCGCCACCCGCTCCGCGCATGTGTCCCTGGTGCACAAGGTGCTTGGTAGACTGCTGGAGCATGACCTATACGTTAAGGCTGAGAAGTGTGAGTTTTCCAAACGAGCCGTCTCCTTTCTGGGTTATCGCATTTCCACCACGGGGGTGGTGATGGAGTGTAAACGCGTTAAGGCCGTGCGTAATTGGCCGACTCCAACCACGGCTTTGCCAATTACTACCGGAGGTTTATCCGGGGTTTTGGCCAGGTAGTGGCTCCCATTACCTCACTGCTGAAGGGTGGGCCGGTGCGTTTGCGATGGTCGACGGAGGCGGACGGAGCCTTCAAGAAGTTGAAGACGCTGTTCACCGACGCACCCGTGTTGGCGCACCCGGACCCGTCTTTAGCATCCGAGGCTGGGGGAGGGTGCCGTGCTATCACAGCGCTCGGGTACGCCATCGAAACTCCGCCCCTGCGCTTTCTTTTCGAAGAAGCTCAGTTCGGCGGAGCGTAACTACAATGTGGGGGACAGGGAGTTGCTAGCGGTGGTCAAAGCCCTGAGGGTGTGGAGGCACTGGCTTGAGGGGGCTAAGCACCCCTTTCTCATCTGGACCGACCACCGAAACCTGGAGTACATCCGGGCAGCGAGGAGACTGAATCCACGTCAGGCAAGGTGGGCCATGTTCTTCACCCGGTTTAGGTTCACCATTTCCTATAGACCGGGTTCCCTGAATACTAAAGCCGACGCGCTGTCCCGTCTCTATGACACGGAGGACCGGCCCATCGATCCAACTCCCATCATTCCAGCGTCTAGGCTGGTGGCACCGGTGGTATGGGAGGTGGACGCGGACATCGAGCGGGCATTGGTGTTGGAACCTGCGCCTGCGCAGGTGCCCGTGGGGCGCATGTATGTGCCGCTCGGTGTTCGTGATCGTCTGATTCGGTGGGCGCACACGCTACCCACTGCGGGTCATACTGGTGTGACGAGGACAGTGCGGAGTCTAAGGGGGAAGTACTGGTGGCCCACCTTGGCTAAGGACGTGAGGTCCTATGTCTCTTCCTGTTCAGTGTGCGCCCAGACTAAGGCTCCTAGGCATCTACCGAGAGGGAAGTTACAGCCCCTCCCCGTTCCACAACGACCATGGTCGCACCTGTCCATCGACTTCTTGACAGATCTTCCCCCCTCTCAGGGGAACACTGCGATTCTGGTGGTTGTGGATCGGTTCTCTAAGTCCTGCCGTCTCCTCCCGTTGCCCGGTCTCCCTACGGCCCTGCAGACTGCGGAGACCCAATTTACCCACGTCTTCCGGCACTACGGGGTGCCGGATGACATTGTCTCTGATCGAGGTTCCCAGTTCACATCCAGGTTCTGGAGAGTGTTTATGGAGCGGCTGGGGGTCTCGGTCAGTCTGACCTCCGGTTATCACCCCGAGAGCAATGGGCAGGCGGAGAGGTTGAACCAGGAAGTGGGCAGGTTCCTGAGGTCGTATTGCCAGGACCGGCCAGGGGAGTGGGCGAGGTATATCCCCTGGGCTGAGTTAGCCCAGAACTCACTTCGCCACTCCTCTACTAACATATCACCCTTTCAGTGTGTGTTAGGTTACCAGCCGGTCCTGGCACCATGGCAGCGGAGCCAGACCGAGGCTCCTGCGGTGGAGGACTGGGTACAGCACTCCAAGGAGACCTGGAGAGCCGTCCAGGACTCACTAAAGGAGGCCAGTGCGCGGCAGAAGAGGAGTGCTGACCGCCACCGCAGTGAGGCGCCCGTGTTCGCACCGGGAGACAGGGTCTGGCTCTCGACCCGGAAACTGCCCCTCCGCGTGCCCTGCCGGAAGCTGGGGCCGCAGTGTGTGGGGCCCTTCAAAGTCCTGAGTAGGATAAACGAGGTGTGTTATCGGTTGCAACTCCCTTCCTATTACCGTATTAACCCCTCGTTTCATGTGTCTCTCCTCAGGCCGGTGGTAGCTGGTCCCCTGCAAGAAGGTGAGGTGCCGGAGGTCCCTCCGCCCCCTCTGGACATCGGGGGGTCCCCGGCGTACAGCATACGGGCCATTCTGGACTCGAGACGCCGGGCGAGGGGCCTGCAGTACCTCGTGGACTGGGAGGGGTACGGCCCGGAGGAGAGGTGCTGGGTGCCGGCGGAGGACGTCTTGGACCCATCTATGTTGAGGGATTTTCATCGCCTCCGTCCGGATCGCCCTGCGCCTCGCCCTCCGGGTCGACCTCGAGGCCGGTGTCGGCGCGCTGCGGGAGCCGCGCGTCAGGAGGGGGGTACTGTCACGATTCCCACCGACGGTGGCGCCCCCTCCTGCTTGGGTGGCGCTCGGCGGTCGTCATCACCGGCCTATTAGCTACTACCGATCCCCTTTTTGGTTTTCCCTTTTTTTGGTTTTGGGCACCTGTGGCCAATTAGCTATTAGAGGGGGTATTTAGTTTAGCTGGCCCGTCCGTTGTTTGTGCGGGATTAATTTTGTTCATTGACGACGTGTTGTTCGTCGGCTTTACCTTGTTGCCTATTTGTATTTATTCCCTATGTTTGGGAACTTTTGTTTATTCTCCAGTGTTATTAAAAACACCACTCCCTGTGTTCGCTGCTTCCTGCGCCTCATTCCTCCTACACGACTACCGAAGCCATTACATCTTTCTTATCTTAGGGTATGATTTCCCAGCAGTGTTGCGCTGGTTTGCAGAACGTGTCGACCGCATCATCCTTCTGTTTGGTGCACCTAAACTGAAGTTCTCTGGTGGGCTCACACGTGCCTTTGGGCCTCTACATGGCTATGAAGACAAGTTGCATGTGGTACTGAATAAAGCAGACAGGGTCGATTGCCAACAGCTGACGTGAGTGTATGGTACACACTGGTCACTTAAGGAGATACCTGTACCCCTTCTGTCCACACAAGGCAACCATGAATGTGATGATCGTTCTGCTTCGGACCACTTTGTGCTTTAAAGTCCGCAATGCACAATGCCGAGAACCCAATAGGTTGAAAGAAGCAGACAGCGTGAAGTTTTGTTCGTGCATATTAGAGGACAGTCACTATTATTGTGAGCACATTTACCCGGGAGAGTACCTTGATGCCTACCCACCCACTGGGCATGCACTGGTTGAATCAACATGGATTCCAATTACGTTGAACCAATGTTGAATAGGTGTTGAATTGACATCCCTATCATCAACCGCATCTCTTCCTTGGTTGTGACAAAGGGTTGCAGCCTCACTGTTTGGGACTACACCAAGAAAAGAAGAAGCAGATCCAAGTTCATGGTTGGAATCAAATATCGCCTCAAAGATGGGATGCAAGGTCTTTTAAGCTCATGGGGAAAAGACATCTCTGGATACTATTGTGTGTGCTAGAGGTAGATATCCTGTCACCTCGCTCACCAGACACTTCTACCCATTCCTAGGAATTGCTGTGCGTAATTATCCTGAGGTTTGAGATCATGCAAGAAATGAGCGCTAACAGGAGAGTCTGCCAATCAAGACAGAGACTATGGCCGCATGATGATGATATCCTGTGTCTTGAGAATACATTATTAATATACACTAACGGTCCAAAGTTTTAGAACACCTACTCATTCAAGGGTTTTTCTTTTATTTGGGCTGCAATTTCTGAGACTGGTAACGCTAATGAACTTATCCTCTGCAGCAGAGGTAACTCTGGGTCTTCCATTCCTGTGGCGGTCCTCATGAGAGCCAGTTTCATCATAGAGCTTGATGGTTTTGGTGACTGCACTTGAAGAAACTTCAAAAAGTTCTTGAAATGTTCTGTATTGACTGACCTTCATGTCTTAAAGTACTGATGGACTGTCATTTCTCTTTGCTTATTTGAGGTGTTCTTCCCATAATATGGACTTGGTCTTTTACCAAATAGGGCTATCTTCTGTATACCACCCCTACCTTGTCATAACACAACTGATTGGCGTAAAAGCATTAAGAAGGAAAGAGATTCCACAAATTAACTTTTAAGAAGGCACACCTGTTAATTGAAATGCATTCCAGGTGACTACCTCATGAAGCTGGTTGAGAGAATGCCAAGCGTGTGCAAAGCTGTCATCAAGGAAAAGGGTGGTTATTTGAAGAATCTCAAATATAAAATATATTTTGATTTGATTCACACTTTTTTGGTTACTACATGATTTCATGTGTTATTTCATAGTTTTGATGTCTTCACTATTATTCTACAATGTAGAAAATAGCAAAAATAAAGAAAAACCCTTGAATGAGTAGGTGTTCTAAAACTTTTGACCAGTAGTGTTTTTGCCTATGTGAATTTGTTACAGGAAATATGTTTTGTTCCGGTAAATTCATAATAACAGGCCTTAAAACTAAGTACAGCTTTAAAAATTCATTGACTAAACATTAATGGAAATGGATAGGCAGCATGGTATAGAGTAAGGAACAACTGCAAAATGCACCTGGATAATCTCACGTGTATTCTGAACAAGTTAGTGTCTGACAATGGGCCGTCATTATCGTCTGTAGAATTCATTCAGTTCAGTGTGGATTATGGATTTCAGCACAATATACTGTATCATCAAGTGTACATGGAACTGCTGTTATTTAACCCATAAACATCTGAATGGCCCATCCAGCTGCATAGCCCTCATACTACTGTGGTAACTGCCATATCATTACACCATGGATACACTAGAGTAAAAGTTGTATAAAATAACATCAATTCAATAAAAATAAAAAATCTCTACTTTACAGACAAAATGTATATGGGCAAACTTTCCACCTATGCCCCCAGCAGCAGAGAAGCAGGTTGGCATTTATTGGTATGCCTCATGTACTAGAGGCAACCGGGTACCCCCTGTATATAAGCCCCCTGTATATGTTCCGCTATGGTTATTTACTGCTGCTCTTTAATTATTTGTTATTCTTATCTATTACTTTTTTTTTTAAACTGCATTGTTGGTTAGGGGCTTGTAAGTAAGCATTTCCCTGTAAGATCTACACCTGTTGTATTCGGCGCTTGTGACAAATATAATGTGATTTGATTTGATTTGAACTCTGCAGAGTGGTCACTGGCACAGCTACAAAGTCATAAAATCTGATTTGAAACCTAACCTTAACCACACTGATAACCCTAATGCCTAACCCTAATCTTAAACCCCCAGAGTCGATTTCTGCACCCCCCACAGAAATCTAATTGGCATAATATTTTTATATTTTTGTCAGTTTAAAAACTCGGGATCCAAACGGGATCCACCCCGTTTTTCAATTTTCGCCTAAAATTATATACCCAAATCTAACTGCCTGTAGCTCAGGCCCTGAAGCAAGGATATACATATTCTTGGTACCATTTGAAAGGAAACACTTTGAGGTTTGTGGAAATGTGAAAGGAATGTAGGAGAATATAAAACAATAGAACTGGTAAAACATAATACAAAGAAAAAAACAACCGTTCTTTTGTATTTTTCTGTACCATCATCTTTGAAATGCATTATTCCAGCCCAGGTGCAATTTAGATTTTTGCAACTAGATGGCATCAGTGTATGTAAAACGTTTTAGACTGATCCAATAAACCATTGCATTTCTGTTCAAAATTCAAAAGACTGCTCAAATGTGCCTAATTTGTTTATTAATAACTTTTCATGTTCAAAATTGTGCACTCTCCTCAAACAATAGCATGGTATTTTTTCACTGTAATAGCTACTGTAAATTGGACAGTGCAGTTAGATTAACAAGAATTTAAGCTTTCTGCTTATATCAGATACAGTATGTCTATGTCCTGGGAAATGTTCTTGTTACCTACAACCTCATGCTAATCACATTAGACCTATGTTAGCCCAACCGTCCCGTGGATGGGACACCGATCCCAAATAAGTTTTTAAGATAGAGATATCTAAACTCAGCAAAAAAGAAACGTCCTCTCACTGTCAACTGCGTTTATTTTCAGCAAACTTAACATGTGTAAATGTTTGTATGAACATAACAAGATTCAACAACTGAGACATAAACTGAACAAGTTCCACAGAAATGTGACTAACGGAAATGGAATAATGTGTCCCTGAACAAAGGGGGGGTCAAATTCAAAAGTAACAGTATCTGTTGTGGCCACCAGCTGCATTAAGTACTGCTGTGCATCTCCTCCTCATGGACTGCACCAGATTTGCCAGTTCTTGCTGTGAGATGTTACCCCACTCTTCCACCAAGGCACCTGTAAGCATTTCTCGGGGGAATGGCCCAAGCCCTCACCCTCCAATCCAACAGGTTGCAGATGTGTTCAATCGCTGGCCATGGCAGAACACTGACATTCCTGTCTTGCAGGAAATCACGCACAGAACGAGCAGTATGGCTGGTGGCATTGTCATGCTGGAGGGTCATGTCAGCATGAGCCTGCAGGAAGGGTACCACATGAGGGAGGAGGATGTCTTCCCTGTAACGCACAGCATTGAGATTGCCTGCAATGACAACAAGCTCAGTCCGATGATGCTGTGACACACCGCCCCAGACCATGACGGACCCTCCACCTCTAAGTCGATCACGTTCCAGAGTACAGGCCTCGGAGTAACGCTCATTCCTTCGACGATAAAAGCGAATCCGACCATCACCCCTGGTGAGACAAAACTGCGACTCGTCAGTGAAGACCACTTTTTGCCAGTCCTGTCTGGTCCAGCGACGGTGGGTTTGTGCCCATAGGCGACGTTGTTGCCGGTGATGTCTGGTGAGGACCTGCCTTACAACAGGCCTACAAGCCCTCAGTCCAGCCTCTCTCAGCCTATTGCGGACAGTCTGAGCACTGATGCAAGGATTGTGCGTTCCTGGTGTAACATGGGCAGTTGTTGTTGCCATCCTGTACCTGTCCCGCAGGTGTGATGTTCGGATGTACCGATCCTGTGCAGGTGTTGTTACACGTGGTCTGCCACTGAGAGGACCATCAGCTGTCCATCCTGTCTCCCTGTAGTGCTCTCTTAGGCATCTCACAGTACGGACATTGCAATTTATTGCCTAGGCCACATCTGCAGTCCTCATGCCTCCTTGCAGCATGCCTAAGGCATGTTCACGCAAATGAGCTGGGACCCAGGGCATCTTTCTTTGGGTGTTTTTCAGAGTCAGTAGAAAGGCCTCTTTAGTGTCCTAAGTTTCCATAACTGTGACCTTAATTGCCTAACGTCTGTAAGCTGTTAGTGTCTTAACGACCATTTCACAGGTGCATGTTCATTAATTGTTGATGGTTCATTGAACAAGCATGGGAAACAGTGTTTAAACCCTTTACAATGAAAATATGTGAAGTTATTTGGATTTTTACGAATTATCTTTGAAAGACAGGGTCCTGAAAAAGGGACATTTCTTTTTTTGCTGAGTTTATTTGTGCACTGGATGCGTCTTAATTCACCGCATCTGCCGATTTTGCACTTCCACATCTGTGGTGACAGAGCTAGAGCAGAGTTTGTCAGACCATGAGACATCCGAAAATGGGTCTTCTCACAAAATCGTCTCTGGTGTCTGAACAGTTTGGGCTCCATGCTAAGGTGAGACTCTCACGAACACGTACACAGTTGTTCAAAAGTTTGGGTCACTGAGAAATGTCCTTGTTTTCCATGAAAACATACATGAAATGAGTCGCAAAATGAATAGGAAATATAGTCAAGACATTGACAAGGTTATAAATAATGATTTTTAATTGAAATAATAATTGTGTCCTTCAAACTTAGCTTTTTTCAAAGAATCCTCCATTTGCAGCAATTACAGCCTTGCAGACCTTTGGCATTCTTGTCAATTTGTTGAGGTAATCTGAAGAGATTTCACCCCATGCTTCCTGAAGCACCTCCCACAAGTTGGATTGGCTTGATGGGCACTTCTTACAGCCAAGCTTCTCCCACAACAGATCAATAGGGTTGCGATCCGTGAACTGTGCTGGCCACTCCATTATAGACAGAATACCAGCTGACTGGTTCTTCCCTAAATAGTTATTGCATAGTTTGGATCTGTGCTTTGGGTTATTGTCCTGTTGTAGGAGGAAATTGGCTCCAACTAAGCACCATCCACAGGGTATGGCTTGGCATGGCATTGCAAAATGGAGTGATAGCCTTCCTTCTTCAAGATCCCTTTTACCCTGTACAAATCTCCCACTTTACCATCACCAAAGCACCCCTAGACCATCAAATGTCCTCCACCATGCTTGACAGATGGCATCGAGCACTCCTCCAGAATCTTTAAATTTTTCTGCATCTCACGAATATTCTTCTTTGTGATCCAAACACCTCAAACTTAGATTCGTCTGTCCATAACACTTTTTTCCAATCTTCCTCTGTCCAGTGTCTGTGCTCTTTTGCCCATCTTAATCTTTTCTTTTTATTGGCCAGTCTGAGATATGGCTTTTTCTTTGCAACTGCCTAGAATGCCAGCATCCCAGAGTCGCCTTTTCACTGTTGACGTTGAGACTGGTGTTTTGCGGGTACTATTTAATGAAGCTGCCAGTTGAGGACTTGTGAGGCGTCTGTTTCTCAAACTAGACACTAATGTACTTGTCCTCTTGCTCAGTTGTGCATCGGGGCCTCCCACTCCTCTTTCTATTCTGGTTAGAGAAAGTTTGCGCTGTTCTGTGAAGGGAGTAGTACACAGCGTTGTACGAGATCTTCAGTTTCTTGGCAATTTCTCACAGGAATAGCCTTCATTTCTCAGAACAAGAATAGACTGACGAGTTTCAGAAGAAAGGTCTTTGTTTCTGGCCATTTTGAGCCTGTAATCGAACCCACAAATGCTGATGCTCCTCCAGATACTCAACTAGTCTAAAGAAGGCCAGTTTTATTGCTTCTTTAATCAGTACAACAGTTTTCAGCAGTGCTAACATAATTGCAAAAGGGTTTTCTAATGATCAATTAGTCTTTGAAAATGATAAACTTGGATTAGCTAACACAACGAGCCATTGGAACACAGGAGTGATGGTTGCTGATAATGGGCCTCTGTACACCTATGTAGATATTCCATAAAAAAATCAGCCGTTTCCAGCTACAATAGTCATTTAGAACATTAACAATGTCTACACTGTATTTCTGATCAATTTGATGTTATTTTAATGGACAAAAAATATGCTTTACTTTCAAAAACAAGGACATTTCTAAGTGACCCCAAACTTTTGAACGGTAATGTACATGTATGTTGCTTTGTTCTAAGACTCCCACAGGCCTTACAAGTCTAGTCTGAAGGTCCCCAGGTACCAGTTGAAAAAATGAATGGAAGTACAATATATATGGAGATTATATGAACCTTTTTTATATCTCACAGATATATGACAGACACTTCAGAACAAACTTCCTTTAGATTTTTTTGGGGGACTATCTGTTGTTCCATATAGTGAATCTGTTATTCAATGCGTTTGTATGAGCTAATAGCTTAGACTGTTATGGGTTAAATTTAAGACCAAAAAGCTCATTTTTTGTTTTCAGGAAATGCCCATTTTGATTTTGCAGCTGGCCCATCTAGTGGAAACTGCTCAGTTCTGCCTCCAGGGCAAGATTAATGACAATTAACATCAACCTGCAGCAGAGAAAGGGTAAGTGTTGAAGGACTTTACCTGGCTGTGCTGGTTGGAAGCCCTCTACTTGCAGTGAGACAACCAATCAATGCAGGGAAACACCTGCTAATGAGGCACTTCGCATTAAACTATGAGGCAGGCACTGTTGTCCCTGCTGTAGCCTGGCAACCCTGCAAGCCCTGCTAGAGATACTGAAAATCCAGACAGTACTTAGAGTGACTGGAAGCTAACTAACTTCTCCTTCAGCGACTCCACATCACACTCTATTTTAGACCATCAGGATCCCTAACCACACAATATATGGTATTAGACACTATAACACTCCGTACTACACGAGTATTTAAGTATGCCACAGTGTAGCACAACAACGGTGGTATGAACCCTCCCCCTTGTAATCTTTCAGGTAAATATTTGTTATGGGTAGTATGTGGAAAACAACCACTAGGCTTATCTCTCATGACACCTCTCCTGCCTAAGGCTCTTGGTTACATGCAAATCACTGACTTTTTCCACAGAACTGTAGTACAGTAATACAACAATACAAAATAAATACAGTCTTAAACAGAAAATGTAAGAGCAACACAGATTATTTTCTGTTTATAATAAATAATAAGAACTAATAAGCATAACCCAAATTTGCTGTAAAAAATGATTAGAGGAAGAAATGACAACCTTTTACAACAAAACTGCACGCGTCTCAAATGACAAGTCTGATTGATGACAAGCAAATGATAGACACTTTCAAGAGAGGAAGGTCACACCCTATGTCGTCTGCTACCGTTGCATTGAGCCCAACATGGGGGAAGAACGAGAGGTAATTACTGTATGAGAGGAGGGAACCTATTCAAGCCCTCCTCCCCATCATACTCACTAATCTCTCTCCATTTGGAACTCTCCATTTGTTTGTAGAGAGATTGCCTTGTTCAACCATCCCAACTCAACTCGACAGCCCTGGACCTACCAACCTGTCTGTCTTGTTTTTGCGGTAAGTGGCTAATTATAATCCTTAAATTAGATTGATTGTGTTCTGGTCCATAGTGACAGTTGATGTTGTTGGTAAATAGAATATTGATATACACTGAACAAAAATATAAATGCAACATGTAAAGTGTTGGTCCCATGTGTCATGAGCTGAAATAAAAGATCCCAGACATTTTCCATACATTTTTTGGCACACATTTGTTTACATCCCTATTAGTGAGCATTTCTCCTTTGCCAAGATAATCCATCCACCTGACAGGAATGGCATATGAAGAAGCTGATTAAACAGCATGATCATTACACAGGTGCACCTTGTGCTGGGGACAATAAAAGGCCACTCTAAAATGTGCCTTTTTGTCACACAACACAATGCCACAGATGTCTCAAATTTTGAGGGAGCGTGCAATTGGCATGCTGACTGCAGGAATGTCTACCAGAACTGTTGGTAGAGAATTGAATGTTAATTTATCTACCATAAGTCATCTCCAACGTTGTTTCAGAGAATTTGGCAGTGCGTCCAACCGGCCTCACAAACGCAGACCACATGTAACCACGTCAGCCCAGGACCTCCACATTTCTGCACAATCTGTCTCAGGGAAGCTCATCTGGGTGCTCGTCGTCCTCACCAGGGACTTGAACCGACTGCAGTTCGGTGTTGTAACCAACTTCAATGGGCAAATGCTCACCTTCGATGGCCACTGGCATGCTGGAGAAGTATGCTCTTCACGGATGAATCACGGTTTCAAATGTACTGGGCGGATGGCAAACAGTGTGTATGGCATTGCGTGGAAAAGCGGTTTTCTGATGTCAACATTGTGAACAGAGTGTCCCATGGTGGCAGTGGGGTTACTGTATGGGCAGGCCAAGCTATGGACAATGAACACAATTGCATTTTATCGATAGCAGTTTGAACGCACAGAGATAACGTGATGAGATCCTGAGGCCCATTGTTGTTCCATTCATCCGATGCCATCACCTCATGTTTCAGCATGATAATGCCCAGCCCCATATGGCAAGGATCTGTACACAATTCCTGGAAGCTGAAAATGTCCCAGTTCTTCCATAGCCTGCATAATTACCAGACATGTCACCCATTGAGCATGTTTGGGATGCTCTGGATCAACCTGTACGACAGCTTGTTCCATTTCCCGCCAATATCCAGCAACTTCACACAGCAATTGAAGAGTGGGACAACATTCCACAGGCCACAATCAACAACCTGATCATCTCTATGTGAAGGAGATGTGTCAAGCTGCATGAGACAAATGGTGGTCACACAATACTGACTGGTTTTCTGATCCACGCTCTTACCTTTTTTTAAGGTATCTGTGACCAACAGTTCCATATCTGTATTCCCAGTCATTGGAAATCCCTAGATCAGAGCCTAATTTATTTATTTCAATTGATTGATTTCCTTATGTGGACTGTAACTCAGTAAAATCTTAGAAATGTTGTTGCGTGTTGCGTTTACAGCGCATTCGGAAAGTATTCAGACCCCTTGACTTTTTCCACATTTTGTTACATTACAGCCTTATTTTAAAATGGATTAAATAATTGTTTTTCTTATCAGTCTACACAAAATACCCCATTATGACAAAGCAAAAACAGGTTTTAAGACATTTTTGCAAATGTATTACAATTATAAAACTGAAATACTGAATACTTTCCGAAGGCACTGTAGGTTTTTGTTCAGTGTATATTTGGCTGTGTTCTGATGTAGACAACAAACTATACATTTTGAGATATGTGTTGTTGTACAGTCCATTAAAGTGTAGTAGGCCTACATGTTATGTAAATGTTCATGTAAAAAACAAAGCTAGTTTTCATCATCAATTAATTCAGTTGACTATGAAATTGGGGACAAATTAAAGGCTGAGAAAAGAAACTGCCCTCTGAAGGGGCCGAGTGGGCAACTGTCATTAAGAGCCACACTGTGCCGCATGATGACCAGCTACATAATTGGGTATGGAGGGATGAGAGAGGTGATTGTGGGATTTCCTCTGTTATTTGCTTTATTCACATGCAATTTGTAAGAGAACTAATGCTACTAATTTCAATCATCACAAATACAGTAAGACCATCATGACAAGGTAATAATGAGTGTTCAGCACATTTCATTTACAGATACAGCAACAGGGAAACAGGGAAACAGGTGATGTGCTAGCAGAAACCCCCTGGGTAATTTATTTGTTTATTTTATTCCACCTTTATTTTATCAGGGAATCATAATGCTGCTGCCTATGCATGCCTCTCCCTGCACCTCTTCCCTCTGAGGCCCTCACTGTGGCACTTCCAGCTGAGACCCAGGCAGCAGCAATAACAAGCAAATGAAACCATTATACACTGGCATGGTTCCATCTCATGCTTTGGCATTTATGTCTGATGCATGGTATATGCACTACCTGTATAACTGATTAAAATGTAACTCTGATCATTCTTCTTAAAAGCATTAACATAATACATGATCTACAAACTGTTGGACCAGGCTGAGGTACAGTGAGAGGAAGCAGGATGTCCAATAACATGGCTAAGATTGCAGATACCCGCAAGACAGTGGAACAGCTGAAACTGGAAGTCAACATCGAAAGAATGATGGTGAGCAAGGAATGGTTATTAGGCACAATGGTTATTAGGCACAATATCCTTTTTTGTTTTATTTTTGATCTCTTTATGTAACAAAAAAGCTGTCCATTATCAATTTACATTGTAAATCGAGCACATTGGCTCCCACTCTCCAATCTGATAGCTTTGTCCTTGTTAATAATCATGTGCTCTATGTGCAGGTGTCCAAAGCAGCAGCTGATCTGATGGCCTTCTGTGAGGCTCATGCCAAGGAGGACCCTCTGGTGGTACCAGTGTCATCCTCTGAGAACCCTTTTCGGGAGAAGAAATTATTCTGTGCAATACTCTAATCCCCACAAATTCACGTTATTAAATACAATAATCCTAAATTTTGTGTCACTATTAGCAATAATTCATTGACAGTTCTCAGGACAAATAATGCTAACACATTTGAAGAACCCTTGAATATTTTGGTTTTGGTAGGCCTAATCAGTGTGATGATTTTGTATTTAAAAAGCTGTATATGTAAGTGCTTGAATTATTTATCTGGATTGATCAGATTGACTGAAATAAAACCTTCTTTACGATGGGAGCAAAGTTCATTCGAGGCCTACAAGCCTAGCCTACATACTAACCTCTCCCTTTCAGCACACTGCCCTGACAATTAGAGATTACACATTAACTTAAATTGCACCTAAATCTTTCTAGAAACCTCAGCAATACTTTTCTGTAAAATGTCTAACATCTAAGAGTGATGTGAACCTTTTCAGGGGTTAAACACCAGTAGTGCCAATAATAGCCCAATTTTGGTTATTTTGAAATTGACAACTTTAACACAAAATAGCTATATTATATTGAGGATCAAACTGTTTGCATATAAAACTAGTATTGTATTATTGAAGTAGGCCTACACTGCAGGTGCCTCACATCATTCCATTGACGCATTACAATGATCAAAGAAAAATATATTAATTAAATGAACAGATAGTCAACATAAGCGTATCATGTGTTATCCATTTGTAGATAGTACCCTGGGTGCTGTGCTCCTTGGTCGCAGTCAAGTCATGCAAAGCAAGCAAGGGCGTTGTCACGTGATGCTTACACTACAGGTAGATGAGCAGGTGTGTGTGGACACAGGTACTAGACCCCCTGTTAGTTCAATATTCATCTCAACTAACAGGATTCACTGATTTGGGAGGGAGAGGTCGGCCAACTGCGCCGTGACAACGAACAAGGTATGAACATTTAAAATTGTCTCTGTGTTTTTGTGGTTGTTGTGTAAAAACATTGTTCTCTCATGATTGATGAGTGAGGGTCCAAAGTCTATGGCGTTAACCCGACAATGGGCCAAATGTCAACAAGTCTGAAGGCTACATTTATAGGACTGAACAGAAGAGGAGAAATTGCTCCATTCAAACTTAAAATCAATGTTTCCTAGTTTATCATTTTAATGAGAAAATACAAATTGACAGAAAATAAGACTATATTCTACGCAATGTCGAATGCGAGGCGACCAGTCGAGAAAACCTTTTCTGACAAATAGTAATCCAGGTAGAAATACCTACCACTCCTCTTCTATGTTAAATATCCACTCCCAAACATTTGATTATTTCGGCCAGTAGTTTTGAAAGTGGCGTTCACGAGCCAAAAGTGGGCCCCGTTTTTTGTGTACTACTTCATCAAATTGTCTATTACGTCATCCATTTCGTAAAATATGTCACGGCCGGCAAATTATTATTATTATTATTATAAATATTTTTTGCAATTCATATGATATGTTATGAATCCAATTTGTACTATATGTTACAAATTTGTTGTGCTTAAGATCCTGGAGTCAACACACACACACCTTATTCATATGTCCTCTGTCGAAACAACAGTAAGCTTTAACCAACCAAAGGTATACAATACATTACATTACAGCGAACGTAACAACCAACAAATAAAAAGGATGGCACTTTAGCCTAGTGTAAAGTCTAATAAACAAATAACAAACCAATATTCACTGCAAGCATGACTTAAAGGACAATGATATCACCTACATCACTCACACAGCCAGTTTTCAAACTCTTGTTTTTCAAGTAAAGACAACATAGCAAAGTGTAGCCTACATAGTCAACACACCATTTTTAGTAAGGTACATTCACAATAATACCAGGTGCCTTTTTATAGATTTGCTGTCAATATCTCACAAACAAAATATTTTATGACATATTTTAACATCAATTATCTGACATGGCTGGAAACAACAAACTGGTGTGCAAACTACAGAATTGTCTTGCCTTGTTATCCTTTACTATCCATCTCAAGTTTCTTTCTACCCTTCTCTCCTTTGGGACTGCACAAATTAATAGGCATTTTCTATTTACAAGACAAATGGTTTGAACTGGTATCTATCTTGTGGAGGGTCGGATTACCGAAAGGACATGCAGAGCAAGTGCCCTGGGGCCCACGACCTCCAGGGGACCCACAACCCCCTCTAAAAAAAGGGCATGTGCCCTGCGTGCCCTTTTGATCATCCGGCCCTCCAGGAGATAGATCCCATTTCTCAAACTATTCGTCTTGAACACGTCATAAGCAATGACAAAATGTGTATATTTGCAGGAAATTTGCCCCAGGGCCCCAAATGCGGTAATCCAGCCCTGTTCTGGATGCATGGGAGGAATTACCTGTACACAATGCCTGTTCTAAATTGACCTCACAAGATGAACAAATACTACAATCTGGATTACTAATGACTGAATAGGCCTATTTTAAAATAACTCCCATTTCCATTTGTAGGGAGTGGGTCCCAAAGACCCTACCCATTTTTGATTAAGGGGACCTTAAGATTCATATGTTTTGCTGCAGGCCTTATAATAGATACTGTTACTATGTGTCTAAAAACTCTGCCACTATACTTTGCACAAGCTATCTATATTAGTATTTGTGGTTAAGCCCTGGCTGTTGTGAGAGTGTGCTTGCAGGCTAGGTCTGAGTCAAACCGAAACTAGATAAAGAGAAGTAACCACTGTCTGGTTTTGACATTTGTGATCTTGTGTGACATTGGACAATGCTAATAAATTCTGAGAAGCTACTGTACTAGGTTTCCTTATAAGGTAACCTCAGTTTATTGATAAACACATACATTGACGTAGGTGATCATACCACTAGGGAGTGTATAAAATCAGCTGCACCCTTAGGTGGGGTGCAGAACTTACTCTGAAACATGCGTGCTGTGTTTCCGTTGTCAACTTCTGTCTGCAATTGCATTAATTGATTTACTTAAAGAAGATATTGTCTGATTGCTGATTTCACCAATAAGCCAGTGATTGACAAGGAATAAGGAACCTACCAGGAGTGAGTGTCAAGTCCGGTTGGAGGAGATTCCACACCAGTGTGCCAGAGCTCCAAATCAAACAAGGTAAGCAGACACCTGTTTAATCTAAGTCTGTAATTAATTGGCATTCACCAAGTAAGTGGCACCTCACTCAACCCAAATATTTACATAAACTTTGAATATGACATAGTCGAATTCTAGATTGGAGATATTACATAACTGGCTATTGGTGAAATGCATGATGTCAATATATGAATGTTTTTTTTTTTTTACCCTTTTTTTCTCCTCAATTTCATGGTATTCAATTGGTAGTTACAGTCTTGTCTCATCACTGCAACTCCCGTACAGACTCGGGAGAGGTGAAGGTCAAGAGCCATGCATCCTCCGAAACACAACCCAACCAAGCCACACTGCTTCTTGACACCAATGCCCATCCAACCCGGAAACCAGCCGCACCAATGTGTCGGAGGAAACACCATACACCTGGTGACCTGATCAGTGTGCACTGCGCCCAGCCCACCACAGGAGTCACTAGTGCGCGATGAGACAAGGATATCCCTGCCGGCCAAACCCTCCCTAACCCGGACGACGCTGGGCCAATTGTGCGCCGCCCCATTGGCCTCCCGGTCGCGGCCGGCTGCAACAGAGCCTGGGCTCGACCCAGAATCTCTGGTGGTACAGCGATGCAGTGCCTTAGACCACTGCGCCACCCGGGAGGCCTGGAATGAATGATTGATGAATAAATGTAGTACTCCAGAGTGGTAGGATGATTTTGTAGAGGTAATTCAGCGTCAATTACCTAAATAATGAGTTGAATTGTTTATGAATATTGTGTTGTGTTTTATTTGTTTGTTTGTTCTTGCAGATTATGGTGGTTTTATTGGGTAATGGCCCAATGGTGGAATAAAAAGTTAGGAGTAGGACAGAACTTATTTGAATAAAAGGTTGAACATATTTGTTAGTGGCACTTTCCTACCATTGGACAGTATAGGAAATGAACAACCCTTAGTATACCAGTACAATTACTACAAGGAAGTTGTGTTCTGTAGAGATTTTCATAGAAAATTACTTTGTGACGCTTTCACCAGGGGCACTGGTGAATATAATATTACTGTTACTCTACACCCTTAAGATATAATATTAGGAATTGAAGTCTATCATGCGGTTGTCTCTGTGCGTCCCACGTGTGAAATATATTTGAGTTTAGTAGAACCGTTTACTATAGCCTGGATTAAGTGAGAGTAGAATTAGGATTACAGTGTCACCCACCGTTGTTTAACACACACTGAAAGGAGATAGAGAAGAATTTGTATAGGCATATTCATACATATTACACCCACTGTAGGATGACCCTATAAAAATTGGAAAACAATTTACCTTTATTTAACCAGGTAGGCTAGTTGAGAACAAGTTCTCATTTACAACTGCGACCTGGCCAAGATAAAGCACAGCAGTTCTACACATACAACAACACAGAGTTACACATGGAATAAAACAAACATACAGTCAATAATACAGTAGAAAAAAGAAAAATCGATATACAGTGAGTGCAAATGAGGTAAGATAAGGGAGGTAAAGGCAATAAATAGGCCATGGTGGCGAAGTAATTACAATATAGCAATTAAACACTGGAATGGTACATGTGCAGAAGATGAATGTGCAAGTAGAGATACTGGGGTGCAAAGGAGCAAGATAAATAAACACAGTATGGGGATGAGGTAGTTGGATGGGCTATTTAAAGATGAGCTATGTACAGGTGCAGTGATCTGTGAGCTGCTCAGACAGCTGGTGCTTAAAGCTAGTGAGGGAGATATGGGTCTCCAGCTTCAGTGATTTTTGCATTTCGTTCCAGTCATTGGCAGCAGAGAACTGGAAGGAAAGGCGGCCAAAGCAGGAATTGGCTTTGGGGGTGACCAGTGAGATATACCTGCTGGAGCGCGTGCTACAGGTGGGTGCTGCTATGGTGACCAGTGAGCTGAGATAAGGCAGGGCTTTACCTAGCAGAGACTTGTAGATGACCTGGAGCCCAGTGGGTTTGGCGACGAGTATGAAGCGATGGCCAGCCAACGAGAGCGTACAGGTCGCAGTGGTGGGTAATATATGGGGCTTTGGTGACAAAACGGATGGCACTGTGATAGACTGCATCCAATTTGTTGAGTAGAGTGTTGGAGGCTATTTTATAGATGACATCGTCGAAGTCGAGGATCGGTAGGATGGTCAGTTTTACGAGGGTATGTTTGGCAGCATGAGTGAAGGATGCTTTGTTGTGAAATAGGAAGCCGATTCTAGATTTAATTTTGGATTGGAGATGCTTAATGTGAGTCTGGAAGGAGAGTTTACAGTCTAGCCAGACACCTAGGTATTTGTAGTTGTCCACATATTCTAAGTCAGAAGCGTCCAGAGTAGAGATGCTGGACGGGCGGGCGGTCAGGTGCGGGCAGTGATCGGTTGAAGAGCATGCATTTAGTTTTACTTGCATTTAAGAACAGTCGGAGGCCACGGAAGGAGAGTTGTATGGCATTGAAGCTCGTCTGGAGGTTAGTTAACACAGTGTCCAAAGAAGGACCAAAAGTATACAGAATGGTGTCGTCTGCGTAGAGGTGGATCAGAGAATCACCAGCAGCGAGAGCGACATCATTGATGTATACAGAGAAGAGAGTCGGCCCGAGAATTGAACCCTGTGGCACCCCCATAGAGACTGCAAGAGGTCCGGACAATAGGCCCTCCGATTTGACACACTGAACTCTATCAGAGAAGTAGTTGGTGAACCAGGCGAGGCAATCATTTGAGAAACCAAGGCTGTTGAGTCTGCCAATAAGAATGTGGTGATTGACAAAGTCGAAAGCCTTGGCCAGGTCGATGAATACGGCTGCACAGTAATGTCTCTTATCGATGGCGGTTATGATATCGTTTAGGACCTTGAGCGTGGCTGAGGTGCACCTATGACCAGCTCTGAAACCAGATTGCACAGCGGAGAAGGTACGGTGGGATTCGAAATGGTCGGTAATCTGTTTGTTGACTTGGCTTTCGAAAACCTTAGAAAGGCAGGGTAGGATAGATATAGGTCTGTAGCAATTTGGGTCTAGAGTGTCTCCCCCTTTGAAGAGGGGGATGACCGTGGCAGCTTTCCAATCTTTGGGAATCTCAGACAATACGAAAGAGAGGTTGAACAGGCTAGTAATAGGGGTTGCAACAATTTCGGCAGATCATTTTAAGAAGAGAGGGTCCAGATTGTCTAGCCCGGCTGATTTGTAGGGTTCCAGGTTTTGCAGTTCTTTAAGAACATCAGCTATCTGGATTTGGGTGAAGGAGAAATGGGGGATGCTTGGGCGAGTTGCTGTGGGGAGTGCAGGGCTGTTGACCGGGGTAGGGGTAGCCAGGTGGAAAGCATGGCCAGCCGTAGAAAAATGCTTATTGATATTCTCAATTATAGTGGATTTATTGGTGGTGACAGTGTTTCCTAGCCTCAGTGCAGTGGGCGCTGGGAGGAGGTGCTCTTATTCTCCATGGACTTTACAGTGTCCCAGAACTTTTTTGAGTTTGTGCTACAGGATGCAAATTTCTGCTTGAAAAAGCTAGCCTTAGCTTTCCTAACTGCCTGTGTATATTTGTTCCTGACTTCCCTGAAAAGTTGCATATCACGGGGGCTATTCGATGCTAATGCAGAACACCACAGGATGTTTCCGTGCTGGTCAAGGGCAGTCAGGTCTGGAGAGAACCAAGGGCTATATCTGTTCCTAGTTCTAAATTTTTTGAAAGGGGCATGCTTATTTAAGATGGTGAGGAAGGCACTTTTAAAGAATGACCAGGCATCCTCTACTGACAGGATGAGGTCAATATCCTTCCAGGATCCCTGGGCCAGGTCGATTAGGAAGGCCTGCTCGCTGAAGTGTTTTAGGGAGTGTTTGATAGTGATGAGGGGTGGTCGTTTGACCGCAGACCCGTTACGGATGCAGGCAATGAGGCAGTGATCGCTGAGATCCTGATTGAAAACAGTAGAGGTATATTTGGAGGGCAAGTTGGTTAGGATGATATCTATGAGGGTGCCCGTGTTTACGGATTTGGGGTTGTACCTGGTGGGTTTATTGATAATTTGTGAGAGATTGAGGGCATCAAGCTTAGATTGTAGGATGGCCGGGGTGTTAAGCATGTCCCAGTTTAGGTCACCTAGCAGCACGAGCTCTGAGGATAGATGGGGGCAATCAGTTCACATATGGTGTCCAGGGCACAGCTGGGGTTAGAGGGTTGTAGGAGGTTTGGTGATTTTGGCTACTGTTTGTATTTGTAAGAAGACTGAAACTGCTCTTGAACATGCTGGAGTGATGGTGTTGGTGGAAGCTGATACAAATCGTGCTGAAGGTGAGACCGGTGCATTTCTGGTTTCTCTTAATCCCATTGTCTATCCATCGCGTGAGGTTCTTCCCAGGACTCAGGAGGAATGGGAATATAGACAGACTCACCCCACCCCACCAGCATTCCAAGTAACTCAGGAGTTGTTTCTCCCTTTAGCAGGCCATCCCTGGGATCAAATGGATCCTGGGGATTTGCCAATTATTTTTATTTCAGAGGAGAATATTATGATTGAACCTGTCTCAGAGGGGGGAATGTACGGGGTGGGTCCCAAAGACCCTACCCATTTTTGATTAAGGGGACCTTAAGATTCATATGTTTTGCTGCAGGCCTTATAATAGATACTGTTGCTATGTGTCTAAAATCTCTGCCGCAATACATTGCACAAGCTATCTATATTAGTATTTGTGGTTAAGCCCTGGCTGTTGTGAGAGTGTGCTTGCAGGTCTAAGTCAGACCGACACTAGATAAAGAGAAGTAATCACTGTCTGGTTTTGACATTTTTGATCTTGTGTGACATTGGACAATGCTAATAAATTCTGAGAAGCTACTGTACTAGGTTGCCTTATAAGGTAACCTCAGTTTATTGATAAACACATACATTGACGTAGGTGATCATACCACTAGGGAGTGTATAAAATCAGCTGCACCCTTAGGTGGGGTGCAGAACTTACTCTGAAACATGCGTGCTGTGTTTCCGTTGTCAACTTCTGTCTGCAATTGCATTAATAAAGGTTTGATTGGTTTACTTAAAGAAGATATTGTCTGATTGCTGATTGCACCAATAAGCCAATGATTGACAAGGAACCTACCCCGACACATTGTTTAGTTCACACACGCCTTTTTGCACATTTTTATTAAAGTTTTGTGAAAATATTAAGTTGCTCAAACAATTATTTGCCATGGTACTTAATTTTAGCACAAAACAATTTTCCTATAATTTATTTCACATTTAATGCATAATTCACATTCCTCATTTGTCAGGGTTGACTGGAGGATGGCCAACTTCAAGGGACATGCCCTTCCTGGCAGCTGCTTTCTGCTGTTAGGCCTGTGTTGGTCAGTGATGTACCCTCTCCGACACTGTTGGAGGAGGCATCAGCCTAAAGGAAGACAAAAACTGCCCCTGTTCTTTAACAGAATAGACTTAATCGAGGGGGCACTCATGACTTTCTTTGCCTTTGTGGGTGAGTCTTCCCTGGTGCACTTATTTGGACTGCTCTCTCTTTAAGATCTTACACTATTGAGTCTCTCAACCTCTGAATGATCTGCCAGAGGCTTGATGTTTGACCCTGATGTTGTCCTGTCACTCTGTAGGCATCATGGCAGAGCAGTTTGTGCCTGATGGGCCCCATGCCCACCTTTACAACAGAGAGACCCAGTCCTGGGTGAAGCTGATGAACTGGCAGCACAGCACTATGTACCTCTTCTTCAGTATCGCTGGAGTTGTTAAAGTCCTCACTATGTCATCGCTTCCAGTCCCACTTGGTCTTGACCGCCTTGCTCTCTCCCTGGCTTTTTTTATTGAAGGTACAGTATCAAAAGTTTGAATGTTATTTGTTACATATCCCTTACCAGACTAGAGGCAGATATTAATTAGCAGGTATTCCTACCATCAGTATAATTGTCCGTTTTTATTTGCTCTTTGACCGGTAGACAGATTAGATGTTATCTGCATATTGTATCAATATTCCAGGATGTTCCATTCCCCTCCAGGGTTCCTGTTTTACTTCCATGTGCACATGCGTCCTCCTCTGGATACCCACATCCACTCCATGCTGTTTATGCCGGTGTTTGGTGGGGCGGCCATCACCCTGTTGGAGGTGTTCATGCGAGATAACGTCGTACTGGAACTGCTCAGGACCAGCATGACCATCCTGCAAGGCTCCTGGTTCTTTCAGGTAAAACAGTAACCACCACCAAATGAACCACTGTCATTTTCAAACGAGTCAATCGCATCACGCTCCCACAGAGGAACTGAGCAAAGTGGGTACTCTTTCAGATTGGATTCGTGCTGTACCCATTAAACGGAGCACAGTGGGATCTGCAGGCACACGATAACACCATGTTCATCACCATGTGCTTCTGCTGGCATCTAGCTGTGGCCCTGCTGATCGTTGCCATCAACTACTGCATCGGCTGGTGGTGAGCATCTTCCTTTTTATCAATATATCTTTGTCATATCGCATCTTTAATAGGTCAGTTTAACATCATCAAATAAACTCATTACATTGACATAGCTTGAGTAAATTCACTGCCTGTATGAGCCAACTCTAATCCATGTCTTCTTCTTCTCTGGTCCTAACAGCTGTGTACAAAGATGTTCGGGAAGAGGAAGTGACATAGAGATCATGATGAGAAAGACATCTAGCTCCCAGAAGGCCCTGCTACAGGAGTCAGATGAAGAGTAGAAAGACACATCATGAAGTGTTTACAGTAGTAGATTCTCCACAATTGTTTTGTCTGAAATTTGGTGGTTTCTCTTGTTGGTTTCTCGTTACAAATCAAATTGTATTAGTTACATGCGCCAAATACAACAGGTGTAGACCTTACAGTGAAATGCTTACGAGCCCTTAACCAACAATGCAGTTTAAAGGAAAAAATAAAATAAAAAATACGAATAAGAAATAAAAGTAACAAGTAATTAAAGAGCAGCAGTAAAATAACAATAGCGAGACTATATACAGGGGGGTACTGGTATAGAGTCAATGTGCGGGGACACCGGTTAGTCGAGGTTTGTAACCGTGCTACTGTGTATGTGTATTTTGAGCGTCATTTTAACAATTAAATAATGACATGCCTTGTCGAGTTCAGATTCAAGACAAATTAATTTGAAATAAAATGCTTTACTGAGCCCTGACAAATGTAATGTAATTCAAAGTATAAAAGCTAATAATTGATTTTCAAAACTGAGGTTGCTATGAGACCGGGGGAAATAGGTGAGATGTAAAAGTATTCCTTGGAGGTGAGAGAATTTCAACGTTTCTTGTTGTGTTGTGACACATTAACACCCGTTGTGTATTCATTACGTTGTGCAATGGAAAACAATTTAAAAACCAAACAGAACGAAACGGGGATAGGACCTACCTGAATTTGTCCAATATAAACATATTGTATTGCAATGGAAACGTTCTCAGTTTGGAGTAAACGGTTTCTGTTGCTAAACATTTTGCAGCAGACCAAACATTTTGAAAACACAATCTGACTAATGAATACACCCGACATTATAACCCGACATCGACAACGTTACCTGCCAGGGTTTCCTCTCCTCTTATTAAGACAGTTGAAACATTTGCATACTCGTCCCGCCTATGGCTATACAGAATGGAGAGCTACCGTCCTGTAGCTTTCGCACCAGTCCAAGTTGTAACTAGCCTAATTCAGTTGATCAACCAGCTAAATATTAAAATCAGGTATGCTAGGTTAGGGTTGGAGAGAATTTACAGGACAGTAGCTCTCCAGGAACAAGGTTGGAGATCCCTGCTACAGAGCAACATGCTTCTTTCCCTCCGGAAAACAGAATGTCTAATGATTGTCAGAGATAATATATTTCCAATAAATGTTGTTTCATTCATTGTGTAGTAATTTTTTTTTTATAATTATTTATTTAAGGTACAAAATACTTACAAGACCACATAAAAAAATACTTTATTACTACCAGATTCATCAACATTTAACACAAACAAATGAGACAAGATTATGGAGCGATTACATTCTGTGATCATATTTTCATACCATACCCAAAAGATGGAACTACAAACTTCGCACTGGAATCTTCACTAATCGCAGTGATAAGATAAGTCTATGGAGGGCCTTATCACCTCATCCATGAGATTAAAGATACATTGTTCTAGGTATCTGCTTACTGGATAAGACATCATACTAGTCAGGCGTTAAAGTGGATGGAAATGAATAGCAAATCAACTTGAAATGTTTTATAGAAATCAACAGGTCAGGTGAAAAAACACCTCCAGTCTGTTTACCATGAGAAGAAACTAGGGTAGTTTCAGTCTAGTTTGCATAATGACATTTGCAAGCTGTTGACCGAACCTTGCCTGACACTTACTGTAGTAAAGCAATTAAATTCCATCTATTCCATGGTGATGCAAAATCTTAGCCTTGCACAACAGATACAGTGCCCTCGGAAAGTATTCACACCCCTTTACTTTTTCCATACAGCCTGAATTTGAAAAGGATTAAATGTAGATTGTTTTTGTCACTGGCCTACACACTAGTCAGTTGTACAACGGAATGCATTCAACTGAAATGTGTCTTCTGCATTTAATACAACTCCTCTGAATCAGGATTTCACCATGAGACCAACAGTGACTTTAAAACAGTAACAGAGTTTAAAGGCTGTGATAGGAGAAAACTGAAGATGGATCAACATTGTAGTTACTCCACAACACTAACCTAATTGACAGAGTGAAAAGAAGGAAGCCTGTACAGAATAAAAATACTCCAAAACATGCATCCTGTTTGCAACAAGGCACTAAAGTAATGCTGCAAAAAATGTGGCAAAGCAATTCACTTTTTGTCTTGAATACAAAGTGTTGTGTTTGGGGCAAATCCAATACAACACATTACTGAGTACCACTCTCCATATTTTCAAGCATAGTGGTGACTGCATCATGTTATGGGTATGCTTGTAATCAGTTGAGGCTGCTGAGGGGAGGACGGCTCATCGTAATGGATGGACTGGAATAAATGGAGTTAAGCACAGGCAAAATCCTAGAGGAAAACCTGCTTCAGTCTGCTTTACACCAGACACCGGGAGAGGAATTCACCTTTCAGCAGGATGATAACCTAAAACACAAGGCCAAATCTACACTGGAGTTGCTTACCAAAAAGACAGTGAATGATCCCGAGTGGCCGAGTTACAGTTTTGACTTCAATCTGCTTGAAAATCTATGGCAAGACTTAAATGGTTGGCTAGCAATGATCAGCAACCAATTTGACAGAGCTTGAATCATTTTGAAGTGAATAATGGGGAGTGTTGCACAATCCAGGTGTGGAAAGCTCTTAGAGACTTACCGAGAAAGACTCACAGCTGTAATCATAGTCAAAGGTGCTTCTACAAAGTATTGACTCAGGGGTGTGAATACTTATGCAAATGAGATATGCTTTTAATCTTCAATAAAATGTGCTAATATTTCTAAAAACATGTTTTCACTTTATCATTATGGGGTATTGTGTGTAGATGGGTGAGAAAGAAAATCTATTTAATCCATTTTGAATTCAGGCTGTAACAACGAATGTGGAATAAGTCAAGGGGTAGGAGTACTTTCAGAAGGCACTGTATGTCAGGTGAAACCAAATGTCTCACGCTGTCCTGGGATTTCTCCTCCGTTCCTCTGCTGCAAACGCTCCAGACATCAGTGTCCTCCAAAACATTGAGAGACATTGAGATGCGCTATGGCTCCCAAGCATCACTTGCCTCTGAAGCGCAGGTTGTAGCACCGCAGAGAGCAGTAGCAGGCTTTGGGACTGCGTCTCACTGTGCCGGCGGGTCCGGGGTCCGTTTGGGTGAGGGTGCGGTGGTGACTACGACAGCGGACACAGACTCGGGGGAGCCTGCTGCAGAGCGCTGCTGGAGCTGCTGGGCTGGCACCGTCTGGATACACACCTGGGGGAGACAAGGCACATCAACCACTCCTACCAACCACTGGTCAGGAAATGCTCCTGCATACTAAACGTTACTTTTCCTACAACTGAATTCAGTTTGTTTGGGTGCTAGGTGAGTATTGAATAAGCTGCTGACTGACCTGAGTGGCCTGTCCCTGTTGCTGCAGCTGCTGTAACTGTTGCACCGTGACAAAGCTGACTGGCTTGTTCCCAGCTATCAGCTTGGTGCCTGCAGGCATGGTGGTGAGGATGATGTTCCTGCCCAGACTGCTGATACTGCACAGAGCAGAGACCAGAGAGAGACACCCCAGTCAGTCTATACCAGGCTGCTTACTGCCATGGGGTAGACTTGACACATATATTGTTACAGACCATTAAGGCTGAACTGAACATGACGACTCACTTCGTACTGATGTTCCCTTTCAGTATGGGCGTGGTCATCCCACTCCTGCTTTTAAGTGGTTGGCTGAGGAGAGACAGAGGCACTGGGATCCGAGCTGGTAGCTTCCCCTGGGGAAATAAAGACAAAGATGGGGAGAATCATTGGAAGACCATTTCAAAAGGTGGGGTGGTGGGGGCTATAGAGAACGTGGCTAGATAGAATGTCTTGAAAATAAAACATATCCCTTTACGATAAACCTCCCGACTCCTAGAGTGCTGTTATTATACAACCATCCTGAATCCCACAGTAAATAGAAGAGGTAGATAATAGTCATGTTGATGAAGCTGTGGGTCTTACTGGTTGTGTGGACACCACTGTGGCTGTGACGGGGACCTGGCGAACAGTAGCTGTTCCCTGAGTCAGAGGGCCTGAGGCAGAAGGGCCAATCGTCACCCCTCTAGCTACGGCCACTCCGCTGGTGGCTATGGGGACAGTCGCAGCCCCAGTGGAGACTGGTTTGCTGCCGGTGTTGGTTGTCACGGTGATGGCTTGACCCCGTTTCTGAGGGATGACCCCGAGGCCGGGCATTATTCGTACGGTGGTGCCACTCTTCGAGTCAGACGAGGAGACGGTGGAGAAGGTTCTGGCCTTCTGCTCGGCCATAGCGACTGCCAGGGTGGGCATCAGGCGCATAGCGTCCCCTGCAGCCTTCAGCAGGGTGGTGGTGCCAGCGGAGGCCTTGCTCGTCAGAACGTCACCCGAGGAGGAGGCTGGGCTGCAGGGGGAGGAGTGGTGGGGTGGGGTCAAATGGAGAGTAGTGGATATCCTCTTGGTGGTGGCGGTGCCTAACATGTCGGGGGTGAGTTTGAAGGTGGTGACGGGGGACTTGGTGAGGGTGGCCATCATTTCAGGTGTGATCCGCAGCACCGTCTGTCCTTTAGAGTCTGTGGTGATGGAGGAGGGGTGCAGGCGGAGCACATCTTTGCCCTGGATGCGGAGATTCGTAGCGGGTATTGGAATAGCTGCTCCACCTTGAGCCTTCACGCCCATCTGGCCTGTGATGGCCACCTTTAGAGACAGAAATGATGTGAGCATGAAACACAGAAAATGATTTCAAGAAAATGTAAAAAGAAGGCTCTTTCGTGAACACATTACATTGAAACTATAAAGATTAAAATGTTCTCTTTGAAAGCTTTTTTCCATGCAAACCCTTCTTAAAATGGCTCCTACGGAAATATACCATTTTCCTGTTCAGCTGTTGGATGATGTTCTGGCTGGTGACTCCCTGTAGGACAGCGGGGGAGGCTGGGTGGTGTGCAGGGCTGCCAGGGAAGCCAGTCTGAGCAGTGGTCAGGCCTGACATCGACAGGGTCGTCTGCCCTCTGGCTGCCTGCCCCTGGATGGGGCTACCAAAAGACTGGGTCCTTAGTGGTAACGACACCACGGTCTGCTCACGGTAACAGTGTGAAGAGAGGAGAAACACAACCCTTCAAATTACATGCACCGGTGCATTACAGCAAAGAAATGTTTCGTCTGTGGTTCAAGACCATGTCTGATTAATAGTGCTGAGCGATTAGTGCTTTTTGAGGTCGGTTCAATTCCGAAAAAATTATCACAGTTTTCGATATCGATTATTTTTTGGGACATTAAAACGCACTATGAACTATGTGGGTTGAATGCTGTGACACAGAATAATACAATTTATAAAAGTCCCATGATGGTAGAGACTGTCCATCAGTGGTGGAATAAGTACTCAATTGTCATACTTCAGTAAAAATAAAGATAGAAATAGAAAATTACTCAAGTAAAAGTCACCCAGTAAAATACTAAAAGTATTTGGTCTTAAATATACTTAAGTATCAAAAGTAAATGTAATTGCTAAGATATACCTAAGTATCAAAAGTAAAAGTACAAGTATAAATAATTTCAAATTCCTCATATAAAGCAAATTATACGGAATAATTGTATTTTTATTTATTGATAGCCAGGGGCACACTCCAACGCTCAGACACAATTTACAAACGAAGCATGTGTTAGTGAGTGCGACAGATCAGAGACAGTAGGGATGACCAGGGATTTTCTCTTGATAAGTGTGTGAAATAGGCCCTTTTCCTGTCCTGCTAAGCATTCAAAATGTAATTAGTACTTTTGGGTGTCAGGGAAAATGTATGGTGTAAAAATTACATTATTTTCTTTAGGAATGTAGTGAAGTAAATGTTATCAAAGTACAGATACCCCAAAAAACGACTTAAGTTGTACTTTCAAGTAATTTAGACTTATATACTTTACACCACTGCTGTATTACTGCGTATCACTTATTAACCATAATTTATTCACATTACTTTAATATTTGTTTTATTTGATGACTTTATTACTTCATTCCAAGTCATCTCATCTCTATAGAGCTGCTGCTTGTGCTGTCTGACAAAAATCACTATTTTAGTAGTTCTTCAAAGTAAATAAGGCATACTTTTGACTGCTAAATAACTATCAATCACACAGTACTTTCATGCTCTCAAAGCAAATGCTTTCAATCCCTCTCGATTGCGCATTCTCTTCTCTGCTCCGCACAGACCGGACAAGTTTAACCGGCCGCGCAATGGATTATGGTCGTTGTAGTTAATTACCATGTTTTCTGCACTAAACTATGTAGAATATTGGCCTGTAACTACAGCTCGTTACTACGTCGCACAGTTCAGGCCTGATCTGATTTCTCTCTACAGAAACAGCACATCGAGCTCAGGAAAAGAACAAACAAAATGGAATTCAAATAATTGAACAGACATCGGTCAGTTAGTTGTTTAAAAAAATGAAAATGAACCAAAGTTTTGGTTAATCGCTCAGCACTGCTGATTAATAGTTAAAGTTAAATACGGTGCAAATTCCAGGTAAATATTTTTAGCTCTTCTCAAAATTGATTTCAAACTAAAGAGACTCAGTAGTCAGAATAAGATTGTTGGTAACAGAATGGTCAGTTATTCACCTGTGTGATGGCCTTAGCACCCACGGTGACTGGCACTCTGATCTGTCGAGGGGTCTGGTGCACCAACATGGCCTGCTGTCCTCTTGCTGTCTGGGCAGAGACCAGTCTTACCTGGGGCAGAGAGCCTGACTGGTGGCCCACTACCCTGGCTGAGTGCTGGGAGGTAGCTGGCTGAGAGACCTGTGGGCCAGACTGGCTGCTGGACAACAGGGTCCCCAGTTGAGAAATGGGGGGAGGAGACACTAAGAGAACACTAAGAGGGAAGAGAACAGGGCATTAGTACTTCCATAACATCAAGAAAATACAAATACTGTATGTGTTCAATCGAGCCTGAAAAGACTTCATCCACGGAAGCTGTTTTATACTGACCCAGGACCGGTCTTGACTGAATCTGGGATCCCGGCTTTTGTGGGGGTTGTGGCTACAGGGGTGAGGGGTGATTTGGGGGTTCCAGGGGTGCTGGGAGTTGGGGACATGGGACCCACCATATCACCTGCATCCAGGCCTCCAGAGGTCTTACCACCACCCTCCTTACTGCCAGACTTATAACACACAGGATGGTTAGTCACCATCAACACACATACCATAATATACACTGAGTGTCCAAAACATTAGAAACACCTTCCTTATATTAAGTTGGGGCATGGACTCTAGAAGGTGTTGAAAGCGTTCCACAGGGATGCTGGCCCATGTTGACTCCAATGCTTCCCACAGTTGTGCCAAGTTGGCCGGATGTCCTTTGGGTGGTGGACCATTCTTGAGACACATAGGGAAACTGTTCAGCGTGAAAAACCCAGCAGTGTTGCAGTTCTTGACACAAACCGGTGAAGCCTGGCACCTACTACCATACCCTGTTCAAAGGCACCTAAATAGTTTGTCTTGCCCATTCACCCTCAATGGCACACATACACAATCCATGTCTCAAAGCTTAAAAGTCCTTCTTTAACCTGTCTCCTCCCCTTCATCTACACTGATTGAAGTGGATTTAACAGGTGACATCAATAAGGAATCATAGCTTTCACCTGGTCAGTCTATGTCACGGAAAGAGCAGGTATTCTTAATGGTTTGTCCACTCAGTGCATGTCAGACAACAACGGCGCTCATTATATAGAAACAGTTTGATTAGTCCATCAGGATCCCATTGACAAGTGGTTCAGCCAAGACTTTCCACATTCAAAGATGCCAAGTCTCCAGAGAGGGTATGTAAGAGTATACAGTATAGAGGTTATGAACCATCTATTTGTCAGCAGTACAGCAGAGTAGAGGCGGTGGGACTCACAGGCTTGGATGCAGGTTTAGGTTTCTGCTGCAGTGTCTTTCTGGCCTTGGCAGCGGTAGCTTGAGCCTGGTGAATTTTCTCTGGACGGGGAAAGAATAACGACTTGTAGTTAAAGTAGTTGTAATCGTCAAACTTGGCCTTTCGTTAGCCAACACAGAGAGCCGGGAGAAACTCTCGGCGCATTGGCTTAATCTACCAACAGATCTCCCACAACACCTTCACCCATTCGCTAGCACGTCAAAAGCAGAGCCACGCCTCGCAGTCGTGCGATTCGCTAAAATTAAAAGACGACAAATATTTTACTCAGTAGGTCACTCCCACCAAGGCCAACTTTGAGTGGTTGATATCCCAGGTGTATATGCACGGTGCACAATAGCCTGGGGACGAGGTTACGGCATTTGTGACAATTCCTATCCTATTCCATTGGCAGAATGTGCTGCTCACCAAACTCCTCCTGACCGCGGTCGCGGTGCAGGTAGATCCACAGCTTGCGGACGATGTCGTACTTCACACAGGGGTCCTTCTCATAGTGCAGCCTGTCCAGAGCCCCACTCACAACCGTGTTCACCTGCAGGAAACAGCACACCAGGTGCCTTGCTCAGTCAGACAAACACCGACCGAACAGCTGTGTCAAAACATTGTGTATACGAGTGACAACAATAACCCAGCAACAGTGAATCTCTAACCTGAGCACTGGTGACATCTGGTGCCAGGAACTGCGAGTCCTTGAGCAGCTCACAGATCTCAGCCCTGGTCCCCTCTCCGTTGGGCAGACGGGCTGCTGCGTCCCGCACTGAGGAGGAGCAGCAGTCCAGTCACATCTAACCTAAAGCTTCCGCAACAACATCTCACACTGACGACGGGGTCAGTCTTACCCAGGGAGAGGATGGTGACATAGGCTGGGCGGTCCGAGCGCAGCAGAGTGTGTTCTCTGGCTTTGTTGAGAGACATCTCCTTGTCAAAGACCCCCTTAACAGGCCCCACCTGAGACTCAAAGCCATGCATTCTGAAGGTGAAGGCTTTGTGTGGCTGGTCATACCGCTGTTGTTCCTGATGATCAAAACAAGAACATGGACACGTAACGATTGCAGAGAATGTGTGTGGTCTTTATGAATAATACTCGATACAGAAGAGATCCTAGACTAAAAAAAAGGTAGAGATGTGACACTGACCTGCACTTGAAAAACATGCCTCTCGTCTCCAGTGCTGGCCCGCACCACGTAGTCTATCCAACTGCACGGTTCCAGAGAGAACAGCAAACAGTATTACAATAAAATCCCTCTATGGCAATGAACACATGCACTAAGTAATTCTGAGTAAGGTCATCCGTGACATGAGTAACATGGAAACTTACGCTCTAGGGGTGGGAGAAGTCATCTCTCCTAGTTCTTCACATTCTGCCTGTAGAGGACATTGTTATTTTAGTCAAAGTGGACAGAGAAGAGAAAACGACCACCCTGACAGAGAGGAGTGAGAGGTGAAAATGAGTAATTGTAATACCTTGACCACAACCAGGTCCTTGGAGTCGACCCACAGCTGCCACAGAGCACTCAAATCCTGACTGGGACCTTCAAGACCTGAGATTGAGACAAATCTTTACGTCTCAAACTTCTGAAATATTTTCATTTGCATTGTGCCAGAATTTGGACAAATCAACTAACTGACAAAAGAGATCTTACCAATCCATTTCCATTGCTGTGAGCTTTCCCTAAACACAACATAAGGGGTGAAGCCACTGGGAAGAGCCATCTTACCAACTGAATGAGAGATCGAAAGATGGTGAGCGAAGAGCAGAAAGAAAGATAACGATATGACACATTACTGCTTTAAATGATCCAGAGGAGAGGGAGTCTGCCGTGCTCACCTTTAGTCTCCCCAGCCAGGAAGTGCAGGGCCGGCAGCACCATCTCTGACCAGCAGGAGGCCGAGGAGAACCGGGGGTTCAGAGAACTAGCTGGAGATGTCTGCCACTGTCGGACCTTCTCCTCCAACTAACACCAGGACATGCATGAATCATTAGATCCTTTTCAAGTCTTATAACAGTTCCAATACAAAGTTAGAGTTCAGCTCATCACATACACCAGTGGTTCTCAAACTGGGGGTCGCGAGTGTAAAACTGACCCATTTTGATCTGGTTACTAACATAAGCCTACGGTATTGCACCAAATTGGTTGTCTCAAAAACATCTCATCTGTGCAGAACCAAAAAGTTGCACGTCTTGACTGTTGACCAATGACCAGTCATCAGAATTGCTGGGCGCACATAAATTAGTCAGCATTGGTGGGCGCACATCACTAGATTAGTGACATTTTCCCTGATTTTTGCCTGGCAAAAACTATTTCTCAAAACAGCAGTAACATCGCACTACCGTCAATACTTATGGGATGAAGATGTAACATATTCTGGCGAATGAATTACGATATTTGTGAGGAAGAAAAAGGCCATACTTTTCATCCACTCCTGCAACCTCTGCTGCATACAAGCAGGCTGTATCCTACTGTAGCTGCTTGCTCTGGACTCCAGAGAAATGGCATGATATCTCTACTTGATATTGGCTCCTAACATGAATGACTTTCAGCTAAAAATGCAGGTATAAAAGTCGACGACTTCAGTTGCACACTGCAGCTCCTGCTTCTTCTTCTTGGGGGTCGAGGGTCAAAAGTTTGAGAACCACTGACAAAAAAAACCTTTGTGTGGCTATGTACTTGTGTAGGTAGGCATGAGTGAATACCATGGCTGTGCTGGCGAGCCCCTCTAGTCTCAGGATATTCTCCAGCAGGTTGAAGAAGGTCACAGCAATCTCCTCCACCATGACAGGGTTGTCCTGCACCACCCCCAACGGCCTGTAGATGGCGATAGAAGATGCACATGAGAGCAGGCCTACGCAGAGTGAAAAGCATGGAGTGCAGTGTGCAACTGAATTCATGACCGCATAGAAATGTCTGTAGCACAGGAATATCAGTAAAGCTGTATGACCACAGATGTCCTAATGTATCAATAGCATGCCATATTTAATTAGAAACTCTTGTCCGGTAAAAATGCCATCTTTGTGGGATGACTACATAAACTCACTCTTCCTTGACACTGGGCAGCGGAGTGACTGGGGTGTTAGGAAGAGCAGCTGGGATGTCAAGTGATGGAGCTGGAGCTTCTGAAGGCATCAGAGCCTGACAGGGATCCTCGGACTCCACTTTAATTCTCCTCATCTTCTTTCTCCTCTCCTCCCTCATCTTCCTCTTGGGCAGAGCCGGGTCAAACAGTGCTAGATAATAGAAGGTACAAGTTCAGATTGTTTCGACATTAGCTGTGATCACAGGATCTTATAGAGTCCAGCTATGTACGATTCATTTCGCTTTACGTTTATGATGTTGGTGTTCGTACTCGCCCATCATGGCGCCTTTACGACCAATGTCCACTCTAGACATCATGTCGCCCAAGTGGATGTCAGAGGTCATCAAATCTGGATGATCCTGTGCAAATAAGAATGACTAGGATTAGGACGCGAGGGGATGTTGTACAAGATGATATTAGGTCGAGAGTGTCCCTCATATCCATTCACACATTGATTTCAGGATTCAAATGGACGGCAGACTTCTGGGATGTTTTTGTGTATGGAGATGCATAGAAGAAACTAACCGGTTGTCGTCTCCTCTTTTCTCTATGTCTCCGTAGCATGGCTCTCATGTCCTTCGCTCCCAGCTCTGGCTTATCTGTGTGAGCAAATGTCCCAAATCTTCAGTCGGTCTATCTGCACAGCCTATACATAGACTACAGTAGCTGTATAAGATAGACTGTAACTGACCGGTGGTTTTCATGTCCTGGGTGGAGAGACTGGGCAGACCCCTGACAAAGACAGTAGGTTTGGGAGAGGAAGAAGACTGAGGTGTTGGCAGCGAAGAGGCTGTACCCGCAAACACAAAGGACAACATATGATTGGTTCAGATTTGGATTGACCCATAGCAAACAGTGAAAGATGAACTCTATGACTCTTAATCAATGCTGCTAAACGCAATTCCATTTCAATCCAGGCTGACGAAAGCAGGCTCACCATCATCGTCAGATGACGGATACCGGTCTCCACACTCCGTTTTAACTTCCCTTAGTATCCAGCAGACTCTTCCTCTGACCCTCTGTTCCTGCATCTCACCAGGCGTCCGGGCGGGGCACTTTCTCTTTACCGCGATGTCAGGGCCACTGCGGACCGCCAACTCCAGTAGTTCCTAAACCCGCCGAAATAATATGAACATAGTGACGGAGGCCATTCACCTTGTGCTTGAGACCGAAGCTTGAAGATGTCTGCCGTACCTTTCTAGAGACCAGGATCTGTTTGAGGAGTTTGTGGTAGTACTGCTGCAAAAAGGAGAGCTGACGTTTTTTCTGGGACTTGGCACACAGCTCTCTGTACATGACCACTTCTGGATTAAAATGGCCATCTGGGGAGAGCACAGAGTCACACATAATCCAGAAACGTACTCAAAAAAACGAGCAGTTTGAGAGAGATGGGATGTGTTACCTCTGAACAGTTCCTGTGCAAGGTGCAAGGGGTTTCCGAAGCAGAAGTTCTGGTTGTTGAAGAGGTCGCTGATGGTGCGGTCCTGCTCAGAGGTGTTGTCGTCGGGAAAGTGCGGTAACAATTGACGGAGATGCTGCCTCTGTTCATCGGTCAGCACTTCAGACCATGTGCTTTCACTCAGCACATCGAAGAAGATTTCAGGCTGTTTGCAAAACAACATATACACAGAATTGTAAATGCAACGATCACGATACAGTAAACATAATGGATGCACAGCATATGATGAGAAGCAATTCCACGAGTACCAGAATGACGCAGAGACTCCGATTATTCACTTTAAAAAGTATGCCAAACAAAAACCATTGATTGCAAAGCTAATCAAACCATACAACTCTATCCACAAGGAATCATTTGAATAGAACATGTTACAAAGACACATTTACTCAAAGAACAGTGCAGATTCAGATGTCTGCAGAAGGAATGGTGGTGTCAGCTATGATATAACACCTTGAGTTTGAACAACAACAATACATCTATTTTGGTTATTGAACTACAGTGTGTGAAGTGGATCGACACCCAGTAACCGAATGACGGTAACAGAATGACATCATGGGTTCTTGATCTGTACTATACAGAAATGTCTAATTATGAACAGGCACACAAAAGGTAAACATGTAATATCCTCCTTTGCATGTTTGGGTATTATTCTACACACTGGCTATTATTCCAATGAGCTCTGCCACCAAACAATACCAAATTTGGTTGGTCCAGATCGGACCAAATCTGTACCAAGCATAGAAATATACACAAACGTAAATTCAGTGGGTTCGGTTATTTCAGCCACACCCGTTTCTGACAAGTGTATACAATCGAGCACACTGTCATGCAATTGCCATAGAGAAACATTGGGAGTAGAATGACCTTACTGAAGAGCTGTGACTTTCAACATGGCACCGTCATAGGATGCCACCTTTCCAACAAGGCAGTTCGTCAAATTTTTGCCCTGCTAGAGCTGCCCAAGTCAACTGTAAGTGCTGTTATTGTGAAGTGGAAACTTCTAGGAGCAACAACGGCTCGAATGTGAAGCAGTAGGACACAAAAGCTCACAGAACGGGACCGCTGAGTGTTGAAGCGCATATCCCGTAAAAATCATCTGTCCTCGGTTGCAACACTCACTACCGAGTTCCAAACTGCCTCTGGAAGCAACGTCAGCACAAGAACTGTTCGTTGGGAGCTTCATGAAATGGGTTTCCATGGCCGGGCAGCCGCACACAAGCCTATGATAACCATGTGCAATACCAAGCGTCTGCTGGAGTGGTGTAAAGCTCGCCGCCATTGGACTCTGGAGCAGAGGAAACGCGTCTTCTGGTGTGGTGAATCACACTTCACCATCTGGCAGTCGGACGGACGAATCTGACGGATGCCAGGAGAACGCTACCTGTCCCAATGCATAGTGCCAACTGTAAGGTTTGGTGGAGGGGGGAATAATGGACTGGGGCTGTTTTCATGGTTCGGGCTAGGGGCCTTAATTCCAGTGAAGGGAAATCTTAAGGCTACAGCATACGATGACATTCTAGGCGATTCTGTGAGTCCAACTTTGTGGCAAAAGTCGTGGGAAGGCCCTTTCCCATTTCAGCAAGACAATGCCCCTTTGCACAAATCGAGGTCATTGGTTTATCGAGATCGGTGTGGAAAAACTTGAGCCCTGACCTCAACCCCATCGAACACATTTGGGTTGAATTGGAACACCGACTGCGAGGCAGGCCTAATCGCCCAACAAGTGGAAGCAAGTCCCCGCAGCAATGTTCAAACATCTAGTGGAAAGCCTTTCCCAGAAGAGTGGAGGCTGTTATAGCAGCAAAGGGGGGACTAACTCCATATTACTGCCCATGATTTTGGAATGAGATGTTCAACAACCAGGTGTCCACATACTTTTGGTCATGTAGTATATACATATAAACAGTACCAGTCAAAAGTTTGGACACACCTTCTCATTCAAGGGTTTTTCTTTATTTTTAATAGTTTCTACATTGTACATTTTTTTCTTTGCCTTGACAGCTTTGCACACTCTTGGTATTCTCTCAAACAGCATCATGAGGTAGTCACCTGGAATGCATTTCAATTAACAGGTGTGCCTTCTTAAAAGTTCATTTGTGGAATTTCTTTCTTTCTTAATGCGTTCGAGCCAATCAGTTGTGTTGTGACAAGGTAGGGGTGGTATACAGAAGATAGCCCTATTTGGTAAAATACCAAGTCCATATTATGGCAAGAACAGCTCAAAAAAGTAAAGAGAAACAACAGTCCATCATTACTTTAAGACACGAAGGTCAGTCAATACAAAACATTTCAAGAACTTTGAAAGTTTCTTCAATTGCAGCAGCAAAAACCATCAAGCACTATGATGAAACTAGCTCTCATGAGGACCGCCACCGGAAAGGAAGACCCAGAGTTACCTCTGCTGCAGAGGATTATTTCATTAGAGTTAACAGCTTCAGAAATTGCAGACTAAATAAATGCCTCACAGAGTTCAAGTAGCAGACGCATCTCAACATCAACTGTTCAGAGGAGACTGCGTGAATCAGGCCTTCATGGTAGAATTGCTGCAAAGAAATCACTACTAAAGGACACCAATAAGAAGAAGAGACTTGCTTGGGCCAAGAAACATGAGCATTGGACATTAGACCAGTGGAAATCTGTCCTTTGGTCTGATGAGTCTAAATTTGAGATTTTTGGTTCCAACCACCGTGTCTTTGTGAGAGGCAGAGTAGGTGAATGGATGATCTCAACATGTGTGGTTACCTCTGTGAAGCATGGAGGAGGAGTGATGATATGGGGGTGCTTTGCTGGTGACACTGTCTGTGATTTATTTAGAATTCAAGGCACAATTAACAAACATGGCTACCACAGCATTCTGAAGCGATACGCCATTCCCTCTGGGAAGCTGTCAAGGCAAAGGGTGGCTGAATAAATATATTTTGATTTAACACTTTTTTGGTTACTACATGATTCCATATGTGTTATTTCATAGTTGATGTCTTCACTAATGTTCAACAATGTAGAAATTAAAAATAAAGAAAAACCTTTGAATGAGTAGGTGTCCAAACTTGACTGGTACTGTAAATGCTTTAATATAAAAAATATATATAGACTCTTAGCTTTAATTTGACAATTTGATGTGATCATAAGAACTTCACGTTAGTGCTCATGTGGCTTTTTACATGGAAACCCTAGCTACTTACATCCTCAAGCAGGTCTTCTGGAAGGCTCACTTGAAAGTCTCCCAACATGCACTCTTCAGTGATGCGCCCATCATTGGCCTTCTCTGAGTCCAGGGGGTCTGTCAGCATGTGATCAAGGACATCCATTCTGATATTCCTATAGATAAAAATAAGAATGAATTGCATTGGTATCTAGCTAAAATTACTCGAATCTGGCATTGACAGTTAGCGAACTAGCTAGGATAAGGTAAACTTAACTAGAAGCGTTTTAGCCTACGTTAGCCACATTTCTACAGAAATCAGCTACCTTGCTACCTAGCTGGCTAACTATATATTATATTCATGTCATGGATGGAAAAACAAGCCAATGCAAACTAGCTGACTTATGAACGCTAACGACGTTAGTTAGCCAAAGCAAAATAAGACACCAGCAAAATTACGATTCAATTGAGTATTCTGCACACTTTGGATAGCTATGCTGGCTAGCATTGTGTGCTTAAACAATATATAATTAGCTAGTTTTGCTAATAAAGCCAAAATTAACGAATTTACCTGAAAATAGAGCACACTTACATCGGACAAGAGTCAGATGCGGGGGATCATAATAAAGACGTACCGATACTGTTTCCGGTCTGCAGCCTTGGGTACTTCCGATTTCCCAGATATGGGTTGTGTTCGAGGTACGGCCAAGCGATGACTAAAACAAGCTAGGTTAGTGGTAAGGGTTACAGTTAGGATTAACTTTAGGAGTTAGGTTATTAAAGGGTTCGCTAAAAGGGTTAGGAGGAGGGTTAGCTAATATGTAAGTAGCCAAAAAGTAATTGAAAAGTTACTAATTAGCTCAAATTATAAAGTTGTCCGTTACGAAATCAGAACATGCAACCTTTTGGCTGCTAGACGTTCACGTTAAACCAGGCAGGTACACAAGCTGTCAGGTTTACTGAGGTACAGCAGTCTGAAGTGCAATTAAAAATATATATATTTACAGGCAATGAAAACATTCCCTTAAAAACCCCACCTTACTTTAACAAAACACAATACAAAAAGACAAATTAGATTATAATAATACACAAAACTTCATAGAACTACAGTCGTGGCCAAAAGTTTTGAGAATGACACAAATATTAATTTTCACAGTTTGCTGCTTCAGTGTCTTTAGATATTTTTGTCAGATGTTACAATGGAATACTGAATTATAATTACAAGCATTTCATAAGTGTCAAAGGCTTTTATTGACAATTACATGAAGTTGATGCAAAGAGTCAATATTTGCAGTGTTGACCCTTCTTTTTCAAGACCTCTGCAATCCGCCCTGGCATGCTGTCAATTAACTTCTGGGCCACATCCTGACTGATGGCAGCCCATTCTTGCATAATCAATGCTTGGAGTTTATCAGAATTTGTGGGTTTTTGTTTGTCCACCCACCTCTTGAGGATTGACCACAAGTTCTCAATGGGATTAAGGTCTGTGGAGTTTCCTGGCCATGGACCCAGAATATCAATGTTTTGTTCCCCGAGCCGCTTAGTTATCACTTTTGCCTTATGGCAAGGTGCTCCATCATGCTGGAAAAGGCATTGTTTGTCACCAACTGTTCCTGGATGGTTGGGAGAAGTTGCTCTCAGAGGATGTGTTGGTTGGTACCATTCTTTATTCATGGCTGTGTTCTTAGGCAAAATTGTGAGTGAGCCCACTCCCTTGGCTGAGAAGCAACCCCACACATGAATGGTCTCAGGATGCATGACACAGGACTGATGGTAGCGCTCACCTTGTCTTCTCCGGACAAGGTGAGCGTTTTTTTTTTCCGGATGCCCCAAACAATCAGAAAGGGGATTCATCTGAGAAAATGACTTTACCCCAGTCCTCAGCAGTCCAATCCCTGTACCTTTTGCAGAATATCAGTCTGTCCCTGATGTTTTTCCTGGGGAGAAGTGGCTTCTTTGCTGCCCTTCTTGACACCAGGCCATCCTCCAAAAGTCTTCGCCTCACTGTGCGTGCAGATGCACTCACACCTGCCTGCTGCCATTCCTGAGCAAGCTCTGTACTGGTGGTGCCCCGATCCCGCAGCTGAATCAACTTTAGGAGACAGTCCTGGCGCTTGCTGGACTTGGGCGCCCTGAAGCCTTCTTCACAACAATTGAACCGCTCTCCTTGAAGTTCTTAATGATCCGATAAATGGTTGATTTAGGTGCAATCTTACTGGCAGTAGTATCCTTGCCTGTGAAGCCCTTTTTGTGCAACGCAATGATGACGGTACGTGTTTCCTTGCATTTAACCATGGTTGACAGAGGGACAACAATGATTCCAAGCACCACCCTCCTTTTGAAGCTTCCAGTCTGTTATTCGAGCTCAATCAGCATGACAGAGTGATCTCCAGCCTTGTCCTCGTCAACACTCACACCTGTGTTAACGAGAGAATCACTGACATGATGTCAACTGGTCCTTTTGTGGCAAAGAGGGACTTTGCAATTAATTGCAATTCATCTGATCACTCTTCATAACATTCTGGAGTATATGCAAATTGCCATCATGCAAACTGTGGCAGCAGACTTTGTGAAAATGTATATTTGTGTCATTCTCAAAACTTTTGTCCACGACTGTACATTGTGTTAGGGCTGTGTTTGGAAAAACAAACTATTCTTACTAGGGCTGTCAATTGATAAAAAATAAATGTATTGAGTTAATTGCAGGATTTGCTGTGCATTGTCTGAATTTGCTCAAAGTGAGCTTGAATTTAATATTTTTCATACAAAAATAGAAGAATATTGACTTCTTGATTTAAAGTAACATTTAGCAAAATTGAGAAAGCGCACTTTCTTTAAAGATGAAATCCACCATGGTAGGAGGAAACAGCGCCACTCTTTGCCCCACTGCCATTGTTTTTGTTTTGTTGACAAAGCAGTGGGGAGCATGAAGGTAAAAAATAAATGCAGTATATATTATGCTGTTCTATCGCACATGCAATCATGTTTGAGCGAAAAAAAGGGTTGCTTATAGTAACTTCTTTTTTGTTGTAATATCGCAAATGGACGTGGCATTTTCAACTGCACGCTGGGCGCAGTGCACGCTGACATGGTGCACAGGTGGTAGACAGAGTGATGAATGATCTGCTTCAGGTTCTTCACTGTCCAATCGTTAGTCTGACTTTGAACATTAAAGCCCAAGGTAAGCCTCCCATTGTTGAGAATACCTGTTGGAATACACACTCTTAGTTCATGATCCTACATATCACAAAGATCACAATGATTTTGAAAGCTGAACTGAAAACAGGAGAGGTTACAGGTAACAGTCGGGAAACGTGGCTCAAACGTACAGTAGTGTGAGTGAAATAGTTGGAACAATAAGGTGAGTACGTACTTGACTTTGACGTCATCCTGGACCCAGTGGGCAGCAGTGACGGGCCAGCGGTCGTTGATAACTGAGGCTTCACATACATGGCTATTTATTTTTATTTATTTATTTCACCTTTATTTAACCAAGTAGGCAAGTTGAGAACAAGTTCTCATTTACAATTGCGACCTGGCCAAGATAAAGCAAGCAGTTTGACACATACAACAAAACAGAGTTACACATGGAGTAAAACAAACATACAGTCAATAATATAGTACAAAAATAAGTCTATATACAAAGTGAGCAAATGAGGTGAGATAATGGAGGTAAAGGCAAAAAAGGCCATGGTGGCGAAGTAAATACAATATAGCAAGTAAAACACTGGAATGGTAGATTTTCAGTGGAAGAAAGTGCAAAGTAGAAATAGAAATAATGGGGTGCAAAGGAACTAAATTGGCAGCAGAGAACTGGAAGGAGAGGCGGCCGAATGAGGAATTGGCTTTGGGGGTGACCAGAGAGATATACCTGCTGGAGCGCGTGCTACAGGTGGGTGCTGCTATGTTGACCAGCGAGCTGAGATAAGGGGGAACTTTACCTAGCAGGGTCTTGTAGATGACCTGGAGCCAGTGGGATTGGCGACGAGTATGAAGCGAGGGCCAGCCAACGAGAGCGTACAGGTCGCAGTGGTGGGTAGTATATGGGGTTTTGGTGACAAAACGGATGGCACTGTGATAGACTGCATCCAATTTATTGAGTAGGGTATTGGAGGCTATTTTGTAAATGACATCGCCGAAGTCGAGGATCTGTGGGATGGTCGGTTTTACGAGGGTATGTTTGGCAGCATGAGTGTAAGATGCTTTGTTGCGAAATAGGAAAATATTTTTGGATTGGAGATGTTTGATGTGAGTATGGAAGGAGAGTTTACAGTCTAACCAGACACCTAGGTATTTGTATTTGTCCACATATTCTATGTCAGAACTGTCCAGAGTAGTGATGCTGGACGGGCGGGCAGGTGCAGGCAGCGATCGGTTGAAGAGCATGCATTTAGTTTTACTTGTATTTAAGAGCAGTTGGAGGCCACTGAAGAAGAGTTGTATGGCATTGAAGCTCGTCTGAAGCAGACACGCTTGCTCAGAGGTGGGTAATGGGAGGGAACATTTGGAGAAGTGAAGGTGCCTTTAAGTCCTGATAGTTTACAGCCACAATCTATGCAGGAAGAGAAACGGATAAGGAGTATCATCACCATTGGGGACACAAAATTATATTTATTCCATAGTATATCCACAGCAACCAGCTTCACCTTGGCTCTAGGGGAGGCTCAGAGTAAGTGGCTCTGAAGCCAGGGAAGTTCTTCTCCTCGTTGGTTACCAGCATCAGCAGCATGACGTTTCCAGAGGAAATGAACGACAGATGCTCATTGCATGTATAATATCCACATTTCCTGCACAGAGATCAAAACATGATTTAACTGAGGCAGACAATTGCACTTGGATGGAACTCATGAGTCATGAGTCAGGCATCTTAAGTAAATATCAATGGGGAAATGTTGACTGTTTCTTGTCTTCACTTTCTCACTACTCACTCTGCCATTGGCACCAGGGAGTCATACACATTGATGAAGTCGTTCTGACAGTCATCCTCCAAGTTGAAGGTGTCAAACTCCAGTTGGACCTTGTAGCCTCGATCAGCATGTAGCCTCCACGCCAAGTCTGTGTTTGGAGGGTACGGAGAATCAGGAAAGCCAGGTGACTAAGGTGCCTGTGCGACGCTTACGTGTGTGATAGGAATAGGTTTGGAGGGGCTGAGAGACAGACGAAGAGACAGACGAACAGACAGGCAGAGTAGACAAGGTCAGTTAGCTGCACATGGATGGCCTGTGACATCCAGAAAGATAATAGTTGAAACCTAAACAGCAGATGTTGTTTCTCACCATTGATGGCCTTTGTCATACATGCATTCAGAGCTGTAGGTTTATATGAGACAGTAGTGTGGAGCAAAGCAAAACATCCGGTCTGATCTTTAACAGACCTCTTTTTCATCCTTGCAAAAGAGAATTAGAAGGAAATGACTACAAAAGGTCATAATAACATATGCTTTAATAGATAGGGATGGACATACTGTAGTACAATAGGGAACGTCACATCCCTGTACTGTACCTACAGACATTACATTGTTGATGAGCAGGGAGCTGGTTGGCCAGCGGCCCATCCCCATGCCCATCCTCCCCTGCTGACTTCGCTCTAGCGGATCCATGGAGCCAAGAGTTTCACTGCAGAATCCTGACCAATCGGTACTTTGAACTCAGACAGGTAGTAGGCCACTACATTGTCCTCACTTCATCCGTTGCCTTCACTACAGTGGACAGACACATAGTGCATTGTGATTTCAATTTATATTTGAGAGATTAAGCAGCAAGAAACATAACAATCATGGGTCGAATTTAAACAAATGTACATGTACTGTCTGCCTTTACGCCTGCTCCCGCTCTTCCCCCCAGGCACTCAAGGGCGCCAGGCTGCCCTGCATTACGCACTCCCGCCACCATCATTACACACACCTGCCTTCCCTCGTCACACGCATCAGCGATATTGGACTCACCTGGATTCAATCACCTGTTTATTACCTCCCCTGTATTTGTCAGTTACCCAGCTCTGGTCCCCGCTGCTGCATTGATTGTCATCTGTCTTTGTGTTTCCAAGTTCTGACGCTGTTCCTGTCCTGTTGCATGTCCGTTCCTAATTAAACATCAACTCCCTGTACCTGCTTCTCTTCTGCAGCTTAGTTCCTTACAATCTGCTACCCTTTGTTGTAATGTCTTCTTGGGAGTGGTTGAGTGGAGAACAAATAGCTAAAGGATTGCACTGTGGAGCCCACAAAATATTTATCCAGTTATTTCATTTTTGAGTAGATCACCTTCCGCTGAAAAGTAGCAAGATAAAACTGGTTATTGTAACTGGCAGGAACTGAAATGTACAGTACTGCTCAAAATAATGGAGAAGGTGATACAGTGAGCAGAAGCAACAGAAAACTGACACACTAATCCTTTATCCAAAAGCCATTTAGCAACATGTGGTTTTAGTGTAGAGAACTCATAGCGTAAAAGATCGCAACCCTGTCTTATCTGCTGTGACACCTGCATGTCCAGTTGTGTGAACTCTTTGCTGTTGGGGTTGTCATAGGAATCTATTCATCTATGGTTAATGATACTCGTAGAGCCAAAATACATCTTTGTCAATCTTACTTCTGCTCGATTCACTTTAAAATAAAATTAGAGAGTGACAGGAGTGAGGACCAGAATAAGTGTATATTTATACTAATGGCTGGGTAGGGGTGGGGTGACACTCAGATAAGAGACAGTGGATAATACTCACAGTGAAAAAGAAAAAACAGTATTCTGTTGTGAGCGCAATACCTGCTGCCAATCCCACAAAGCCATTCCCATGAGGCCAATCCCACAAAGCCAATCCCACGAGGCCGATCCCACGAGGCCAATCCCACAAAAAGCTTGCGCCTTCTTCACCACGCTGTCTGTGTGGGTGGACCATTTCAGTTTGTCCGTGATGTGTACGCCGAGGAACTTAAAACTTTCCACCTTCTCCACTACTGTCCCGCCAATGTGGATAGGGGGGTGCTTAGGCCTAAGGCTGAGACAATAGAAGATACAGTGGCAGAATAAATTCAACCACACATTTGTTTCATCACAAAACCAGAGAGCAAACTCTGTCCGATGAAGTCCACAAAGCACATTGCATGTAACAAACAGTACATGACCTACAGCATGGGAAAAGCAAGTTAATGTTTCCGACATTTTCGGACTACTAAACAACTACTGATTTAGAACCACAGAGAGTTAGTGCAAGTTGCAAAGAAAACAGGAGCTGCCTCCACGATTCCAGCCTGCACCATTTCAACTTTAACATTTCAACATCACCAAATCACTTATGCTTAGTCTAATACAGTGACAACTAAAAAAAGAAAAAAATAATGTGTCCATCAACATAAGCTAAATATGATGTGGCTGTCCATGGCACAAATTTGTTTGTGTTTGTGTGTGTGCGCACTTGCAAGTAGAAAGCAATTTCTGCACAAAATTTGAGAGACATTTTTGTGCATATGGAACATTTCTGGGATCTTTTATTTCAGCTGATAAAACATGGGACTATGCATTTATATTTTTGTTCAGTGTATATGACCACAAGTTGGTATGCTCATGAGGCAACATATGGTATATTGGTCTCTCACTGGAGGGCCAGTAGTCTGTCTGACCAAGCAGCACTAGAGGGCGTAGAATAGGCTACATGTGAATGTGAGTGTACGTGCTTATCATTGTTGTGCAGTTAACAATAGCTCATGCATCATCAGAGTGGTATGTTTTGTGCAGTTTGATTGCAGTTTTACAGCATCAGCAGTATCACAAAAACGACTGCCATATTTAGACCTGGGCAGAGCGGTATGCACTGAAACCCCATGGAAAAGACAGACGGCTGGATGAGTGGTTGGTTTGTTTCTAATTAAATAGATGATTGAGTCACCTTAAACTGTGTGATCTGACTTGGCGACCTCATTCTTTTGAGGGAATCGTTTGTGGTGGTAGTTTTGCTCATTCTTCTTCTGACTCACTTTGCTGGACTATGCTGCAGCTGTCCAGTCATAGAGGTTTATGTAAGTACAAGTAAATTGCGTCAGGTACTAAACAAAAGGCCAAATTTGCCTCTCCTCATGTCTCACAAATTTTGAGAAAAAGTATTTGGTAATTCAATTCATTCTTAATCTATGCTGGACTCTATGCTGGACTCTATCATAGGATAGATTCCACAATGTTGTTCTGCCCATATAGTCAGAAACATTTCCCTAGTAACAAAGTAACAAAAAGTAACAAAAACAGCCCCACATTTCCAAGAACCTGCACCTGATGTGTTCTGTAAGGATATAGTACCCATTTTAACCCCCAAAAACACCTTTCTTTCAATAATACTCTGCAATTGTGATTTGGGCAGTGCCCATCGACTCCTCCCCCTGGGGTGAAATGTTGTATAAATGCAGCATCAGCCCTGGAAATTGCATTTGCCTGAGAACTTAGCGGTGCCAAAACATGAAGGGATTGGGCCTGGTTGTCCTTGTACTTCTCCTGATGCTCTCAGCTGTTGAGGGTAAGCAGTGGATACAGTACCTTGGCTTTGTTATGTCGTGGTGCAGGTGTGCATCATACCTGTAAAATGGGATTATATTAGTGTATTTTCTGATGTGTATTGGGGAGAAATGAAACGGAATTCCTAACAGTTGATATGCTTTCGGAGTTATTTTACCATTAAAGACATTATTGCAAATGCCTTATTATACAGATCATACAGTAAATGTGTGATCTTCAATGTTAGTGTTTTAGCTTGACATCAGTTATACTGTTAACATTGATTGATCAACATCAAAGCTAATATAATAACAGTTCCTGATTTGATCAGATGAACATTTGATGTGAAGGTATTCTAGTCATTAGCAAATGACGAAAATTGTAGATGTAGTATATATAGTTGAAAAGTTCTTCTGCTACTTATTCCATGATGGTTTTACTGTTCTAACAGCTGATGATGCAGAGATGCAATATTGGACGTGTGGTTATAGAGGACTCTGCAGACGGTTCTGTTATGCCCAAGAATATATTGTTGGACACCATGGTTGTCCTCGCAGATACAGGTACATGAATGATCTATTTGAAATGTACACATGTAACGTTTTGTATCATGTATATTGTCTAAGAGACCTTGGTGGTGTCTGATCAGCATTGTCAGACATCCACAATAACAGTAGTATGTTGGATTTTTGCTGTTCTGATGTAACACGTTTTTGTGCTATTTCCTGATCCTTCTGTCAGCTAAGAAGTATCTGAGAGGACTTTTTGCACAAGCCCTCACTGTGTTTTTGTTTATTATTTGCAGGTGCTGTGCTGTGCGGTTTTAGCAGTGACTGACAGTCTCATACCTGCAGCAGGACATCACAGGCTGAGGACTGGTCTGCCTTTTTGACATGGCTTGGATTGAAAGGGGTACACTGCTCTTGCATAGAAATAGATGATCATGGTGGCACCTATGGAACTAATCTTGGAGACTCCTTTGGATAAAGCCTACTGTGAACAAATTGCAAGCCTTATGGTAAACGACAATGACAATGTTTGTGGAAATTTCAGATGATGTCAAGATCAATTGACAGTATTTTGGAACCTGAATATGTGTATCTGAAAGCATGTAGTTGTGACTGCTTTCATTACAGTACATGGAACATGATACATGGTAATGCAACTAAAATAGAGTTAATTTGAAAAGCAACACTCAAAGTACTGAAATCCTCTCTAAAATACTGTCCGCTCAATCTTATAGTCCACAGTGAAATTATTTCCATAGCTATTATTAATGCATTTTCAAACAGTGGATATGCGCTTTGGAAATGAGTGGTTGACTGACAATAAAGGCATAATAATACTTTATTTGTTGTTTTGTTTTTTATTCAAAATATCAGGTATTTTAATGATATAACGTTAGATGATAGATTCCACTCTGTTGACCAGAACTGATGATAAGTCAATAATAAAGGGTGTATCAGGTGCTTTCGTTTTACATCCTTTGACTGATGCAATGCTGTTAGTCAATAACATTGTCATGGAAGGAAAGATATAAGATATATAGATAGACGCATGTACTCTGAACAGTGGTTGAATCAATGAAGACAAAAAAATAGTTTCCTTTATTTTTTTTAAACTTTCTACAAATAACTGGTGTGCTTTGTACAACGAGGGGACAATGACAGTCAAGTGACTGACCCCAATAGCAGCCAGCCAGCCAGCCAGCAGCTGTGGTGGAATGGTGCTTTTGTGAATGAAGTGTAATAATTCACGCTCATGTTTATGTCATCTCACCAGTCGTTCTATGTATGAATATGTTTGTTTGGCATATTCTATGGCATAACTCTGTCATAGGCCATTATACTATGTTATATGACAATTTATTACAATGCCAAAGCACTGCCCTTTTAGTGGGATGGCTAATATCGCAGACACTACAGATGTACAGTAGCCTCTAGACTTGTTTACCTGCTGCTATCTTGGACCAGGTCACCTTTCGGTATAGTACAAATATATTGCGACCAATTCACAAATAGTAATACGTCACCAAATTGTATAAAACTTCCCACAAAATTCTAATTGATGGCTACTCAGTGCTTTAACTAGTAACAACCGCTTATGGACTTGTAGATGTCACTGAAGATATCAGTGCTGGAAAAAGTTCTCAATTGCTATACTTGAGTAAAAGTAAAGATACCTTAATAGAAAATGACTCAAGTAAAAGTGAGTCACCCAGTAAAATACTACTTGAGTAAAAGTAAAAAAGTATTTGGTTTTAAATATACTTAGGTATGAAAAGCAAATGGAACTGCTAAAATATACTTAAGTATTAAAAGTAAAAGTATAAATTGTTTCAAATTCCTTGTATTAAGCAAACCAGATGGCACCATTTTATTTTTAAATGTTATTGATGGATAGCCAGGGGCACACTCCAACACTCAGAAATGATTTGCAAACTAAGCATGTCTTAAGTGAGTCCGCCAGATCAGAGGCAGTAGGAATGACCAGGGATGTCCTCTTGATAAGTTTGTGAATTGGACCATTTTCCTGTCCTGCTAAGCATTCAAAATGTAACGAGTACTTTTGGGTGTCAGGGAAAATGTATGGAGTATAAAGCACATTAATTTCTTTAGGAATGTAGTGAAGTAAAAGTAATAGTTGGCAAAAATAAATAGTAAAGTACAGATACCCCAAAAAACTACGTAAGTAGTACTTTAATGTATTTTTACTTAAGTACTTTACACCACTGGAAGATACGGCTTGTGACTGGCCTGGTGCAGTAGAGGTTAAAGGCGTGGATGTTATCTGTAAACAAGTGCCACTGCTTTGTGCACTGCTTTGTATTCTTCGTCTATCATTCTATCTTTGTACCTCTGCTATTCAGTCAGCACAGCGTGACACTACCACAATGGAGTAAACCCCACAAATCTGTTTACATGAGGCTTTCTATCGTCACAGTTATATCACAGCAAACCACACAGACCTTACACCAGCTGGTTTAGCCCAGCAATTTAGGGGGAGTGAACAGGGTGGGTTTCTGATGTTATTCAGTAGTACTTTATTTTCATAAACTGAAACTTTTTCTTTTGAAAAGAGACTTTAACAAATACCCTACTCTATTTGAAATTAAGAATAATTGTGCTGAGTTGGACGTTGTTTAACAGAATCATGAATGCTCTTTTCTGGAACAACACGGTGTAACTTTTAATATTTTTGTCTTTAGTACTGTACTGTTTGATGTGTGTTAAAATAATTATCATTAAAGAGTAAGATTAAATTATGGGTAGATAATTAAATGCATGCTTTGCTTTGAAAGTGAGTCAAAAATACTCACTTTCTTGGCTGGCAGAACAAACAGGCTGGCAGAACAAACCTACCTCCATGTCATGACTGTTCATGGCCTTATCTCTGCAGATAGCTAACCTATTGCTAACCTGTATCTCTGCAGATAGCTAACCTGTAGCTAACCTGTATCTCTGCAGATAGCTAACCTATAGCTAACCTGTATCTCTGCAGATAGCTAACCTGTAGCTAACCTGTATCTCTGTAGATAGCTAACCTGTAGCTAACCTGTATCTCTGCAGATAGCTAACCTATTGCTAACCTGTATCTCTGCAGATAGCTAACCTATAGCTAACCTGTATCTCTGCAGATAGCTAACCTGTAGCTAACCTGTATCTCTGTAGATAGCTAACCTGTATCTCTGCAGATAGCTAACCTGTATCTCTGCAGATAGCTAACCTGTAGCTAACCTGTATCTCTGCAGATAGCTAACCTGTAGCTAACCTGTATCTCTGTAGATAGCTAACCTGTAGCTAACCTGTATCTCTGCAGATAGCTAACCTATTGCTAACCTGTATCTCTGCAGATAGCTAACCTGTAGCTAACCTGTATCTCTGCAGATAGCTAACCTGTAGCTAACCTGTATCTCTGTAGATAGCTAACCTGTAGCTAACCTGTATCTCTGCAGATAGCTAACCTGTAGCTAACCTGTATCTCTGCAGATAGCTAACCTGTAGCTAACCTGTATCTCTGTAGATAGCTAACCTGTAGCTAACCTGTATCTCTGCAGATAGCTAACCTGTAGCTCGGTTACAGCAGGTGTAGACCTTACAGTGAAATGTTAACTTACAAGCACTTAACCAACAATGCAGTTATTTTTTAAAGAAAAATACCTTAAAAAAAAACAAGAAATAAAAGTAACAAATAATTCAAGAGCAGCAGTAAAAACATTCTTATGTTTTTACTGTCATATTAAATATTAAATTAAGTGCTGTTTGCATGTGAAAATGTAATGGGATGGATGTATTTGCTTCATTGTTTATGTTTTGGTTGGTGGACTTGGCCCACTCTTTGACTGTATGCACATTACAGAGAGTTGCTCTGATCTACACTCCAATCCGCTAGGTGGCAACACCGCTGCTTATCTGCTACAAATGAAATACAGGCGAAGGTACATAAATTGTTTAGCGGCGGACGAGATGGGTGAATCCTCTTCGGTTGAGAATGAATTTGATGACTGGTTTATCGAGTCTTTGAAAATGTAAGTACGAATTATTTTGTGAACTAATGAAAGTGAGTTGAGACTTCCTTGATATATTTAAGTTGCTTAAATCATGCTTCACGTGTCTCTGTGGGAAAACAATAGGGGTACATTCACAGGCGGAATGTTTTAGGACGTTGCAGATAAGACTAGAATATTTCTAACAGTACATACTTGCTGCTTTTCTTATTAAATGTGCTGCACCTGCTCTAAACCGAGTTCACCTTACACACGTAGTTCTCTTTCAGATACAATAATATTCACGAGTATCAACTTGAACATCCTACAAGAGTAATTGAATGGACATCAGAAAAAAGTAGGCCTATTCATAATTGTCACATTTTGCAAGGCTATAGTACGTTTTGATTATAACCAACCACATTGATTGTGTTTAAATGACTTTTTGTCTTTATCCCACAGCTATATGTGTTGCAGGTTACAGTTCAGATAAAAATGAAATTTTAGAGTTGCTTTTGCCACTGAAACTTTTCGCTGATGAAAATCAGGTAATGGATTGAAATGATTAAAGCATGAAACAAAACGTTTCAAGATATCAATTATGTATTGGAACGTCACTGACTACCAATGTGTCTATTCAATGTGGGCAGGGTCTTTGTGCAGAGCGAGATTTCAAAGTGGTCCATGGAGGTTTCTCAGATGGCTCCATTCATGGCCTCAAACACATTCCAGGAACAAGGTATATCATAGTAGCCATTGATTATGTAACTTATTTCAGTTGCCGTGAGCTTTCATCTTCAAACTGTTGTTTCTTGTTAAGGTGTGTCGTTACCAATGATGGCTTCAACTCCAATCTCCAGGTGTGGGACTTAGGAGGAGACGATTGTGGTGAGTAGACCTACTGTTTCCTTGTCTCCTTTTCTGTGTATTACAGTATAATCAGACTGCAGTTCCTATCTACTCTCCACTTTATACTGCACATTCAAATGATGATTTACAACCTGATTAGGCCCCGGTCAGCATCGGTTTTACCCACATTGAAATCTTATTTCTGTTGTGTGATTTGTCTTCAAATGATAGATGTCATAAAGAGGACAGGAGTTTTACAACTGAAGAGTGCATCATCAGATAAAGGTGTCAAAATAGCCCCTGGGTTAACTGGAGGCCCATGTGTTCTTCATGGCTCTCAGATCAGCGATATTCAACTGACTGAGCTGACGTCAGGGAAGCCACTCTACTCTCTGGGTAATAACCCGTTTTATATAGTGACACTGAAGCATTCTAGGCAACTCTAATTTCCTATAGAGTATAATGTTGGTGTACGTGTATAACAGTCATGGATATCTTTTTTCCTTCCATCTCAGGGAAGGACATTCCAGATTTACTAAGCTCCCTGCAATTTGTGAGTGGCAGTGTATTTGTCGCTTGTGCCTGCAATGGTGACCTGTATGTGGGGGACACACGGAAGCCTTCCGCTCTTCAGAATAACCCAGCTGGAGGGAGAGAGGGTGCCCACTGGTGTATGGGTGTTAAGACAGACCTGTCCTCATTAGACCCATCCTCCTGTAGTGTAGCACGGCTCTCCACCTCCTGCCAAGTGGTTGTGTCTGATCTAAGGGACCTAAGAGCCCCCTTGTGTCAAGCCCAGCTTCATGTTCAAAGGAAAACTACTGGTGATGACTTCATGAAGGTGACATGGGCGCCTGCTTTAGACAACTGTCTTGCTGTGTCAGGTGAGCAAAATGTCACTGCTTCATCCTGCTTTATGTGATTAATTCATGTCTTATGGATAGTACAAAGTCGTTTCTTGCTTTCTAAATGCACATTCCAATTGAAGGCTCTTGTAATACATAACTTTTCCATTGCATTTGTCTTCCCTTCTAGGTTTTGATGGAATGGTGCAAATCTACGACACTGCCTCTTGGAGGCCAGAGTTGATGGAATTCCAGCCTCTTTTTATCCACCGAGGTCACATGATGTCCGATGATCAGTTTGACACTTCATCAGCTGTGGTCACCACTCATGTTTGGCATCCAAGTCGACCCAGGACTGTCCTCTCTGCTGCTGTAGACGGGTCTGTGCATGTATGGGACTGGGTCGACAAAGCCACTGCCAGCTGTTGACATTCAAACACACTTACAGCTCAATGTTAATCATTATCCAGCTTTGGACCTTGCCTGAAGTCTACATGTTCTTTTCATTATGTAAGGAATATGTAAAGCACTATTTGTGATAAGATGACATGAAAATGACACTTGTTCGTCTTCCCATCCTTATGAGTAGTTGTTATTCCCATACTGTACACACATTTACATGGAAGGGGTATTCTGAGTTTGTACTATTATATTTTGTAAGAGACATTTGATAACATTTTCATTAAACTGATCTCTTCATGTACCTGATAAATAAGACAAACCCTGGACAATGAACCTAAAGGTGGACGGCAGTATCACTTGCATCGCGTTTTCTTCGCTCACAATATGTCAATCAAAAAGATAAACACAGCCTGTTAGATTTTTTTACATTTTATTTTCAAAAGAGAGCACTGCATGCCATTCACATGAATGATTAACAATGTTTTAATGCATCTTCTGCATAGCCACAGATGCAGGCAGGATAGTAATGTGGAGGTAGTTGAGGCAGGACTACTATTGTAGCATCATTTAGAGATAAGGAACATATTCAATTAATTTTGCACATTGGAGTTATCACCTGTGCATTAGCAGGCACTACAGAGAGGCTCACTGTCAGTGCATTACATAGGGTCTGAACAACATACATTTAACAAAAAAAAACATTTACAACTTAACTAGTCATACATTTACAGTGCTATGAGGACTGTTTGTGAACTGTCCAACATAAGATATAAAGTGCTTAAAGACAGGAATGGAGTGTGGGTTTAGGAAACCAATGCAGTTTGAACAGATGAGTCACAGTAGATGAGCATGCACTTGATGATACAGGGATGTCTGTTCATTCAATGGGGCGCATGACTTAAATTAACGCCTGAGGAGCAGAGGCTTGTGGGTGGTTGTCTTCAAAGTGTGCTTGGCAAACATAAGGAATTGCATGACTCTACATTGAGGTGAAAGGAGTTACATTGTACAACTGCAAGTAAAAGTATGCCATTTAAATAGACCACTGCTTAGAGATTAGCATCCGATGACAGCATGCATTGCAGTCCATACATTCAGACTTCATAAAATGATCACATCTACATATTATATTACATTTGATCTAACTATGATCGCATTTCAATAAATTGTGTCAGTTGCCTTTTTTACACAAAACAACTTTGATATAAATGTTTCATTGTCAGATTGCTTATTTTTTATATAAATTGAGGATAAAGATGATCGTGTGCCTCTACTGACCACTGAATCTGATTGGAATTGGAGTGTAATACTGAAATAAAAACCCCACAACAAAAACTAGAAGGTATTTCCTTTCTCATCAACGGTCTGCATGACATCACTGAGGGGAAAAGACACAAAGGCAATCTGTTCAAGCTCACTATTCTCGCCACATTCCATCAGGCAAGCAAAGTGCTCAGTGTCCTCACTGTAGGCCAGGTCTGAGTAGCCACTGGGTCCACTGTGGACGATCCAGGGCCGGTCCCAACCTGACGTGTGCAGTGGGGAACGGTTCAAATACACTCCCAAGTCTTTCCTATTCCTCTTATTGGTCGGGTGGGTGAAGAGTAGCCAGGTTTGTGTGTCTGAGGCCAGTGGTGATGTGGTACCACCCATACCCTCTTCACCTTGCTCAGGGGCAGGGAAGCCAATCACACTGCCTTGGCAACCACCAAGACCTGGCTCCACTAACCTTGGAGCCAAGCGGGGCTTGTCAAAGTAAACCCCACTGCTCTCACTCAAAGCTTCCACTCTGTGACCTCTATGGCGGGCATTGCAGTACACGTGACTGCTGCCCTCGTGGTCTATGATCTCTGCCATCTCACATTCACAGGACTTTCTTTGAAGCATCCTGCCCATTTGCCATGTCTGACCGAAGTCGTCACTGTATATTGAGAAAGCATGTGGCTGTACCGTGAAGGGGAAGGGGAAGGAGAAGCATTTGAAGTGGATATAATAGGCATAGGTAGGAATGATCAATCTTCCATTCTCCATTTGAATGCCATGGCCTGGTCCCACAGCAAACGTAGCCCACCTTCTGACCGTTTTGCCAATCACACTCTCTGTCAAGTCCTTTGTCTGGCTCCAGCTCTGGCCCTCATCATTACTGGTGATGTAACACAAGTGGGCCTTATTCTTGCCTGTCCAGATCTGATGGTGCTCTGGAGTGTTCCCCAAAATGCAGATGAAAAAGAGGAATATAGTCTTGGTATTCTTTTCATACACTGGGCAGGGGTTCATGGTGCGGTGGTCTGGTAAACATGCTGATAACAGCTCCTGGGATTCTGACCACTGGGGAACAAGGTGAAAGTATTGAAACAATCATCAATAAGAAAAAAAAATTAAGAAAGTAACTCAACTAAATTAAACATGAAAACCTTCAACTGTGTATTATGACTATGATGTGTTTAGATTTGATGTCGACATTTACCTGAGTGGATCCATTTTGTTGAGTGCCTCTCCTCATAACAATAATTTTTGCATCACTGTCACTAGGGGAAGTACGCTTTTCTGCAAAGGCAAGGAATGTCTGACTCTCTTTTAGGTAGATGAGAGCCGGGATTCTGTATGTCGTCCCAGTTTGCTCCTGTTTGAACAGAGTCGTTTTATCAGGTTGCATTTTGATTCCTTGGAAATAACTCCTTGATGAGGTATTCCCCATAGCTAAATGTCCTGGTTCCTGCAAACAGAGGGATTACTTACACACATGACAAATCACCTTAGACACAAATTTCACAATATTCCCTGCCTGGACATGAAAACACTGTTTCTCAGTTTAATCGGCTAACGTTACGCTCGTATTTCACGACAGCTGACGTTCAAGAAAAATGATAAACAACATGCAAAAAGATAGGCTAGTACTACGTCGAAATTAGTCAAAACACATACTTACGGGAGCTGTTTTTTTAGGCTACAAATCACACCGTTGTGTCGTGAGACCCAGTTAAAACGGTCATAGCTTAGCTATCTCTAAAACAATTTGTTGGCTAATTTGGAAGAGTGTCGTGAAATAGAAGCGTAGTTGGCTCATCCGTTGTGCTGTGTGAAGTCAGTAGCGCAGCAAAAGACCAAGAACTATTGTCTAGTACCGCCGACCGCTGGTGGGAATGTGGTACTAGCGTGTTGCTAGGATACCTACAAATTCCCATATCGTGAAAAGGGTATTTTATTTTTTGATATCTGGTTGGTTAGTTATGGGAGAGAAAGTAACATCGGGAAGTAAGTTGTGTATATATTTAACCAGTACAGCTCACGACAAACATAGGTTGCCTACTCAGAGGCGATTTTAGTATGGGTTGGAAGTGGGATGCATGCCAACAAAGCCACTACACAACACTAAACAATAAATTAATTGCACTATAACGGTGACAAACGGTGCCCACAAACTGTTAGGGCCGACATAAAGCTGTCCCAACAACAGTCCCAACGTCTTATCACTTCAACACCTGGCTCTCAGCGGAGCCTTGCCTGTCAACAAAACAGTTCATTCAGCCTCATTTACTGCCTTTTAAAAAAACATAGCTGATGGCTGACTTGCTTAAACAAATGTGGTTTCTAATGACAATTGAGATGTACAAACTATGACATAAGGAGACGACAAGCTGATAAGAGGCAACCCGTAATTTCGAATAAGACATTAATGAGCGAGCTAGGACGGACATAGTCAATATAACTATTTGTTCATCACTTTTGAAATGTACAGTTACAGAATTCTGAACATGGGCCGTTCTTACAGAGTTCTACCTGTACACCAAGTCAGAACTGTAGGATAAACAAAGGGGGCATACAAGCAGACAATGAAAGTGTCACACCCTGATCTGTTTCACCTGTCTTTGTGATTGTCTCCACCCCCCCTCCAGGAGTCACCCATCTTCCCAGTGTATTTATTCCTGTGTTCTCTGTTTGTCTGTTGCCAGTTTGTCTTGTCTTGCTTACCAGCGTGTTTTTCCGAGCTCCTGTTTTTTCACAGCTCTGTTTTCTAGTCCTCCCGGTTCTGACCTCTTGCCTGCCCTGACACAGCCCGCCTACCTGACCATTCAGCCTGCCCTGACCTCGTTATCGAAAGCTCTTACCATTTTCGATGATTACATTTCTCTAAAACAGGTTATAGGCTACATGTGCACCACCAAGTCAGAAAAGTAGGCTAAATTAAGAGGGGTAAATAGACCAAATTATTAGGGTGAGGAACATGGGCTACTAACATCTTACAACATTCACTTAGTATTACTTTTTTTAGCTACAGCATACATATCTCCCTGGCATATTACATCATTTATGCAGCAGCATAAAAAATGCTTTCAAAACTACTGGGAACTCAGAAAAAAACATGGTCGAATCATGATGACGTCATGATCTTCAGGTTGTAGCTCTAGAAAGAGGCTGGATTTACAATTCCGAGTTGGATGAGTTGTATTTTCCCAGTCAGAGCTCGTTTATTCCCGACTTCCCAGTTGTCTTGAACTCACTGAAGTCAAGTTTCCGCAGTTCAGAGTTAACAGTTGTTTTGAGCGCAGCACAAATCATGCTTCATTGACAGCATGGCCAATGTTGAATGTTTATAATTTTATACTTGGAAAAGAGCCCCTTAATCCCAGATTTGGGACCACACAGCCACTCCACCGGGTAGCAGACTACTGATTGCTTTGCAATGCTTGCAGTTAGCCACTATCACTGATTCCTTCCAAACCACTCATTGTTGAATTTGCGATTTCCAACTTGTTTATGTTCAATGGCCGATAAGCAACGGTACGTTTTATCTATAATTTCTCTTCATTATTTCTCTTCATATGACAAGGATTAAAAATGATTTGCCAGTAGATTGTCGACTTGATTCATGATGATGACTGCTAGCTAAGATTTTGAAAGTATGATGTTGACATGATCAGTCCAATCAAAGCTACTGTACATATAACGTGATTTGCCGTAATTTTATCTGTGTCCAATGACCTTGAGTCTTCTTGGATGGGGACTTCTAATCTAACTCTATGGCAGCACCGAAGGGGCTAGAATTTTCTAGCTCTACCCTTAGACTTGGTGGTGATGTAGTGTCCCCATGAGTTACAAAACACTGAGCCAATCACGGTGCAACGCTCTGTATTTTCTGCTGGCTTGCCACACCACCACAGAAAGCACTGAGCTAGGCTGAAACACCTGCATTTTGGAGCTGCCTGACTCAAGAAAACAAAAAAGAGACCATGTTTGTATTAACTCAATGATATAAATATATATTTTTACATTGTTTGCAAAGGTATATGTGACACGTATTAATGCCAAAATAACATGCAAAACAGGCAAGCCCTCCCAAAAAATGTAGATTTACTGGATTTTGAGAATGTTGCTTATGTCACCGCCAACTGTCTAACCATAGGTATCATATCATATAATTATGTGTTTTCATCATTAAACCTCCTAGACAAACATTTTAATTGGAACAGAATAGAAAAGTAACAAAAAACATGTTTCCTTTCTGACTGTCTCAGAGCCTTTTGGTAAATTCCCCTTCCTGGGGGAACTTGAGCTTTCATTGAATGGCCTCTGCAACGTGACACTCAATGCTGAGGACTTCCCTCACCTGGAGGTAAAATGACTCTGTGGTTCTACAATACCCCGTAGTCACATAATCAACATGTCATCAAAAGTCTATTGGCAAGGCATATACATTTATAGTTCATGCCAGATGTTCTAATTAAATCGCTACAATGACTTGGATTGATATGTGTAACAGTACTCTTCATGCGTTGTGTACAATCAATCATCGACACGAACTCCAACTTGTAACACAATTACAATAATACAATTACAATATAATATATTTAACAATGTACCTGATAGGAACAGCACACAATTGCACGTCATGCAATGCACGGCTCACCATCCAACTCTGCACTCACGCACTGTACAAAATATACAACCCCCCCCCCGACACAGTAAGTTGCTAGCTAGTGTTAGCTGGAATTCTGGAAAACGCACGACAAATATTCACCAAAAACCGCTGCATCTTATGTGTGATGTTCGAATAACATTTACAAACAAATTGATATAAATTGTACATTTAAATCATCACTTGGGAGTATAAAAATCACTTTTGACGTACAGTGCTTTGCAACCATCAATTTACCGCTGGTTTGGTGCTTGTTCACTGGGAAGATTCTAATTGAAACATCTTCCTCGTAAGCAAGCTACGCAAACCAGCCAATAAGATGCCATGTTGAGTAGGTGAAGGCAAGACAAAAATAAAACCAAAACCCCATTGGCTTAACAATAAAGTGGCAAGGGGAATCACCAATATAACCCTGTTACATATGGAATTACCTTCAATTTAATATCTGTTAATCCAGAAGTAAAATCTTGCGTAATTTGGTCATCAGAATCTGCCCATGGGAGATTACCTTCAATTTTGTACATTTTAGTCATTTAGCAGATGCTCTTATCTAGAGCAACTTACAATTAAAATAACTTTATGTTCATCTGTATTGCATTTGACACAGGTGTTAGATTTGTCCTACAACAATCTGTCTGGAGATGTCTGTTGGTCTACTTCTCTATCTGAAAGTCTTTCATCTCACCGGGAATCAGCTTCAGGCCCTTCCTCCCAACAAGGCTGCCCCTCGCCATGACCTCTCACAGCTGTGAGTTCATGTTCATATTGTTGTTTTTATTGTAGATTTTAAACTGTAGGTAAGTGCAGTTTTCTGGTTTAGTTCCCTCAGTCATAGATAACCTTCCTGCTCAACACGGTTTAACCACTAGAATGAAATGAGTGGCTTCCTGGTGTGCAAGTGCTCAGAAATGTGGCTCTTATGATTTGTTACCTGGTAAAAGTTTATGGTCCAGTTACATTCCACTGGGTGGCAGTATAGGATGACAAAGAGGAGAAATTTACCAAGCGCTCATAATACACATTTGAACAGAATACCTGCTAATAGGGATGGACAATAGACACGTAAGTAACTTTTTGAATACTAGAAGTATGTGGAATATGTTAATATTTACTCCTACTGAATAGGGCAAAGGATAATGGCATGTGATTTCAAACTCTTGAGGTGCTGATGCTACAGTAGATAACAATAAGCTGTCCCCTGGTGTCTTCAGAAGCCTTGCCAACCTGAAAAGGTCAGTCATAGCTTCAAAACGTAGTATTATTCCTGTCCACAGTATGGTAAATGAAAGAAAACAGTGTAGTACATTACAGTGCATAATGCACACCTACCTGCATTCCTGTCTATCTGTAAACTGCCGTGGTAATACACTGAGTGTACAAAACATTAAGAACACCTGTTCTTCCATGACATAGACCAGTGGTTCTCAACTCCGGTCCTCGAGTATCCCCCACAGTACACATTTTTATTGTAGCCCCGGACAAGCACACCTGATTCAATTTGACAACTAATCATCAGGCCCTCAACGAGTTGAATCAGGTACGTTTGTCCGGGGCTACAACACAGATGTGTGCTTTTGGGGTTACTCAAGGACTGGAGTTAGGAACCACTGACATAGACTGCCCAGGTGAATGCTATGATCCCTTATTGATTTCACTTGTTAGATCCACTTCAATCAGTGTAGATGAAGGGAAGGAGACAGGTTAAAGAAGGATTTTTAAGCCTTGAAACAATTGAAACATGGATTGTGTATGTGTGCCATTCAAAGGGTGAATGGGCAAGACAAAATATTGAAGTGCCTTTGAACGGGGTATGGTAGGGTGAAACTTAACATTAGGAAGGTGCACTTAATGCTTTGTAAACTCACTGTACATCATTGTCCGTTTTAGACTACAGCATTGAAACCTGCAGGGGAACCACATCTCAGTAGTACCAGAGGTGTTACCAAGGAACCTGCAACAGAAGGGGTATTTGCAACACCAGCAGGTGTCTCTCAAACAAAATTGTGATGAACAGGACTTCAGGAATCCCCCTGTCTCTGAGGGGTAGGAGACTGAATACATTAATGGTTGGTATACTATATTGTCAAAATAACGTAGTTGGCTTGTATAAAGTTGATTTTAGCTCACTTTGCTTTTATTACTACTTCATGTTCTATAAAACCAACACATACTACTTGTTTTCTGCATGTTTTTTTCTCTTATAGGATGTGTGGTCAATCCAAAAAACGATTCCCCCACTCACATATTCCTTGACACTGGGGCTGAGGACAGAGAGGAATTGTATGGAGTATACGGTTTGCCACCACCAGAGCTTTGTTTCCTCAATGTGGCTGACAATAAGGTATGTACATTGTCAAGATATATTTCGGGAGGACTATACTGTGAGTCAGTGAAGTCCCTTGTCTCATTATTGCCTCCAGATTGTCGAGGAAGAAGCAGTGTCTGTAGCTGTGTTCGTCCTATGCTCAGTGAGATTGTTATTCACTCCAACCCACTGACCACACAGAAGTGGCATGTTAACTCTATACTTATGTGAAGCCATTATTAGCTATGAATTTGAGCTTTTGTTAAATAGTCCATTCAAGTATTAACAAGCATTTTATTAATGTAAATGTTTGCTTATCATTCATTGTATTTCCATCCAGGTGCCCCCCTACTGCTGACTTACTTCCTCCAGGAAAGGCTGGGTATTAGAATTAGGTGCAAGAAGACATCAGGGGCTGGTTTCCAAGACACAGATTAAGCCTTGACTAAAACACATCCTCAATAGAGAATCTCCATTGAAAGTCCTTTTTAGTCCAGGACTAGGCTTTATCTGTGTCTAGGAAACTGGCGCCAGAAGTTGTGAAACCCCCTTTGATATTATGTATTGACTCAAAACGAAAGGTTCAAATGCAATTTTTGTAATAATAAAAAAAAATGTATCCACATTTTGGCTTTGCATTCAACTGGAAAGTTAAATATGACTGCACATTATTTTAATTTCAGTATTTTTCAAACACGCTACATTTTGGTCTAACAGTGACTCACTTTTCATATTGAAACTAATTGATGAACATTTTATCTTTCTCTTTAGGTAAAAATGAAAATTCCAAAGGTGCCTTTATTGATGCTCCTTGACGCTGCTGGCTCTCTGGAGGTGAAAGATGTTGAAGATCACACTATACAGTAGTCATCAGATGACCCTTCCAAAATGAGGAGTCATTCTTTTGTGGTGGCTGCTGAGGGAAGAACTTTTCATAACAGTGGCGGTCAGTGCTGTTTATGATGAGGGAGGAATTTATTAATTTTTTTCCTTCGTGAGCATGTCCTCTATTACAGCGTGTTGGATGACTGTCATTCATATTGTATTCACCCAGTTCAATGTAACATTGATGGTTTAGGCTATTACATGATTCTCAAATTTTCCCTATACCCACCATGATGTTGCTACAACCTAGTTTATGTCATTTAAGATTAAACAGTGACACATTCAATACTGCCTTGCCTGCATCGCTTATCTAGTGTGTAATTATTAGTACAACAGTTACAAACATGTTTCTATTGGCCAAATCCTAGTGTTTTCTTTATTTTTATCCTAATTTTGTTTGCTTCCGTTTTAAGAAATGTTTTTCAACAGAATCGTCGGAATGAATAAACCCCTGATCACAAATAAACAAAGTTCAGCCTCATTGTATTCCTTCTCGCCTCTATGCACTCATCCTTTCACCTTCCCCCTTCGTTTGTGTATTTTAATGAACACATCAGCTGTATGTGACCAGGTGGGGGGGGGGGGGGGGGGGGGAAACATGCCATGTCATAACCGCTACACACAGCCTACATCGTTGTCCCCATATTAGCTAAAGTAATGTCCTAGTCAACATAGCTAATAGAACTAACATGTTACTAAACACACTACACTCATGCAGTAACGTTAAGCGTACAGTCAGTAAGCAGATTAGCAGTTACACCAGCAGACCCTGGTGGAAATACATTTGTAAAACCAAAAGCTTACCTTGGAAAAGTTCTAGTGTTAGCTAGTCATAGCCAGCTAGCTAACATAGCATCCCTCTGTTAAAACCAGGTGTTTGCGTAACTAAACTAGCCAGCTGCATTTGTTAAGTGAAAATGAAGAACGTGACTCACTCTTGCTGCTTCATTTTTGAAGAAATTTGTTACTGTTCAGCTATTGTCTGTGTTTTATTTTTATGAAATTCACTGAGGATGGTCCTCCCCTTCCTCCTGCGAGGGTCCTCCACTGGTTCATAATGGCAGGAACAGCGCGAATGGCATCAAACACAAGCTATTTGATACCATTCCATTCTAGCCAGTACCATGAGCCCGCCCTCCCCAATTAAGATGCCACCAACCTCCTGTATTTGTGACACAGGTGATTTTCATGGTCATGATATTCAGGAGGATAGTTATTTGCTTTGTGGTTTAACATGCCTATGTACAGTATGGTGACTTGAGTATAATACTTAACTTGTTCTCAGGTGACAGATTTACACGATGAATCTGAATACCATCTGCTATCTGACGAGACAGAAGACGTCAAAGAGTTTGAGAAAAATGAGTCAAATGCAATTCCAGGAAAATTCAGAGGCTATAAATTGCTATTGGTTGCCAAACCAGATCCAAACATGGTGGAGCCTGTTGGTGAGGGCCCTTTTATGATTACTTGAAGTAGAGTTTTTCTACAAGTCAAAGCAATTTGGTGCAATTTCAATGCTACACTGCAGTACCTTAAGTAATGTAAATGTGTGTCATACAGGAATAGAACATATGGCGAGAATGTTGGAACACTCAAGAATCTCCAAGTTTAAAGAAATCCCAAACCTAATCTTGATTGCATAGAGAAACCATATAGAAGGGGGGGGGGGGGTGAGCTATGTGAATAACTATTGAAGGATGTCACGAGGTATCTGCTTCAAAAGTAATGTCAGTCATCCATATTTAATAATGAAACAACAACCTTTAATTCTCAGATTGGAAATCTATCATACAGCAGAGAGGAGAAATAGTTGAAGAGATGCTCATACAAATAAAGGAGAGGACAACAATCAGCAAAATCCCTCTAAGTAGGTAGGCCTACTAAACCTATTTTTATCCTCATCAATTACATGAAGTGCATATCTATTTTATGTAATAGTATTTGTTGAATATGTAATCCTGTTTGTTTTGTAACCAGCGTCTTAGAAGGCAAGGGTGTTTTTCAAGGAAGAGGCTTTGACTTTGCTGAGGAGTATGAAGAAAAAGTAGGCTGCAAGATGGTTCACATGAAAGCAGTGGAGCAAGCAGCACATATTGAGTGTGAGAGGACCACCATCAAGAAGTAGACAAGTAGAGATTCACAAACTCTGTTACTTTTATCAAATATGCACATGAAACAATTAACCAAACATTCTTCTTCCAAGTTATTGATCAGCTACAAATTATGATCAACTTCAAATTATTTTTGACTGAAGGGAAAACGTTCTTTATTGAGTTTCTTTAGCCTATTACAACTGTAATGTATGACATCATGCATTTGTTTGCCATGGTAGTCTGTTACATTATTTCAAATAGCTGTTTAAACTTTATTCAACCTTGACAAGAGGGTGACAGTGGATCTTGCAAATGTCTGGGCTGTCATCCAGGCTTGTGGAATACTTTTGTAATTCAGATGGGCATCAATAAAATCTGTGTTAATAAATGAGTTTATAAAACTGTCCGTCTTTCAAGGGGCCAATGTGATATAGCATCAACTTTGTGTGTCATGGTGATTCTGTACAAATGCAATGCACAGACCCCGAGCACTTGATGCTCTTGAACATATCGCACAAGAAAGTAAATAAAGCGCGTCAGTGACGTCAGTGTCTTCCCTTCCCGCCTGAAACAGAAACTGAGGTAGAAGAGCTATCGACTCGTTAGCTACATACATTGCACAATGGATGACCTTTACTTGGATAATATTGATGAATTTGTCAACGACCAGAATAAAATCGTAAGTCACCTAGTTAACTAATATATCTCGATCTATCCACCTACTGTTAGCTAGCTGCTGGGGCCAATAGAAGTTAGCTACAGTAGCTATCTGACTGTGCTCAGGCTAGCTAGCTAACTTTAGCCATCACTCGCCCAGCTTGAATGGTGCAGTGGGTTTGGACAGCATCATCAGGCCCCACATTTTGAGACTAGTTACAGTTGGTTGAATTGGGGAAGGTTGGAGCTGCAATCCTTGAAGATAGGAATACACCAGAACTTGCAAAGTTGTCAGGGTTAAATACATTGTTGTAAGTTACGTTGTTAGTTAGGTACTGTAGTTAGTTATGCATCCCTAATCTCTCGTGCACAGACCACGTTAGCTGCGTAAACGTCTGACCAATTACGCAATACTTTAGTTCTGGGTTAACCGAGTTTAATGCATCCCGGCCACATCTATGTTGACAGACTGTTGTGTTCAAACAGGTGACCTACAAATGGCTGAGTCTCACCCTTGGGGTCCATGTCAACCTAGCCAAACAGTGAGTAACGTTATCCAGAACCACCCACATTACTTGCCCTCCAACGTTTTGTTGTGTTTAAACCACTATGGGTCCATCACAATGTGTCTATTTCAGAATGCTCTACCATTACTTGGATCAAAAGAGGAAAGAAGGCTCTGCTCGGCTCCATGCTACCTACCTTGTGTCTGGGAAGTTTGTTGAGAATGGTACCACGGTAAGAGAACAAGCCAAAATACCAATTTTTATGCACAATGCACACAACTGCTCACCATGCCCCTTCAGAACATGGCATAAGCCTATTTGGACATAAGATTCTTGCATTGTTTTAGTTCCAGTGTTTTACGCAGTGCTTAGGTCTTTTCAATGTTTTTTTTTACTGCTTTCTTTTCAGAGTCACAAGGTGTCAGTAGTGCGAGAGGATCAGCTGGAGGGTAAGTTGTAAGGATTTAACAATTCACCGATATGCATCGATACCGTTTCAAATGTTTAAGATATGAGCGCATCGGTCCGCTGGAGTCCAGACCGATCCCAATGAAGTATTCATTGGTCAGAAAACTGATTCAAAAGCTATGAATCATTTTCTTTCTGCCTTATTCTGAAAATACCTCAAATCTGTTAACTGAATTGATGCGTCCTCTCCTTCTGTAGCCTATCAAACCTTTATGCGTGTGAATGTGTATGACATTGATCTACAAGTGCATTTGGTCATTTTTACATGAACAGGGTAAAGTTGTAATTTCATGACAAGGACAGCAATCATTTTGCAAGTTCCAAATGATCAAAACTGGGTGAAGTCTCAAACTTTTGAGACTGGGTGAAATCTAAAGCTGTGTTAGAATGTTGTTGTTGTTGTGTTTAGCCTTTCATTTGACCAGGGAAGACCTATTGACACCTAGGTATTTTTTTTTTCAAATGTGCCATGTATGGCTGATTTAATTAGGGCCGATTTCAAGTTTTCATAACAATCGCCAATTAAACAGGCACCTGTTACACGAGTTTAATGGCACCTGTTACACGAGTGCAGGCAGCAAGGCACCATGGTAAGTTGCTAGCTAGCATTAAACTTATCTTATAAAAAACAATCAATCTTAACATAATCACTAGTTAACTACACGTGGTTGATGATATTACTAGTTTAACTATCTTGTCCTGTGCTGCATATAATCAATGCGGTGCCTGAAATTGTCACTTCTCTTGTGTTCAGTGTAAGCAGAGTCAGGGTATATGCAGCAGTTTGGGTTGCCTGGCTTGTTGCGAACTGTGTGAAGACCATTTCTTCTTAACAAAGACCGTAATTAATTTGCCCGAATTTGACTAAATTATGACATAACATTGAAGGTTGTGCATTGTAACAGCAATATTTAGACTTAGGGTTGCCACCCGTTCGATAAAATACGGAACGGTTCCGTATTACACTGAAAAAATAAAAGTTTTGTTTTCGAAATGATAGTTTCCGGATTTGACCATATTAATGACCTAAGGCTCGTATTTCTGTGTGTTTATTATACACTGCTCAAAAAAATAAAGGGAACAGTAAAATAACATATCCTAGATCTGAATGAATTAAATAATCTTATTAAATACTTTTTTCTTTACATAGTTGAATGTGCTGACAACAAAATAAACAATGGAAATCCAATTGATCAACCCATGGAGGTCTGGATTTGGAGTCACACTCAAAATTAAAGTGGAAAACCACACTACAGGCTGATCCAACTTTGATGTAATGTCCTTAAAACAAGTCAAAATGAGGCTCAGTAGTGTGTGTGGCCTCCATGTGCCTGTATGACCTCCCTACAACGCCTGGGCATGCTCCTGATGAGGTGGCGGATGGTCTCCTGAGGGATCTCCTCCCAGACCTGGACTAAAGCATCCGCCAACTCCTGGACAGTCTGTGGTGCAACGTGGCGTTGGTGGATGGAGCGAGACATGATGTCCCAGATGTGCTCAATTGGATTCAGGTCTGGGGAACGGGCGGGCCAGTCCATAGCATCAATGCCTTCCTCTTGCAGGAACTGCTGACACACTCCAGCCACATGAGGTCTAGCATTGTCTTGCATTAGGAGGAACCCAGGGCCAACCGCAACAGCATATGGTCTCACAAGGGGTCTGGAGGATCTCATCTCGGTACCTAATGGCAGTCAGGCTACCTCTGGCGAGCACATGGAGGGCTGTGCGGCCCCCCAAAGAAATGCCACACCATGACTGACCCACCGCCAAACCGGTCATGCTGGAGGATGTTGCAGGCAGCAGAACGTTCTCCACGGCGTCTCCAGACTCTGTCACATGTGCTCAGTGTGAACCTGCTTTCATCTGTGAAGAGCACAGGGCGCCAGTGGCGAATTTGACAATCTTGGTGTTCTCTGGCAAATGCCAAACGTCCTGCACGGTGTTGGGCTGTAAGCACAACCCCCACCTGTGGACGTCGGGCCCTCATACTACCCTCATGGAGTCTGTTTCTGACCGTTTGAGCAGACACATGCACATTTGTGGCCTGCTGGAGGTCATTTTGCAGGGCTCTGGCAGTGCTCCTCCTGCTCCTCCTTGCACAATGGCGGAGGTAGCGGTCCTGCTGCTGGGTTGTTGCCCTCCTACGGCCTCCTCCACGTCTCCTGATATACTGGCCTGTCTCCTGGAAGTGCCTCCATGCTCTGGACACTACGCTGACAGACACAGCAAACCTTCTTGCCACAGCTCGCATTGATGTGCCATCCTGGATGAGCTGCACTACCTGAGCCACCTGTGTGGGTTGTAGACTCCGTCTTATGCTATCACTAGAGTGAAAGCACCGCCAGCATTCAAAAGTGACCAAAACATCAGCCAGGAAGCATAGGAACTGAGAAGTGGTCTGTGGTCACCACCTGCAGAACCACTCCTTTATTGGGGGTGTCTTGCTAATTGCCTATAATTTCCACCTGTTGTCTATTCCATTTGCACAAAAGCATGTGAAATTTATTGTCAATCAGTGTTGCTTCCTAAGTGGACAGTTTGATTTCACAGAAGTGTGATTGACTTGGAGTTACATTGTGTTGTTTAAGTGTTCCCTTTATTTTTTTGAGCAGTATATTATAATTAAGTCTATGGTTTCATATTTGATTGAGCGGTGGTAGGCAGCAGCAGGCTCGTAAGCATTTATTCAAACAGCACTTTCCTGCGTTTGCCAGCAGCTCTTCGCAATGCTTGAAGCACAACGCTGTTTATGACTTCAAGCCTATCAACTCCCGAGATTAGGCTGGCAATACTACAGTGCCTATAAGAACATCCAATAGTCAAAGGTCTATGAAATACAAATGGTATAGAGAGAAATAGTCCTATAATAACTACAACCTAAAACTTCTTAACTGGGAATATTGAAGACTCATGTTCAGCTTTCATATGTTCTCATGTTCTGAGCAAGGAACTTAAACGTTAGCTTTTTTACATGGCACATATTGGGCTTTTACTTTCTTCTCCAACACTGGTTTTGCATTATTTAAATCAAATTGAACATGTTTCATTATTTATTTGAGACTAACATTTATTTTATTTATGTATTATATTAACTTAAAATAAGTGTTCATTGTTCATTCAGTGTTGTTGTAATTGTTGTTATTACACACATAAGATAGATATATCGGCTTTTTTTGGTCCTCCAATAATCGGTATCGGCGTTGAAAAATCATAATCTGTCGACCTCTAATATACACACAGTACTAGTCAAGTTTGGACACCTACTTATTCAAGGATTTTTATTTATTTCTACTATTTTCTACATTGTAGAATAATAGTGAAGACATCAACTGCTTCATGAGGTAGTCACATGGAATGCATTTCAATTAACAGGTGTGCCTTGTTAAAAGTTAATTTGTGGAATTTCTTTCCTTAATGCGTTTGAGCCAATCAGTTGTGTTGTGACAGGTAGGGGTGGTATACAGAAGATAGCCGTATTTGGTAAAAGACCAAGTCCATATTATTTCAAGAACGGCTCAAATAAGCAAAAATAAACGACAGTCCGTCGTCACTTTAAGTCACAAAGGTCAGTCAATCTGGAATATTTCAAGAACTTTGAAAGTTTCTTCAAGTGCAGTCTCAAAAACCATCAAGCGCTATTATGGAACTGGCTCTCATGAGGACTGCCACAGGAAAGGAAGACCCAGAGTTACCTCTGCTGCAGAGGATAAGTTCATTAGAGTTACCAGCCTCAGAAATCAGAAATTACCTGCACCCCAGATTGCAGCCCAAATAAATCTGAGTTATTTAGAATTCAAGGCACACTTAACCAGCATGGTTACCACAGTATTCTGCAGCGATACGCCATCCCATCTGGTTTGCTCTTAGTGGGACTATCATTTGTTTTTCCAACAGGACAATGACCCAAAACGCACCACCAGGTTGTGTAAGGGCTATTTTGACCAAAGAAGGTGAGTGATGCAGCACACCATCAGATGACCTGGCCACCACAATCACCCAACCGCAAACCAATTGACATGGTTTGCGATGAGTAGGACCACAGATTGAAGGAAAAGCAGCCAACAAGTGCTCAGCATATGTGGGAAGCTTGTTGCGAGAATGCCAAGAGTGTGCAAAGCTTTCATCAAGGCAAAGGGTGGCTACTTTGAAGAATCTACAATATATTTTGATTTAACACTTTTTTTTGGTTACTACATGATTCCATATGTGTTTTCATAGTTTTGATGTCTTCACTATTATTCTACAATGTAGAAAATGGTAAAAATAAAGAAAAACCCTTGAATGAGTAGGTGTCCAAACTTGTGTGTGTGTGTAAAAACAGTCATGGGAAGCACAGATAAAACATCACAAATCAACCAGAAAAATAGTTACATTCCTCCCCAAATAAGTCCCCAATCAAAGCTTTAAATTGCCCCAATGGCACCAGAACATCAACATGAAATGTATTTTGTTCCAGGAATACGGTGCATTAAAATTAAAAGTAGACTTATGTAGTCAGAGACCCTAGGAACCTCGAGTTAACCAATTATGTGAACGGGTTAAGCAACTCCGATACATATACTTCAACAGCATAGTTCGATAAGACTACATTATAAACAATGTAGAGCTCGACGGGTCTTTAGCAAAGTCCAGCCAACCTTTTGATGCAGTGGTGAGTATCAAAAAAGGGCATCCAAAGGTTTAAGAGTTGTAGCAGCTGCACTTTGATAAATAATATCACCTTAATCACGAACAGATAAAGATTGACTGAATAATCTGCTTCCTACTGCTTAGAGGCATGATCTGTTTAGGTAGAAAAAGCCAACTTTAAATCTTGGCTTCTTAACCAGGTCATCTATACGTTTTTTTTTATTACATATTTTTTAAACGTCAACTCCAGATCAATCCAAATCAAAGAAGGTTGGTGACACTTTAATTGGGGAGAACTGGCTCGTTGGTAATGGTTGGAACGGAATCAGTGGAATGGTATCAAACACATGGTTTTTATGTGTTGGATGCCATTCCATCAGCCCCGTTCCAGCCATTATTATGAGCTGTCCTCCACTGATCCTAATGCCTAAGTATTTATATGCGGCAACAGGTGTGATTGGTGAGCCATCTAATGAGTGAACATGTAGTTCATCTGAAACATTTATGAGAGTTTAAAAACATATTTTGCTTTGCCCGTATTAAGCACAAGTTTTAAATCGTCAAGGGATTCCCGCACAGCTATAAAATCTGACTAGTTTTGACACAGCCAGATCAACAGTCGGGGCAATGGCATGCATACTAGTATCATCCGCATATACAGTGCATTCAGAAAGTATTCAGACCCCTTAACTTGTTCCACATTTTGTTACATTACAGGCTTATTCAAAAATGTATTAAATAAATGTTTTTCCTTATCAATCTACACACGCTACCCCATAATGACAAAGCAAAAACAGGTTTAGAATTTTTTGCTAATTTGATTAAATACTGAAATATCACATTTACATAAGTATTCAGACCCTTTACTCAGTACTTTGTTGAAGCATCTTTGGCAGCGATTACATCCTCGGGTCTCCTTGGGTATGATGCTACAAGCTTGGCACACCTGTATTTGGGGAGTTTATCCCATGCTTCTCTGCAGAGGCTCTTGGGCTCTGTCAGGTTGGATGGGGAGTGTCGCTGCACAGCTATTTTCAGGTCTCTACAGAGATGTTTGATTGGGTTCAAGTCTGGGCTCTGGCTGGGCCACTCAAGGACATTCAGAGACTTGTCCCGAAGCCACTCCTGCATTGTCTTGGCTGTGTGCTTAGGGTCGTTGTCCTGTTGGAAGGTGAACCTTCACCCAAGTCTGAGGTCCTGAGCACTCTGGAGCAGGTTTTCGTCAAGGATCTCGCTGTACTTTTCTCCGTTCATCTTTCCCTCATTCCTGACTAGTCTCCCAGTCCCTGCCACTAAAAAACATCCCCACAGCATGATGCTGCCACCACCACGCTTCACCGTAGGGTTGGTGCTAGGTTTCCTCCAGACGTGACGCCTGGCATTCAGGCCAAAGAGTTGAATCTTGGTTTCATCAGACCAGAGAATCTTGTTTCGCATGGTCAGAGTCCTTTAGGTGCCTTTTGGCAAACTCCAAGCGGGCTGTCATGTCAAATCAAATTAAAGTTTATTTGTCACGTGCGCCGAATACAACAGGTGTAGACCTTACAGTGGAATGCTTACTTACAGGCTCTAACCAATAGTGCAAAAAAGGTATTAGGTGAACAATAGGTAAGTAAAGAAATAAAAACAACAGTGAAAAATAACAATAGCGAGGCTATATACAGACACCGGGTAGTCGGGCTGATTTGAGGTAGTATGTAGATATGGTTAAAGTGACTATGCATATATGATGAACAGAGAGTAGCAGTAGCGTAAAAGAGGGTGGTGGGTGGCAGGACACAATTCAGATAGCCCGGTTAGCCAATGTGTGGGAGCACTGGTTGGTCGGGCCAATTGAGGTAGTATGTACATGAATGTATAGTTAAAGTGACTATGCATATATGATAAACAGAGAGTAGCAACAGCGTAAATAGTCCGGGTAGCCACTTGATTACCTGTTCAGGAGTCTTATGGCTTGAGTGTAAAAACTGTTTTTGTCCTAGACTTGGCACTCTGGTACCGCTTGCCATGCGGTAGTAGAGATAAGTCTTTAGCTGGGGTCTTTGACAATATTTAGGGCCTTCCTCTGACACCGCCTGGTATAGAGGTCCTGGATGGCAGGCAGCTTAGCCCCATTGATGTACTGGGCCGTACACACTACCCTCTGTAGTGCCTTGAGGTCGGAGGCCGAGCAATTGCCGTACTAGGCAGTGATGCAACCAGTCAGGATGCTCTCGATGTTGCAGCTGTAGAACCTTTTGAGGATCTCAGGACCCATGCCAAATCTTTTTAGTTTCCTGAGGGGGAATAGGCTTTGTCGTGCCCTCTTCACACCCTAAGTCCCGTGTGGCTCAGTTGGTAGAGCATGGTGTTTGCAACGCCAGGGTTGTGGGTTCGATTCCCACGGGGGACCAGTACGGGGAAAAAAGAAATGTAAGTCGCTCTGGATAAGAGCGTCTGATAAATGACTAAAATGTAAAAATGTAACTGTCTTGGTGTGTTTGGACCATTGTAGTTTGTTGGTGATGTGGACACCAAGGAACTTGAAGCTCTCAACCTGCTCCACTACAGCCCTGTCGATGAGAATGGGGGCGTGCTCGGTCCTCCTTTTCCTGTAGTCCACAATCATCTCCTTAGTCTTGGTTACGTTGAGGGATAGGTAGTTATTCTGTCACCACCCGGCCAGGTCTCTGACCTCCCTATAGGCTGTCTCGTCGTTGTCGGTGATCAGGCCTACCACTGTTGTGTCATCTGCATACTTAATGATTGTGTTGGAGTCGTGCCTGGCCATGCGGTCGTGGGTGAACAGGGAGTACAGGGGGGGACTGAGCACACACCCCTGGGGGGCTCCAGTGTTGAGGATCAGCATGGCAGATGTGTTGGTGCCTACCCTCACCACCTGGGGGCGGCCCGTCAGGAAGTCCAGGATCCAGTTGCAGAGGGAGGTGCTTAGTCCCAGGATCCTTAGCTTAGTGATGAGCTTTGAGGGTACTATGGTGTTGAACGCTAAGCTGTAGTCAATGAATAGCATTCTCACATAGGTGTTCCTTTTGTCCAGGTGGGAAAGGGCAGTGTGGAGTGCTATAGAGATTGCATCTGTTTGAGCGGTATGCAAATTGGAGTGGGTCTAGGGTTCTGGGATTATGGTGTTGAGGTGAGCCATTACCAGCCTTTCAAAGCACTTCATGGTTACGGACGTAAGTGCTACGGGTCTGTAGTCATTTAGGCAGTTTGCCTTCGTGTTCTTGGGCACAGGGACTATGGTGGTCTGCTTGAAACATGTTGGTATTACAGACTCAATCAGGGATATGTTGAAAATGTCAGTGAAGACACCTGCCAGTTGGTCAGCACACGTCCTGGTAATCTGTCTGGCCCCGCAGCCTTGTGAATGTTGACCTGTTTAAAGGTCTTACTCATGTCGGCTACGGAGAGCATGATCACACAGTTGTCCGGAACAGCTGATGCTCTCATGCATGCCTCAGTGTTGCCTGCCTCGAAGCGAGTATAGACGTGATTTAGCTCGTCTGGTAGGCTCGTGTCACTGGGCAGCTCGCGGCTGTGCTTCCCTTTGGAGTCTAATAGTTTGAAATCCCTGCCACATAAGACGACCGTCAGAGCCGGTGTAGTATGATTCAATCTTAGCCCTGTATTGACGCGTGCCTGTTTGATGGTTAGTCGCAGGGCATAGCAGGATTTCTTATAAGCTTCCGGGTTAGAGTCCTGCACCTTAAAAGCGGCAGCTCTACCCTTTAACTCAGTGCGAATGTTGCCTGTAATCCATGGCTTCTGGTTGGGGTATGTAGGTACAGTCACTGTGGGGATGACGTCCTCGATGCACTTATTGATAAAGCCAGTGACTGATGTGGTGTACTCCTCAATGCCATCGGAAGAATCCCAGAACATGTTACCAGTCTGTGATAGCAAAACAGTCCTATCATGTGCCTTTTACTGCGGGCGTGGCTTCTGTCTGGCCACTCTACCATAAAGGTGTGATGGGTGGAGTGTTGCAGAGGTGCTTGTCCTTCCGGAAGGTTCTCCCATCTCCACAGAGGAACTCTGGAGCTCTGTCAGAGTAACCACCGGGTTCTTGGTCACCTCCCTGACCAAGGCTCTTCTTCGATTCCTCAGTTTGGCCAGTCGGCCAGCTCTAGGAAGAGTCTTGGTGGTTCCAAATAGAGGTCGACCGATTATTGGAGGACCCAAAACACCCGCCGATACGGATTAATCGGCCGATTTTTTTATTTGTATTATTTTTTTTAATTTTTATATATATATATAGTTTTTAATGGATTTTTAAAATGTATTTATTTGTAATAATGATAATTACAACAATACTGAATTAACACTTATTTTAATTTAATATAATACATCAATAAAATCAATTTAGCCTCAAATAAATAATGAAACATGTTCAATTTGGTTTAAATAATGCAAAAACAAAGTGTTGGAGAAGAAAGTAAAAGTGCAATATGTGCCATGTAAAAAAGCTAACGTTTAAGTTCCTTGCTCAGAACATGAGAACATATGAAAGCTGGTGGTTCCTTTTAACATGAGTCTTCAATATTCCCAGGTAAGAAGTTTTAGGTTGTAGTTATTATAGGACTATTTCTCTCTATACGATTTGTATTTCATATACCTTTGACTATTGGATGTTCTTATAGGCACTTTAGTATTGCCAGTGTAACAGTATAGCTTCCATCCCTCTCCTTGCTCCTACCTGGGCTCGAACCAGGAACACATCGACAACAGCCACCCTCGAAGCAGCGTTACCCATGAAGAGCAAGGGGAAAAACTACTCGAAGTCTCAGAGCGAGTGACGTTTGAAACGCTATTAGCGCGCACCCCACTAACTAGCTAGCCATTTCACATCGGTTACACCAGCCTAATCTTGGGAGTTGACAAGCTTGAAGTCATAAACAGCGCAATGCACTGCGAAGGGCTGCTGGCAAACGCACGAAAGTGCTGTTTGAATGAACGCTTACGAGCCTGCTGCTGCCTACCATCGCTCAGTCAGACTGCTCTATCAAATCATGGACTTAATTATAATATAATAACACACAGAAATACGAGCCTTAGGTCATTAATATGGTCGAATCCGGAAACTATCATCTCGAAATCAAAACGTTTTTCCTTTCAGTGAAATACGGAACCGTTCCGTATTTTATCTAACGGGTGGCATCCATAAGTCTAAATATTCCTGTTACATTGCACAACCTTCAATGTTATGTCATAATTACGTAAAATTCTGGCTATTTAGTTCGCAACGAGCCAGGCGGCCCAAACTGTTGCATATACCCTGACTCTGCGTGCATTGAACGCGAAATGACACAATTTCACCTGGTTAATATCGCCTGCTAACCTGGATTTCTTTTAGCTAAATATGCAGGTTTAAAAATATATACTTCTGTGTATTGATTTTAAGAAAGGCATTGATGTTTATGGTTAGGTACAGTCGTGCAACGATTGTGCTTTTTTCGCAAATGCGCTTTTGTTAAATCATCCCCCGTTTGGCGAAGTCGGCTGTCTTTGTTAGGAAGAAATAGTCTTCACAGTTCGCAACGAGCCAGGCGGCCCAAACTGCTGCATATACCCTGACTCTGTTTGCAAGAGAAGTGACACATTTTCCCTAGTTAAAAGAAATTCATGTTAGCAGGCAATATTAAGTAAATATGCAGGTTTAAAAATATATACTTGTGTATTGATTTTAAGAAAGGCATTGATGTTTATGGTTGGAGCAACGTGTACCTAAGCGATTATATGCAACGCAGGTCAGGCTAGATAAACTAGTAATATCATCAACCATGTGTAGTTAACTAGTGATTAGGATTGATTGTTTTTTATAAGATAAGTTTATTGCTAGCTAGCAACTTCTTAATGCATTCGCGTAACAGGCAGGCTCCTCGTGGAGTGCAATGTAAAGCAGGTGGTTAGAGCGTTGGACTAGTTAACCATAAGGTTGCAAGTTTGAATCCCCGAGCTGACAAGGTAAAAATCTGTCGTTCTGCCCCTGAACAAGGCAGTTAACCCACCGTTCCTAGGCCGTCATTGAAAATAAGAATGTGTTCTTAACTGACTTGCCTAGTTAAATAAAGGTCTAAAAAAAAAACGGCCGAATTGGCATCCAAAAATACCGATTTCCAATTGTTATGAAAACTTGAAATCGGCCCTAATTAATCGGCCATTCCAATCCTGTCTCGGAGCTTTACGGACAGTTCCTTGGACCTCATGGCTTGGTTTTTGCTCTAACATGCATTGTCAACTGTGGGACCTTTATATAGACCTGTGTGTGCCTTTCCAAATCATATCCAATCAATTGAATTTACCACAGGTGGATTCCAATCAAGTTGTAGAAACATCTCAAGGATGATCAATGGAAACAGGATGCACCTGACCTCAATTTTCAGTCTCATAGCAAAGGGTCTGAATACTTACATAAAAAATATATATATTTAAGTTTTTATTTGTAATACATTTTCCAAAATGTCAAACAACTTGTTTTTGTATTGTGGGAAGATTGAGGAAAGCTATTTTTATTTTACCCACCTTTTTCTCCACATTTGTTGTGGTATCTAATTGGTAGTTACAGTCTTGTCTCGTCGCTGCAACTCCCATATGGACTCGAGAGGTGAAGGACGCAGGCCTAAACCCTGATTGGTTTACATTCTAAATACATTTCTCATATACAAAAAGAGCAAAATTGTACATTTTACTAAAGATTCAATAATCTTAGCTAGACAAGGAAGCCTTGAAGTGTGGCGATAATGTTGTAAGATCTCTACTATCCCCGCCCTTATGGAGTGGCAGCACAAGCTGATTTCTCTACTTTTTTTGTAGCTTTTTCTTCTCGTGATAACAATGTTAAATGTGGGATGTTAAAGCCAACAATGATGGGCCCCGCACACTAAAGCAGGGATCCAATTAGTCGGCCCCTGTGGATTTCTTGCCTATTTCTAGCAAAGCGTCCAGGACTTCTTTTTCTGTAAATAGCCTAAAAGAAAAGCTTCATCTATAATTTCTCTGATCATTCAGCAGTTTTCCCATATTAGCATCCAGCCCATTATCATTGTGAATTGGCTTCAAGTTTTTTCAAAGAGAGAGAGCCCGCTGAAATAAAAAGGTGATTTTGAAATACATTAGTGATGCGCTATGACAAAGCCAATATAAAGATATTGACATATTACTAGCTCAAACTATTTTTGCTGTTGCTAAAATTACAAGTTAATCAGTGGGGGTGACAAAAAGCTAAATCAAACCAGATTGTTTGAAACAATCAGTATCAGTGTCTTCAGAAGGTATTCACACTCCTTGTCTTTTTCCACATTTTGTGTTACAACCTGAATTTAAAATGTATTAAATTGTGATTTTATTTTTTTTGTCTCAGTTCTACACACAATACCCCATAGTGTCAAAGTGGAATTATGTTTTTCGTTATTTTGACAAATTAATGAAAAATAAAGCTGAACTGTCTTCAGTCAATAAGTATTCAACCTCTTTTGTTTATAGCAGGAGTAAACATGTGCATAATAAGTTGCATGGACTCACTCTTTGTGCAATAATAGTCTTTAACATTGAACAAGTACCTCATCTCTGTACCCCACGCATACAATTAGGTCCCTCAGTCGAGCAGTGAATATCAAACACTGATTCAACCGCAAAGACCAGGGAGGTTGTCCAATGCCTCACAAAGAAGGGCACCTATTGGTAGCTGGGTAGAACTTTAAAAAAAAAACAGTGGATGGTGCATCTACAAAGATACATGTGAAAAGAAAACACTTGGGAATTTCACCATGAGGCCAATGGTGACTTTAAAACGGTTACAGAGTTTAATGGCTGTTATAGGAGAGAATTGAGGATGGATCAACATTGTAGTTACTCCACAATACTAATTGTCAGACTGAAAAATAAGGAAGGCTGTACAGAATAAAAAGTAATACTGCAAAAAAATGTGGCAAAGCAATTCACTTTTATTTTCCTGAATAGAAAGTGTTTGGGGCAAATACAACACATTGCACAGTACCACTCTCCATATTTTCAAGCGTAGTGGTGGCTGCATCGTGTTATGGGTATGCTTGTAATCGTTAAGGACTGGGGAGTTTTTCCAGGATAAAAAATAAACTGAATGGAGCTAAGCACAGAGAAAATCCTTGAGGGAAAACCTGGTTCACTCTGCTTTGCACCAGACACCGGGAGATTAATTCACCTTTCAGCAGGACAATAACCTAAAACACATGGCCAAATATACACTGGAGTTGCTTACCAAGAAGTGAATGTTTCTGAGGGAATGTCTAAATGTTTTCAATTTGTCATTATGGGGTATTTTGTGTAGATGTGTGGGGAAAAAATATATTTCATCCATTTTGAATTTGGGCTGTAACACAAATGTGGAATAAGTCAAGGTAGGAATACATTCTGAAGGCATATCTACAATTGATGTTTATCGAATTGCGCTTGAAAGGAAAGATTCAACTAATTTACTAGGGATCTGTTCACCTGCCTCATTTCCTGACTTGATTTGTTATGGTGTTTCCTTCTCATCAAGATGAATATGAAGTGTTCTGAAATTGTCACCTAAACATAATCTGTCGTCCTTTGTAGATGCGAAGTCAAAGATGAGCCTGACGGTCAGCGTACACGTGTACAGTGTTCAGAAGGCTGTGCTGAAAGACAGCGGTCCTCTGTACAGTGCTGATTATGACGCTGTGAAAGAGAATCTAAGAAATTGCAGCAGGTACATCGGTCTTTACACTTTAAACTACACTTAAAGTGAAAATAATAGATTTGAGACATTTTGGTGAAATATTCAAAGGTTTAGTGACCTAGGCTATTTATCAGGACATATCTATTTGCAGGTACAGTGCAATTCGTTGTGCTGATGCGGTGCCTATGTCCTCGGCAGAGGTGCAGCAGGCCTGTGAGACGACACAGGCCCCACCACCAGAGACGGAGCAAATCAAAGCAAACCATTCTAATCTGGCCTCTAAACCCACCTCCAAGCAGCCCAAAGGCATTATGGGAATGTTTGCAAACAAGAATGTCTCCAAGAGTCAAGATTCAAGCAAAGAGATTAAATTGGAGCAGAAAGAGGATGCACCTGTGGTATGTGTTTGTGTTTCTTTGGTTAGTGTGTACATGTGCTCAAAATTGCAAGATGTAATGTTAATTTGCAATGTCACATTTGTTTGTTGTTGTAGGTTGAGACCTCCAAAACTAAACCTGCTGCGAAAACAAATCCTGTGAGTAACTTCTTTGGGAAACAAGCAGCCAGTAAGTATTTCAACAACCCCATATCATATATATGGTGAATGTCTTTCTATAGTTTCACATGTAAATACTACTATTGTCCTTTAAATCTCTTCAAATAAATCCTGTATATCCACCACAGAAAAACCTGACAAATCCATCAAGGAAGAGGTAGAAATAGCCCAGACATCCTCCTCAGTGGATGAGAAGCCCTCTAGTCCACCTCCTAAAGCAGAGACTCCTGTCAAGGAGGAACTAGCAAAGGATTCTGTGGTTGAGAAAGATATTACAAGGTGTGTACTATTAAACCTGGTAGGAGTCCTTGTATGAATATACAACTTTTGTCCTAACGAAAGTAAAATGGGTACTTTAGCGATTTATAAAAGATTGGATTTTTTGGGACACTATGGTTGTGTAGTATCTCAGAACAAAAACTTTTTTTAAATCTTGTCTTTGTGGTGAACATTGACATTTTGAACGGAGTATGCTTTAACAGGATATTTTCCTCTCGGTAGTAAGACCAAGCGTCTTGAACATTCTGATAGTGAAGAGGAGAAGAACGAGAGTCGGAGGAAGAAGAGACGGAGGATAAAGAAGCCCGAGCCAGACAGTAGTGACGATGAGGGTAAGGCCAGCTGTAAAGGGACGGGAAGCGTATTACTCGGGCTCCCCTCGACAGTCACACTGGACTTCATTATTCAATTGTTTCATGATTGAACACAGAACTATTCTATGTTAACAGTTATTCCAGACTCTCCTCCACAGTTGCAAGAAAAGAGGGACCCATCACCAAGCCTTGAGATTCAAGTAAAGAAAGAACCAGTTGCTGTTTCCCATTCAGATGTAAGCTTTTCACATTTTACTGCTATTTTATTTGGGTACTAAACTGTTGACGTTGTAGGATATATAATTAGCGTGTTTAACTTAGTTTTAATCACCAATTTGTGATCGACTACCTGTCGATCCATGCAGGATCTTTCAGATTGTAAACGAAGGAAGAGGAGACGTGTCTTGAAATCGCGCACATTTGTGGATGACGAAGGATGCATTGGTAATTTATTGAGTTATGTTTTGAGTTTTGTTTCTATTCAACTTTTACATGGAAACATTTTGCTTAGGCCTAACTCCTCTGACATAAACATGAAGGTTATTTACAGTACCAGTCAGAAGTTTGGACACACCTACTCATTCCAGGGTTTTTCTTTATTTTTACCATTTTCTACATCTATCTTCCGTATACCCCCCCCCCTCACCTTGTCACAACACAACTGAACGCATTAAGAAGGAAATAAATTCCACAAATGAACTTTTAAGAAGGCACACCTGTTAATTGAAATGCATTCCAGGTGACTACCTCATGAAGCTGGTTGAGAGAATTCCAAGAGTGTGCAAAGCTGTCAAGGCACCGGGTGTCTACTTTGAAGAATCTCAAATATAAAATATATTTTGATTTCTTTTAACACTTTTTTTGGTTATTACATGATTCCATGTGTGTTATTTCATAGTTTTGATGTCTTCACTATTTTTCTACAATATATAGAAACCCTTGAATGAGTAGATGTGTCCAAACTTTTGACTGGTACTGTATATTCCCCAAAGTTACTAAATCCATTCTTTATATGCAAAATAAAAAATATATTCTATAGGCTGTCTGAGCTGAAAAATCATTTAAATATTGTCTACCTTCCAGTGACTGAGAAAGGCTATGAGAGTGAATCCTACTCCGAGACTGAGGATGACTTTAAGTTCAGTAAACCAACACCAAAGAATCCAAACCCACCAAAACCATCAACTGGCAAAAAAGAGGAGGAGAAGAGAAGTAAGAAAGCTGCCGCAGCCTCTAATAAATCTACTAAGCAGGCTTCTATTATGGGATTCTTCCAGAAGAAATGACAGACATACTCATGTTGTTGCACTGAATAAGGAGCTTGAGGCCCAAGCAGTGGCGGTTCTAGACTATTTCAACTGGGGGGGCCAAGCTGGGGCCAGTTGTACTGTTAGAGGGGCCAGTTACATTAGATGGTATTGTCATATTGTTTTCTTCACTGCATTGCAGGCATTAGCAGGCAAAAGACCATGTTCATAATCATCATCGTTGCCACTGTCTAATAACAGATGTAAAAAAAAAAAGAATGATAGCAAAAATTTGTTATGTAAAAATTATTTCGTACTCCACATTTAGGGGGGTCCCCCCCAGAACCGCTAGTGGGCCCAAGTGAAGAGCGTGGATCGATGTCCCATCATTTGGCAACATTTGGTGGAATGCTGTACTACTTCTTTTTTTTTTTTATCATGCTTTTCAATCAATTTCCACATTACTGTATATGATCAAATTGAATAGATATATAAAGTTGCATTGCAAAGTACCATCAGAGCTAATTTATCATTGCAGCATTTATATTAGTTTTTTTTTTTTTTACATTTAGTTACAATTCTGCAAGTATTGAAGGGTTCATGTTGTGGTGAACCAGTACAAAACAAACATGTCTATGATATTTTTGCTGGTAGAATATGATCTTCAATGTTTTAACGTGTCTATTCATTAAATCTATTTTCATATATTGTGTTCTGTACAACATGTTAAAGCCAAGTTGAACCGTGCTCAATATTCACAATATATGAACAATCATGTAACTGGTTTGTGTAGAAAATACAGGTGTGGCATTTCAGCTGTATCCTGTTTTATCTTTGAGTAATAGGTTTGCTTCCTGTGGTTTTGACACGTCACTCAGGCTCTCAGATTGTGATTGATAGAAAATGGTCAGCTGTTGGCAAGGCTTGAATCTGGAAGCACACTTTGGAATCAAATGACGTGTCTGATCCAGTGCCATAGCTGTGTTATTGATTGCTGCATGGCTTACTACACCCGTTGATGCAAGAGAATACCCTTTGACAGGCTGTATTCTGACAAATTATAAACCAACTCGCTGTAAGCAATTGAAACTGGCTCTCCAGAAATTCCCAGGATAAGATTAAACAATGTTCATGTGCTTTGGGAATGTATGTTTAGATTATTTTAATAAATTCAATGGAAACAATGTTTGCGTAGTGCAATAGTTCAGCTTTGACCGCCAGGAACAACATCTGAACTGACCCCAATCTTACTTTTGGGGCTCTGGATGCGTTTACACAGGCAGCCCAATTCTGATATTTTGCCCAATTATTGGCAAAAATGTCTGATCTGATTGGTCAAACACTAGGCTAATTATTGGCAGATCAGAATTGGGCTGCTTGTGTAAACACAGATTCCGAGTCACGAACATGAAGGTTCATGTGTCATTTTAAGCAGCCAACATAACGAACGTCACATTTATAAAATATATTAGTAAATAAGTAATTTTTTCATGAGTAAAAGGCAACTGTTAAGCAAACACATGCAATGGAAAAACAGGCCATGGATGGTCTAAACTGAGGCAGGGTTCCATCTCCGAGACTTGGCTATGCAATGAGGGAACATGATAAACGGTTTCCAGGTTTCTTCAAAGGTACGTTTGTGTGAGGGAGGACCTGGGTGATACATTTTACTATCAAAAGCAGGCAGCTGGTTATAAATCTTTTGGAGGGGATGGGGCATGCAGGTATGTATTTTGGACTAATGAATTGTAGTTTAGTACTTGAAACAACACTGTCAAAATGTCTACATCTAGACTGACAAAAACCTATCCTCAAAGAAACAAACAATGAAAACGAAACAAAGGAAACCAGGCAAATAAAAGTTGCAACACTTTGAAGGACTTGTTATTTGCAGATCTGATGTTTCAGAACCCAAGAACAGCACAACATCAAATATACTCTATGGATAATTACCTGAGTCTAGAACAGGGGTGTCAAGCTTACAGCCTGCGTGTGGGTCCAATCCGGCCTGCTGGTGGTTTAAGTAAAAAAAAAAAAAGGTATTCCTTAAAACTGAATTCAAGGAAAGAAAGAAATGAAGAGAGTGTCAGCTGTGTTTTAGTGAAAAGGAGGGACATAACTTTTCTCAATAAATGTCTTTACTTCAGAATTGTTCACATTTTGTTGCATTACAAAGTGGGTTTGAAATAGATTTGTGTTTTTTTTTTGTTGTCAATGATCTAAACAAAATAATGTTGAAGTGAAAAGAAAATTAAAATTATAGTAGTTTATAAGTATTCACCCCCTTTGTTTAGGCAATTATTCAATTAGTTCAAGGGTAAAAGTTGGTTTAACAAATCACATAAGTTACATGGGATACCATGTGAAATAATATGGTTTGACATCATTTTTGAATAACTACCCATTCCTCTGTCACTCATACATACAACATCTGTACGGTCCCTTAGTCAAGTATTGAATTTCAAGCACAGATTAAACTACAAAGACATTAGCTTTTTGAAGCCTCATAAAGACGGACAGTGACTGATAGATGGGTAACAATTACAAATCAGACATTGAAAATCTCTTTAAGCCTGGTCAAGTTAATAATTATGCTGTGGATGTATTAAACCACCTAGACACATCAAGTATACAGAACTGAGCTGCAGGACAGGAAGGAAACTGGTCAGGGATGCCATCACCATGAGACCATTGGTGTTTTTAAAACAGCTACAGAGTTAAATGGCTGTGATGGGAGAAAATTGAGAATGGATCAACAACATCGTGGTGACTCCACAATAATGACCCAGATGACATAGTGAAAAGAATAATACAAATATACAGAATAAAAATATTACAAAGCATGCATCTTGTATGCAACAAGGCACTAAAGTAATACTGCAACAACAAAACATTAACTGCAAAATAATACACTTTTTGACCTAAATGCAAAGCCTTATGTTTGGGGCAAATGCAAAACACAACATGTTGGAGCTAAGCACAAGCAAAATCCTAGAGGAAAACCTGCTTCAGTCTGCAGACACTGGAGTTGCTTACCAGAAAGACAGTGAATGTTCCTGAGTGGCCAAGTTAGTTTTGACTTAAATCTGCTTTAAAAAATCTATGGCTATGGCTGTAAAAAGGTGTTTCTAACATGTATTGATTTAGGTGGGTGAATACTTATCTAATCAAGGTATATTAGTCTTTTATCTTTCATTAATCTTAACAAAAAATCAAATTTTTCTTCCACTTTGACATTACAGAATATTTTGAGTAAATTGTTGACAAAAAATGACAATTCAATTAATTTTAATCCCACTTTGTAACACAATAAAATGTGAAGAAATCCAAGGGAGGTGAATACTTATGTTTAAGATCTCTCTACTGTGTAACATACAGTCAATTACAAAGTACACCAACATTGTGGTCTTGTGTTACCACACCACTTGAATGTGGTAGGGGAGACCGGGGATGGTTGTAACACGGGACAATTCCTCCAATCAGGAGCGAGGTATAATCATATGATTCTCTGTGCACATGCTCAGTTTAGTCCTGAACCCTCGTGAAAAAGCAAGTCCCTGTGATAAACTCTGCAAATGCTATTGACAGAAATGTTGAGGTAAGAAAGTAATTATTTTGACCAAATTTGTTTTTGTGATGGCATAAAGTGCTTTGTAGTTTCATTCAGCAAAGTTATATCAGGTTTATAACCAGTCTGTGTAGAGATATTTGATGAAAGTTAGCAATGCTAAAGTTGTAACAACTTGTGAGAAAATGTTACAACTAACCCCGACTAAAACTGGATGTTTTGGTAAATGTTTTCTTTTACTTTCAGCATGCCTAGATCATGGAAAAGAAAAACAGACAGGGGAGTACCTCTCCACACTTTGAAAAGAGCGTCAAATTATGTAACAGAGCAGGGGAAATCAATCAGATCGGTTGCAAAGTTGTATGGCATATATCATGTGATGCTGTGCAGATTCTGCAGAGAAAGAAGCTACTGGAGAAGGGGTCGAGAGAGCTTGTAGGCTACCGTAGTGGAAACGGGGTCTTCATTGATGAGCAGGAGCAGAAGTTGTCAGTGTATCTCTTGAGGGCAGCTGATTTATGCCCACTGTGCCCACTGCTATCCAGGCCACCTCTCCAGCTGCCTCCCAGGCCACATCTCCAGCTGCCTTCCAGGCCACATCTCCAGCTGCCTCCCAGGCCACCTCTCCAACTTCCTTCCAGGCCACCTCTCCGGCTGCCTTCCAGGCCACCTCTCCGGCTGCCTTCCAGGCCACCTCTCCAGCTGCCTCCCAGGCCACCTCTCCAACTTCCTTCCAGGCCACCTCTCCGGCTGCCTTCCAGGCCACCTCTCCGGCTGCCTTCCAGGCCACCTCTCCGGCTGCCTTCCAGGCCACCTCTCCGGCTGCCCTCCAGGCCACCTCTCCTGCTGCCCTCCAGGCCACCTCTCCAGCTGCCTTCCAAGCCACCTCTCCTGCTGCCTTCCAGGCCACCTCTCCAGCTGCCTTCCAGGCCACCTCTCCAGCTGCCCTCCAGGCCACCTCTCCTGCTGCCCTCCAGGCCACCTCTCCTGCTGCCCTCCAGGCCACCTCTCCTGCTGCCCTCCAGGCCACCTCTCCTGCTGCCCTCCAGGCCACCTCTCCTGCTGCCTTCCAGGCCACCTCTCCGGCTGCCTTCCAGGCCACCTCTCCTGCTGCCTTCCAGGCCACCTCTCCGGCTGCCTTCCAGGCCACCTCTCCTGCTGCCTTCCAGGCCACCTCTCCGGCTGCCTTCCAGGCCTCCTCTCCGGCTGCCTTCCAGGCCACCTCTCCGGCTGCCTTCCAGGCCACCTCTCCGGCTGCCTTCCAGGCCACCTCTCCGGCTGCCTTCCAGGCCTCCTCTCCGGCTGCCTTCCAGGCCACCTCTCCGGCTGCCTTCCAGGCCCCCTCTCCGGCTGCCTTCCAGGCCACCTCTCCGGCTGCCTTCCAGGCCACCTCTCCGGCTGCCTTCCAGGCCACCTCTCCGGCTGCCTTCCAGGCCACCTCTCCGGCTGCCTTCCAGGCCTCCTCTCCGGCTGCCTTCCAGGCCACCTCTCCGGCTGCCTTCCAGGCCACCTCTCCGGCTGCCTTCCAGGCCAACTCTCCGGCTGCCTTCCAGGCCACCTCTCCGGCTGCCTTCCAGGCCTCCTCTCCGGCTGCCTTCCAGGCCACCTCTCCGGCTGCCTTCCAGGCCACCTCTCCGGCTGCCTTCCAGGCCTCCTCTCCGGCTGCCTTCCAGGCCACCTCTCCGGCTGCCTTCCAGGCCACCTCTCCGGCTGCCTTCCAGGCCACCTCTCCGGCTGCCTGCCAGGCCACCTCTCCAGCTGCCTTCCAGGCCAGCTGGAAACGCCTGATTACTCTTCTGATTTCAACCCAGTTGATGTACACCCATTCAAGCACTCAAAAGGCAAAATTTGCCCTGCCTAAAAAAATAGCTGGAAAGAAGCAAGCCAAAACAAACCACACTGAACAACAACAAAAAATTATCCTGCTTAAGAAAAAAGACAAAACAAAGCAGATTGAACCAGAAGATTCAGATTCCTCCAACGAGGAAAACTTCTGCATTGTGTGCATGGAGCACTTTAACAATTCCAAGTCCAATGAGGTCTGGTTGCAGTGCTGGGAATGAAAATGATGGTCCCACCAAGCCTGTACCACTGTCACAACTGATTAAGTGAACATGTCCAACATTCAGTCACACACAAACACACACACACACACACACACACACACACACACACACACACACACACACACACACACACACACACACACACACACACACACACACACACACACACACACACACACACACACCACCACACACACACACACACACCAGAAACGTTCAGGTGTTTAGTTTAGCCTTGTTGTTTGTTTGGTTGAGAAAGACCATTTAGTGGAGGGTAAATAATAAACCTTTTATTATTTATATTTATGATTATTTCTGACAAACAAAATGTTAAACATGGCAATGTTGCTCTCATGGCCTCAATAAATTATGTCATGATTTATGCACTTTTTCAATGTTACAATTCACACCAAGCACTGTTACAACTAACCCAAACCATGTGGTAGATTGTAACACTTCACTCCTTGTGTTTAATAATGTTTACATATCTTACATTACTCATCTCATATGTATATACTGTATCTTATACCATCTACTGCATCTTGCCTATGCCGCTCGGCCACCGCTCATCCATATATTTATATGTACATATTCTTATTCCATCCCTTTAGATTTGTGTGTCGTAGGTAGTTGTTGGGGAATTGTTAGATTACTTGTTAGATATTACCACACTGTCAGAACTAGAAGCACAAGCATTTCGCTACACTTGCATTAGCATCGGCAACCATGTGTATGTGACCGATAAAATGCGATTTGATTTGATTTGATAAAGGACAGATGTAGGTTGTTTGTATCAAGTTGTGAACACACCCCCATAAACGATCTCTGAGAAACTGATGAAAAGGTGAAAAGTGTTAAACCATCCCCAGTCTTCGTTACTGAATGTGCACCCAAATTGATCCATGTCATTTCAAACCCCAAACTATTCAGTTCTTTCCACAATTTGGTTTCTCTGTCCATCCCTTGTTCTTCCCCTCTCCTTGATTTCATGGTCTTGCCCACCGTACGATTTCAATTATACTCCATCTAGGCAGATGTGGAATGCACTTTTAAGCCCAGGTGGAATAAATCAATAGGCACTTAAAAAAATATATCAAGCGATTCCACATTATTATATTCAAACAGGCCTTGGGCACTTGATTTCGTCCTAGTCTCTGAATAAATTAAATATGATGTTGTCTGGGGTAAACCAATGGGCCCTGCACATTCCTTCTCCAGTCTTCATTACAAGTATCTCTGTCAATGCTCACGTACAAAAACCAAACATACATTAGTACTCGAACAAGCAGAAATGCATGATGAAATCCAAAGAAAAGATGTTATGGTAACTTACCTGCAAATGTTGGAGTAAAAAAGTGTTAAAGTGTGGACATCATTCTTACAGGGGCAAGATGATTAAAAATCACTTGCCTGTAGAAATAAATCTATGATAGATGTCATGCATACAAAGAATAAATACAGGTAATTGCCAAAATAATGGAAACACTTGAGTAAATTAGGATATTGAAAGTGGGTGCTGCCACACAGGTGTGGTTCCTGAGTTAATTAAGCAATGAACATCCCATCATGCTTAGGGTCATGTATAAAAATGCTGGGCAGGTCATTATTTTGGCTACCATGGCTATGCCACCATAGGATGACAATGTCCCCATTCACAGGGCACGAGTGGTCACTGAATCTTTGTCGAGAATGAAAACGATGTAAACCATATGCCATGGCCGTCTCAGTCACCAGATGTCAAGTCAATTGAAAAATTATGGGAGATTCTGGAGCGGCACCTGAGACAACGTTTTCCACCACCGTCAACAAAACACCAAATGATGGAATTTCTAGTGGAAGAATGGCATCCAATAGAGTTTCAGACACTTGTAGAATCTATACCAAGGTGCACTGAAGCTGTTCTGGCTCGTGGTGGCCCAACGCCCTATTAAGACACTGTATGTTGGTGTTTCCTTTATTTTGGCAGCTACGTGTATGTTGCGGTCCTGTATGTTTAAATACATGAAATCCTATGATTTACAGAGGACATCTGGAGGTTATTAGACGGTTAATTGCCCTCCTGTTTGTTTTTGTGTATAAAAGACTGTTTCATATTATATTTATGTTTATTTTAAGGCCTGGCAGAAAACCACAATTATGAAGTTATCCCAAGGTAAAGCATGCTGTAATATACAAGTATGTCTACATTATGAAGACATACTACACTATACAAATACAGCACACATTTGACTACTAGCATAGTCACTGCTCAACTTCTTGATACTGGTGATTCTATTGTAAAGGCACGTATTGCCAGTAACAAATTATTTATTTAACAGATTTCTCTCTCTGATTCCAGATCTTAGCGAAACACGAAGCTGTGAATTGCTTACAGCCAAGCACTTGAGAAAACATTTTGGGTTTTATTTCTATTTTAAGTTCTTGTTCAAGTCAACGTCAACTAACAACTTTTAATGCAAATAAACATTCACTGGTCATTTACTTTTATAGTCCCATTCTTTCTCATTAGAAAAACTCTTCAAAAGTAAATCATTAATGGAAACCAGGTTTTTTTTTAACGCGTGCTCTTAGGACTTGGTGATTTAATGGAATCTGGCAAGAGAGAACCTCTCTGCTCTCTGTCCAAAAGACACATTGTTGATGAAGGCATTGAGGATTCGGAGGATCTTCAGGAATTTATATCCTCAGGTCCATTTCAGTGTATCTGTGTGTGCCAGTATCTCCACATCTGGCATAACCGTTGTAATCAAGCCTGAGAGATGTTTGGATACAACTATTTGGGGGGGGGCTCATACATTGAGACCTAACAGTTGTTGGAGAATCCTACTGTGTGTGGAGGCTGAAACAGTACATTTGGCTCTGAGGCCAGGCAGCTAATTGCCTCACTAACACTCATTAATCAATGTGCCAAATGAGTTCATTCAAGATTGTCCCCATTCATCATAGTCTTTTTGATGCACAAGTATACAGTACTTGGAAACTGTAGTACACTTAGTACGTAATCATAGGGAGAGTGATTGAGTGGTCTGACCATGTTTTAAATAGATGCCTCCATAACTGTAAAGTTGTGCTCCATTTTTCCAAAACCCTTGAACAACACTCATTCTTCTGAAATGTGGTCTTGGTCTGTCAGTCATGCGTCCATTACAAGCATGTGTTTGAAAACGTGAACCTCGAACAGTGGGGTTCAGGAAAGAGGGTGTAATGACTGAAGTGTTTATGACATGAATCCCGGTGTTGTCCATATTTTCTTGGCACGGCCCTGATCATCAGCTGAAATGATCAGGGCCAACTTAGTTAAGGAGAGGGGAAGGGTGTAAAAAACAGTGCCCTCAATAGATTTCAGAAGTATTTTGATGAAGCATAAACTCAGGGGTTCTCTTGAACACCTTAACCAGCTATGAAAGCAGAATTAATTAACTGAACACAATTTGGCTAGCTTTGAATCGAAAGACTGCCTGCCTCACAAACACTGTATCTGTGAGGCACCATCTGGTGTAGCAGCCTAGGGCCAGATATTGCTGATATTAATGTTTTGTTTGCTCACCTCACCTGCCTCCATCTACTGCAACTAACAGCTCTCTGTAGCCCGTTATCCACAGGAAATGGCTACATTTAGGATAGTAAGATGTGGGCATGTACAGCAGGCCTATATACTGTTGCTATCTAGCGTACAATAATATATTGTTGCTACTCACATGTTGAGACACTTTTCAATAAAACACCAGAGAAGACAGTGTTTCAAAATGCAGATGTAATAGCAGTATTGTAATAAGCAGAGTAACTATTCTTACTTCCGATTTTAACCTTTAATTTACTTGACATCTAGTGAGGTTTTCTTCAGCTCTGGGAGAATTTTCTGGTGTGACATATTCTTTAACGATGGGCAGCAGCAGGGTTGACGAGACATGCTCCTACAGAGAGCTGACCCCACTAGCTGATTTATACCCACTAACTGCCCCCAGCTGTTACTATTGCCTGAGCCAAAACTAATCATGCATAGCTGAATTGGCCAAATGCTACTTAGAGGGGATTTGAAACATCCACTCAACAAATGAACAGACCACATATATACTTAAAGTTTCAAGATTTTCCACCAGCAATATAATACATACTCTTTAGGTGAAAATGTGCTAAAATTGTCAGCTCCACCACTAACTGCCACAATGAGAGATACTGGACTTTGCGTTATTTTCCAGGATTAAGTTACTTTCTCAAAATATAACATTACAATCTGGCATATAGCAAATACTAATAACATATCAAGTTGTAAGAGAAATAAGCTGTGTTTACAATGGAGAAGGATTTATAATGGAGAAGGGTGTATAATGGAGAAGGATTTATAATGGAGAATGGTGTATAATGGAGAAGGGTTTATAATGGAGAAGGGTGTATAATGGAGAAGGATTTATAATGGAGAAGGGTGTATAATGGAGAAGGATTTATAATGGAGAAGGATTTATAATGGAGAAAGGTTTATAATGGAGAAGGGTGTATAATGGAGAAGGATTTATAATGGAGAAGGGTGTATAATGGAGAAGGGTTTATAATGGAGAAGGGTTTATAATGGAGAAGGTTTTATAATGGAGAAGGGTGTATAATGGAGAAGGATTTATAATGGAGAAGGGTGTATAATGGAGAAGGATTTATAATGGAGAAGGATTTAGAATGGAGAAGGTTTTATAATGGAGAAGGTTTTATAATGGAGAAGGGTGTATAATGGAGAAGGATTTATAATGGAGAAGGGTGTATAATGGAGAAGGATTTATAATGGAGAAGGGTGTATAATGGAGAAGGGTTTATAATGGAGAAGGGTTTATAATGGAGAAGGTTTTATAATGGAGAAGGGTTTATAATGGAGAAGGTTTTATAATGGAGAAGGGTTTATAATGGAGAAGGGTTTATAATGGAGAAGGGTGTATAATGGAGAAGGGTTTATAATGGAGAAGGGTGTATAATGGAGAAGGATTTATAATGGAGAAGGGTGTATAATGGAGAAGGATTTATAATGGAGAAGGGTGTATAATGGAGAAGGATTTATAATGGAGAAGGGTTTATAATGGAGAAGGGTTTATAATGGAGAAGGTTTTATAATGGAGAAGGGTGTATAATGGAGAAGGATTTATAATGGAGAAGGGTGTATAATGGAGAAGGGTTTATAATGGAGAAGGGTTTATAATGGAGAAGGTTTTATAATGGAGAAGGTTTTATAATGGAGAAGGTTTTATAATGGAGAAGGGTTTATAATGGAGAAGGGTTTATAATGGAGAAGCTGAAAGGGACACATCTACCTTCTTCATTGAGGAGGACCACCTTGAACCTCTCCAAAAAAGATATTGCCAGGAACTGTCAAGTCCAACAGCCAGCAGAAATAAATCACAGCTTCATTGTGAAACTATTAAGGTCTACAACTGAGGGTCTTCTGTTTCAAAATATTTTGTCAGGCCTTTAGTGAGAGATGTGCAGCACTGTCTGGCGCAATGTGTGAGGCCAACACAATGAGTCATTGTGGCTGTAACGGGAGAGAGTGGACTGTTGAAATTCACAGAGGAGGGATATTAGTCACAAGTCGGTGCACTGCTCCCATATCGACAGGACTCTGTGTACGGCTAGTCTACTGCAACGAATATGGCACAGGGACAATGGGGCTTCTTTTTTTTTTACACCTGTTGACCTAAACAAGCCTGTTGACAAGCTGTTCACAGGGCAACTCAACTCAAAGGCAAACATGGACTTTAGATGATGTGATCATAAGCCAGCTATCTCAATGTGTGTAGAACAGTAATGACATACTTTCTCAGTAACTTGTCATAATAGTTATTTGATGTGGTAGAAAAAACACCAATAATATCCTCCATTTTTAAAGACCAAGGGTTTATTTGTCTTGGTTTTGGTAGATTATACATCCTGCAAATAATCAAATTATGTCTAACTATTTGACAATCCTGTTACAGTTGTGCTCTATACCTCTTTTTCAAAAGACTGGGGCCTTCATCAATATTATTCTTATTTTTCAATATTATTCCTCCCGGAGACAATCTCGTCTTCTTCAGTTCTCTTTATTGGAAAATGTTGGTGTCCTTCCAACTCCTGACCTACATTTATATCAAATCAAATGAACAGAGCTCTATTGTTGTGCTCATCCCCGTTAGGCCACTATAACCCTTGAGAAAACAAACTATAACACCGGAGCGCAAATCCAAATTACAGGCACAATTTATAAAGCACAAATCCTCCTGGTCGACTGTGTTCACTGGAGGATAGTCCAAGGAAAAACAACAGCCTGTCTTGTGCTGGAATTCTTGCCTCAGGTAGAGCTCAACAATATCATAACGTTTAGCCTCGTCATTACGTGCAAGAATGCCGTGCGACTGTGCAAAAGGGAAAGACGTACATCAAGTACTGAAATCGCACAGAATCATATGGAAAATTCGCCCGTAGAAAACTGACCTAGCATAATGACAAATATCAGACCAATTTAACCACTCTCATGAGAGAATACATACAAACACTTTTTCAGGGCAATACCAATGCATAGATAACAAACCCACATTTCCGGCAGAAATCACTAGTGTATAGCCCAATGGGCTAAAGCCTTGGCGTCTCAGGCAAGGACCTTCCAGTACACACTCAAATGTATACATAATGTACAAACAAAACATATCAAACAAACCCATGTTATACGCTCTGCCAAAATTACATATGTTAACATATTTGTATTTACAATAAATATGTTGATTAATATTTCTTGGTACATTCTGAAAAGGCATATAGTTTCAAACAGCAGTATTTAGCAGAACAGTAAAGTGATTGTAAAAATAGTCTACTCTATAAAAACATGCTATGGCCAGTTAGCTGTATTTTTCTATTATATACATGTACACCTGTATGTTTAGATAATACCAGATTTACTGTATTCCAGCATGCCATAAAACAAAAATGAGAACTGCAATGAATTGAAAGAATTTTCTCCCCAATTTTTATGTCTTCTACTACCAAAATGCTACCAACAATGTTGTTGTACTGAGAATATGGGACATCACATTGTTATGAGTTATGTTGACATTTAAAAAGAAACAAAAGCTTGTTTTTCTCTAACCAATAAACAATGCTCTGATTCATGTTTAATGAAATAGATATGAATGCTGTGCATTTTCCACTGATGTCCTCTGTAGTAAATATGTAAGTCAGAGAATGAAAGTTAAGATGAGCACAGCTGGTCTGGATACAAGAACTTCACCACCTCCCTGATCCCATTCTCACAGGTCCTGGGATTGGGAATTTTCTTCTGATTGTCTTCTTCCTCCTTGAATCTTTTCCAAGTCTCTGTGTAAAAAGAACAAAGACATGTTGCTATCCAACAGCAGACAAACAGCATACAAACCCATAACAACTTTTCCCCCCCAGCAGGAAACAAGATGGTCACTGACAAAGAAAAACAGTAAAAAAAAAATGTTTTATCTGTTGAAATGAAATTCAATTTCCTTTGGTCTACAATATGTCTAGTCTATGACCTTATGTCTAGAAATGGTTTGAGCTGTATTGCCTAACTATTCACATTGGCAAGGAAAAGCTCTACTTAAAAGAAACTAAAGGATTACAAGATTTATAACTAGAGGACTATTCTACTTTTAATTACCGGAAAACATAGGATAAACTCACCTTCATCTAATGTTGCCAGTAAGGTGTAGTTATCTGGATTATCTAGAAGATCTTTCTTCAGAACTTCCCCAGTTTCCATTAATTGCAAAACTCCTGGGAAAAGTGAAAATACAAAATGGGTGATATTCCAAATAGTAAGGTAATCCACAGCTGTAACTTTGTTATTAACACTGCCATGCAAGTGCCCTCTATACTCCCCCCTCATAGTTACCTCCTACTGTCTTCCATACTTGCACTTCAACTTCAGCAGTCCCTTGTCTTTCAATAGCAATTACCCTAACTGTGTCCTCGGTCTGAACCTTTGACGATGGCTTAACTTTGTACACCGAGAGGTTGTTATTGTCATGTCCAAGATTCATGTTCATGTAACAGTCAGTCCTGTTGCTCTCAGCTTTAAGTTCTAGGGGCAAGAAACAGAGAGATTACTTGTTTTGTCAAAACCTATGGTTAAAATAATTGTTCAGACTTGCATTGTGAATGACGCTGAACTACCTGGACAAATCTTGCAGCACTTCCCCTCGGTTTTCGTGGGATGTTGGCATGGATACTGGCTGGGACATGTGAGGCGTTTGCAGTCCTGTATGCCATCCTTACAGGTACACAGGATGCACTCCAGGATCTTCCCCAGGACAGGATGCCACACGTCACCATGAGAGTAGGTGTTGCTGCTGTATTGACATGCTGAGAGAAAAAGAAAAACATATATTCTTGTATTAAATATTATTACAATCACAAAGCTGTAAGGGTTATATTGTATACACTAGTTGCTGAATTGTTCACTTAGAAATCAGAGCTTTTGCACTATAAAAAGGCCACAGATGAGCTCTCCTGTTTTGGAGGAAGATGGAAGTGAGAGGAAGAGGAGGACGAGGAAGGACAGTTGTCTCAGATGAGATCAGGGCCACATTGGTTGACCATGTGTTCAACCACAGAATGAGTAGGAGGGAGGCTGGGCAGAGAGTTCAGCCCAACCTGCTACACGGTTGCATCTATCATCCGTACATTCAGAAATGACAACCGGTAAGTTACCTACCATCTACACTCACTATGCTCTTTATGTAGGTATACTGTAGTGTACTGCAGTCCGACGAATCACTAGGCCTGTGTTACTCAGTGATTGTTGGCCAATGTTACAGTAATGTAATTTCATATGGAAAGAAAATATTATTTTAGCTTACTGTAACCAATCATATCATATTTGTGGATCTTCTGCAGAGCTGAGAGACGGCCAGGCCGTGGTGGAAGACACCGTTCACACCGGAACAGGATACTGCTATTGTGAACACGGTGGTGGCAAACAATACCATTAGACTACGAGAACTCCAGAACCGCATAATTGCAGACAACACAATATACAATAACATTCACCAGGTGGGCTTGTCAACATTGGGCCGTGTATTACAGCGCAACCGAATCCGGATGAAACAGGTCTACAGGGTGCAATTTGAGCAAAACTCAGAGAGGGTTAAAGAACAGCGCTATTAATATGTGCTAGAAAGTACTACTGTGAATTTACTATCATATCAGCACTGTATAGACACATTACAGTACTGTAATCCAGTGTATTGTGCCTCACCATATTGACTGGTCTAGGTCTACGTCACATATTGTCTTGGAGCTGGATGCCGCTGCAATTCAGCACATTTATATTTACAATGACAAGGCTGGCTTCAACCTAGCCAAAAGAAGGGGACGGAACATTATTGGCCACCGTGCCACTGTGAATGTCCCTGGACAGCGTGGAGGAAATATCACCATGTGCGCAGCTGTTAGCCAGCAAGGCGTCCTCCATCACCATGCCAACCTTGGTCCCTACAACACCGCCCTTCTCATCACATTCCTGGACACACTACATAGCATCCTCATTCCAGCCGAGCAGAGGCCAGGCCATGGTGGAAGACGGCCAGTCCAGGTATGTTGTCTCTTGGGACAACGGGAGTTTCCACCGGGTTGCTCTGGTCCGCAACTGGTTCATCGACCACCCACAATTTGTTCTATACCTCCCACCATATTCCCCATTCCTAAATCCAATTGAAGAGGTTTTTCGGCGATGGAAGGTGTATGACCGATATCCCCTTGCACGCATGCCTTTTCTCCAGGCAATGGATGATGCATGTGGTGAAGTTGATGTGGGGGCTTTCGGCGGCTGGATCCGTCACTCCAGAAGATTCTTTCCCTGCTGTTTAGCCAGGGAGAACATGGCTTGTGATGTACAGTCGTGGCCAAAAGTTTTTGAGAATGACACAAATATTAATTTCCAAAGTTTGCTGCTTCAGTGTCTTTAGATATTGTCAGATGTTACTATGGAATACTGAAGTATAATTACAAGCATTTCATAAGTGTCAAAGGCTTTTATTGACAATTACATGAAGTTGATGCAAAGAGTCAATATTTGCAGTGTTGACCCTTCTTTTTCAAGACCTCTGCAATCCGCCCTGGCATGCTGTCAATTAACTTCTGGGCCACATCCTGACTGATGGTAGCCCATTCTTGCATAATCAATGCTTGGAGTTTGTCAGAATTTGTGGGTTTTTGTTTGTCCACCCACCTCTTGAGGATTGACCACAAGTTCTCAATAGGATTAAGGTCTGGGGAGTTTCCTGGCCATGGACCTAAAATATCGATGTTTTGTTCCCCAAGCCACTTAGTTATCATTTTTACCTTATGGCAAGGTGCTCCATCATGCTGGAAAAGACATTGTTCGTCACCAAACTGTTCCTGGATGGTTGGGAGAAGTTGCTCTCAGAGGATGTGTTGGTTGTTACCATTCTTTATTCATGGCTGTGTTAGGCAAAATTGTGAGTGAGCCCACTCCCTTGGCTGAGAAGCAACCCCACACATGAATGGTCTCAGGATGCCTTACTGTTGGCATGACACAGGACTGATGGTAGCGCTCACCTTGTCTTCTCTGGACAAGCTTTTTTCCCCCAGATGCCCCAAGCAATCGGAAAGGGGATTCATTAGAGAAAATGACTTTACCCCAGTCCACAGCAGTCCAATCCCTGTACCTTTTGCAGAATATCAGTCTGTCCCTGATGTTTTTCCTGGAGAGAAGTGGCTTCTTTGCTGCCCTTCTTGACACCAGGCCATCCTCCAAAAGTCTTCGCCTCACTGTGCGTGCAGATGCACTCACACCTGCCTGCTGCCATTCCTGAGCAAGCTCTGTACTGGTGGTGCCCCGATCCCGCAGCTGAATTAACTTTAGGAGACAGTCCTGGCGCTTGCTGGACTTTCTTGGGCGCCCTGAAGCCTTCTTCACAACAATTGAACCGCTCTCCTTGAAGTTCTTGGTGATCCGATAAATGGTTGATTTAGGTGCAATCTTACTGGCAGCAATATCCTTGCCTGTGAAGCCCTTTTTGTGCAAAGCAATGATGACGGCACGTGTTTCCTTGCAGGTAACCATGGTTGACAGAGGAAGAACAATGATTCCAAGCACCACCCTCCTTTTGAAGCTTCCAGTCTGTTATTCAAACTCAATCAGCATGACAGAGTGATCTCCAGCCTTGTCCTCGTCAACACTCACACCTGTGTTAACGAGAGGGTCACTGACATGATGTCAGCTGGTCCTTTTGTGGCAGGGCTGAAATGCAGTGGAAATGTCTTTTTGGGATTCAGTTCATTTGCATGGCAAAGAAGGACTTTGCAATTAATTGCAGTTCATCTGATCACTCTTCATAACATTCTGGAGTATATGCATATTGCCATCACACAAACTGAGGCAGCAGACTTTGTGAATATTAATATTTGTGTCATTCTCAAAACTTTTGGCCACGACCGTAGATGAGGTGCTGTGGCCAGACCCAAATAGGAGGCAGGATGCAGCCCAATGTCTTTTTTCTTACATTTTGAATGTGTTTTTCTTTTTGTGTTTAGAGTTTTGAAAGAATGAGCCAATTTCATTTTAAATGTTTGTACAGAAAACCCATTATCTTACTGAACGTTTTTCCTGGTTTTCTCCTGTTGGGTATGGAAAGTGTTACATACAAAACACAAGTGTTGGAAATAAATGACAATGTTTTTGTTACAGTATTGCATTTGTGTGTGTATATTTGAGTAGGTATACATTACTGTAACAATCTTTTACAACCGGCTACAGTGTAACACTGAAAATACAAAAAGGCATACATCTACTGATGGGATATTAATAGTAGTGTTTTGTGTTGAGCACATCAGCGTGTTGGTTGGTAGACAGGTCTATTCATATGAGGCGTGTGTGTATGATTTTGATGCAAAAAAAACTATTTTGGAAAGAGAGAAAACAGTTCTGAATGCAGTGTTTGCTTTTGCTAGAGATTTGTAGAGTTTAGCATTTTGTGTTTGTGGTTTTGTGTTTTGTGTCGAGAGTTTTGGGAAAATGGCCCAAAGATTCAGCAAACGTGTGGAAACAATTGTGGAAAACTGTAATACATGGACTGCTCAATGACCAGAGAACCGGTCTCCTATTGTAGGCCATGAAAATAGGAGAATTATCAATAAGTCTATTATCAATGTAGGGCTGTCATTAAATTCTCACCCTTCTGGTGGTTTTTCTGCAGCAGGAAATTCACGGTGGTCTCTGCAGCACCTTTGAAGTGGAGTTTGGGCAGGCTCAGGCCTCTGGGAGTACCCCTGACTGTAGATGGAGTAGAACGGACAGCGCGCCCTTGGAGCTGCTCTCCAGCACACTGGTCCAATGAATGCCTCTTGTATATTCACGGACACAAATAGACACAGTTACTACGGGATTATTTTAGATTCCCGTGCAGTTCCAACGCCAATGAGTTGACCCCCCCCCCCCTTTTAAAATACAGTAACACAGGTAGATATGAACATGGACACATGGACAGTACAGATATTTCCCCTCAAATCAAAATCCCCTACACACACGTTTTCATCAAAGTTGATTTGCATGTCTCACAAATGAAGATGAAACATTATTTTTTTGTTTTGTGGATATGATGGTTTTACAAATCTAGAAGACTAGAGTCATTAATGAATGAACAGAGAAATACATACAACACCTCGGTTCAGCTGGTGGCCTCTATGCTCCACCGATGAGAACCCATTAACGCCGCCATCTGATCACAGAAAAATTAACAGGAGACATACTTATTTACTTTGATATTTCCTTTAATAACAGAAAGTATGATGCAAATCTGATGTGGCAAGAAATACATGTTAGCACCTTTGCACACTAGACAGCAGGTATCTGGGACTGAGAATGGCGAGGAGCAGGTCAGTGGCTGGCAAGTTTTCAGAGCACAGAAGATATTTCCATTCTAAAAACAACAGTGGGCGAAAAGGTGAAGGAGATACAGAAGGGAGTTCAGACGTTGCAGAATAGGGTGGCATTGGTTACCACAGGGCATTGTAGCTACAATAACAGCTCCAGTATTATGGCTAGGTCATATCTAAGTCGTCAGATATGACACGCGAGGAAAAACTCCCAGTTACATTCTCAGAATAATGAGCTGTACCTCGAAGCCGCCGTTGTAAAAGAACAACACCGTAATCTACAGGAAGAGAGAAGTGTGACTTACAGAACACGTACACATGACACACTGGTTGGTTTGTCGAGATGGGAAGAGGTCGTGGTTGGCAAAGGTCTCCCCTGGTTGGTAGATAGTTCCATTATACCTGCAGGACTTCACCGGGGCTCTCAGGCCAGCTGGAATCCTAGGCTCATCTGAGGAGATAAATGGCAAGCACAAGAAATGTCGGTGAGTGCCAAAGCAGGATGTTGTTCTTGCTGTATTGTATGGCAATGTCTGATCCTACCTGTACAGCGAGGGCAGCACTGCTCAGAGTCAGTCACTGGGTTCTCACACCGCAGAGTAGGACACTTAATTGTGTTACATTTCACATGGCCTGTCTAAGAGAGGGAAACGGTACATGTTTTACAGGCATACCTTAAAATCCCAGCCACCAAAATCCTTTCAATCGACTGCCAATATTATAGATAGCGTGTAGCCTAAATCCTCTGCATGCAGTAGCCTACAATCCAATATCACTCAGATTCAGACAGTTTGATACTGTAGTCTATATGACAGTGTTGTGGTTTCATACTGTATTAAGCTAACCTACAGATGAGACTAAACGGACTAATGGCGTATTCTAATTCTATGGGTACAGTACCTTAGTGCAGGAACAGCGCATACAAAACATGAATCCAAATGGTTCCAGATAAGGATGCCAGCTGTCTCCTGGACTGTACGTTTTGTCTTTGAAAGTACAGAAAACTGAAGACACTGGGTGCAAAAAAAAGGGAAAGATGGAAGGTAAGAAGTTATTTGAGCGGCTGAAGCGTTTACCATATGAAGCAAAACAGGAGTTTTCATAAACATAACATGAAAGAGACTGATCTCAGTAAAAAAAAAAGTCATCCATGGCTGACAAACCTGTCAGAATAACTATCTACTGGCAAAACACACGTGAATTAAATCACTATGCGCAGTCAGAAATTATGTTACGTGGTTATATCATTCAAAATATTACGCTACCGGAATAAAGATAGTTAAACAAAGTTCTGAAACAAGGTACTGGAGGAATACTACACTAACCTTATAGATAGGACAGAAATACACGCACTGTATACACTTGCCAAATATATCAAAAAGTTGGTTGCAATGATGAAAGTCAGAAAATGAAAAATGACACAAGCGTATATCATCGCAAGTACCGGTTGTTATGTATTCATATAGTAAAGCTCAGAATGTTACATGTTGTTTTTAACTACATCATAGACGCATTTCTATCAGTTGCAGGTAACGATTTAACTTTAGATTTGCAGACCGTCTGTCCTACCTTTCCTTGTTCTTATAACATCACCACCACAACCAACGAACAAACGAATGCAAATTAATAAGAACATATGCTTCATGTTGAGGGATAACTCCTTGTCAATATGAAATGAAATTGCAGCAACTGCGACAGCAAACCCCAGGACAGTGTGAAACTCCCCATAAAATCACGAATTTATTATTGGTTTTCACGAAGGCGCCTCCTACAGGAAGAATACGCCAATTTATAAACTGGGGTGAAATGAATGACGTGACGCTGTCAAAGTTCAGGTCGTCAGGAGGTTGAAATCATATGCTTTGTCTCTAAAATGCACAGTAGCCCTAAAATAAACATGTTCAACAACATCCAACTAGACATTTCGATGACATCCTAATGAAAACGGGATGGGTGCTTGTGATGTCATAATAAAAATGGGATGGGAGCCTATGATGTCATAATGGAAATGACATGATTTTCAGGTCAAAAGCCTGCTGCTCATTTGTTAAAGATTCAAAGGCAGATAAGAACTTTCAATAGGGAGAACGAAGCTCCTACTAGTGGCGCTGTTTGCTCAACGGAACGACCAGCGTTCGGGCGGCGGTGGAGCGACACAAAGTCTGAGGCTCCGTCATGACAGACGTCAGCGAGAGAGGCCACGGCAACTGTCAATTGGGTCCAATGGTTGAGAAATTGAAATGGCAGTGAAAAAGATTAAGCTTACTTCCACTGTCAAGATAATTTGCACATGTGAGATGAAGACTGAAGGGCCGACGCACAGTAATTCGTGTTGGAGAATTGCCCAATTAGATATGACAGTGTGTATTTTTTAGGTCTCAAAGCAGTAAAACATATTTAGATACTTTTAGGCCTAATGCATTTTTGTCTCAAGACATCTACCCTCCTAAAAGGCAAACGCGCCTAGTAGGGCTACCAACACACTGCAATGTTATGGGACACGAGAGGAAAGCCTATTATTTAACATTACTCCAGCATTTATTGAGACACAGGAAACACACAGGGATTAAAACGATTACTTTCAAACTGCTAGATGCCATCATGCTGAAATCTTTACAGACAGGGCATGGGAAAAAACAGAGAATAAAACAACGATAGCACAGCAATGTCCACATAGCATAGAAAACTCATTCCAATCCTCATTTAAGTGTGACTCACTGATTCAGTTTGACCAGACTAGATTACACAACTGTGATTTATAGACAGTGAGATGCCAAACAGTGTTTTGCGTCTTTAAATGAGACACTTCGGCATGAATATGACACCAACAATGAAATTATAACAAAGACATGATGTAGCTGGATTGAATCCCCGAGCTGACAAGGTAACAAATCTGTCGTTCTGCCCCTGAACAAGGCAGTTAACCCACTGTTCCCCGGTAGACCATCATTGTAAATAAGAATTTGTTCTTAACTGACTTGCCTAGTTAAAAAAAGGTTACATAAAAAACAACACAAAAAAACAACACAAAAATGTTCCAATAACAAAATATGCAGTAATTCCTTACTGCCACTAGATGTCGCAAAACAAATAATTTTCCTTGTAAAGAGCAAAAACAGACAAAGGCTACACTTTCAGCAACCAACTGTTGGCCCTCATGGCTGTGCTCCGATCCTCTATACTTTAACTGGGAAAGGGACTCATTTGCGTGGGAGAAATGACAGGACACTGGTGTAGACAGAAAAAATGGCAATAGAGAAAATGCTCTTATCAGACTTTCAAGTTACCAATTTGGTTGGAACATGGAATATAAAAATGTCAACCAGTCTAGGACAGAGGACATACATAATTCAAGAACCTTCCATCCATACCCACGAGTTTCACCTATTGTATATGTCCTGGAAAACACGTAGGGTCTTCCAATATACAGCACTAGGCCAACTGTAGGTTAATACTGTACAAGAACAGATTTGAGGTACTCCCTCTGTGCTCCTCACACATTTTCTCTTAATTCTCTTTTACACTCAGAACTACCACTTACTCACGCACACACGCGCGTGCGCGCACACACACACACACACACACACACACACACACACACACACACACACACACACACACACACACACACACACCCTCTCAGGAGGTGGTACTGCTGCCTGTCCCTGTGACTTCCGCTCCTGTCTTTTGATGTTTCGTGGCCCGGATCTCATTCATGGCCTGCTCTATGGAGCGGGTGTCCCTTTTGTTGGCCACAGGTACTGAGGGGGGGAGAGACAAACACATTTTGTTATGCAAAGAACAGAGCACAGATCATGAGGAGATGTGATGCACTTAGGAATACAAATCAATACCGAGCCTCTTTACACTCACCCATGCCTGGTCGGCCTCTAGCGTATGTTTATCTAGTTTTTTATTTAACCTTTATTTAACTAGGCCAGTCAGTTAAGAACAAATTCTTATTTACAATGACGTCCTACTAAAAGGCAAAAGGCCTCCTGCGGGGACGGAGACTGGGATTAAAAATAAATAAATAAATAATAAATATAGAACAAAACACACATCACAACAAGAGAGACAACACAGCATTACATAAAGTAGCATAGTGGCCTGTGCTGCTCTTCAGTTTAGTTCCTCAGTGAATATCTTACTTTAAGTCTGCGCCTGTAATCAGCTTTCTGGGGGTCCCACTCCATTCCTTTCTGGTAAGCCTCCAGCTCATCGTCTGATGGAGCAAACTCCTGCCAGATACATAGGATCAATTCCGTTTATTTTCATTTTGAATACATCTACTCAGTTATGCTTCTGGGAGAACGATAAAATGCATAGCACAACTGAAGGGAAGGGCATGTACGGGGCATGCGGAAATGATTTAGACCCCTTGACTTTTTCCACATTTTTGTTAAGTTACAGCCTTATTCGTCATACATCTACACACAATACTCCATAATGATGAAGTGTAAACAGGTTTTTAGAAATGTTGCAAATGTATTAAAAGTAAAAAACAGAAATATCTTATTTACATAAGTATTCAGACCCTCTGCTACGAGACTCTAAAGAGAGCTCAGGTGCATCCTGTTTCCATCGATCATTCTTGAGATTTTTCTACAACTTGATTGGAGTTCAGCTGTGGTAAATTCAATTGATTGGACATGATTTGGAAAGACACATAAATCAAATCAAATTTTATTTGTCACATACACATGGTTAGCAGATGTTAATGCGAGTGTAGCGAAATGCTTGTGCTTCTAGTTCCGACCATGCAGTAATATCTAACAAGTAATCTAACCTAACAATTTCACAACAACTACCTTATACACACAAGTGTAAAGGAATGAATAAGAATATGTACATAAAAATATATGAATGAGCAATGGCCGAACGGCATAGGCAAGATGCAGTAGATATACATATGAGATAAGTAATGTAGGGTATGTAAACATTATATAAAGTGGCATTGTTTAAAGTGGCTAGTGATACATTTATTATATACATTTTTCATTATTAAAGTGGCTAGAGATTTGAGTCAGTATGTTGGCAGCAGCCACTCAATGTGGCTGTTTAACAGTCTGATGGCCTTGAGATAGAAGCTGTTTTTCAGTCTCTCGGTCCCTGCTTTGATGCACCTGTACTGACCTCGCCTTCTGGATGATAGCGGGGTGAACAGGCAGTGGCTCGGGTGGTTGTTGTCCTTGATGATCTTTTTGGCCTTCCTGTGACATCGGGTGGTGTAGGTGTCCTGGAGGGCAGGTAGTTTGCCCCCGGTGATGCGTTGTGCAGACCTCACTACCCTCTGGAGAGCCTTACGGTTGTGGGTGGAGCAGTTGCCGTACCAGGCAGTGATACAGCCCGACAGGATGCTCTCGATTGTGCATCTATAAAAGTTTGTGAGTGTTTTTGGTGACAAGCCGAATTTCTTCAGCCTCCTGAGATCGAAGAGGCGCTGCTGCGCCTTCTTCACCACGCTGTCTGTGTGGGTGGACCATTTCAGTTTATCCGTGATGTGTACGCCGAGGAACTTAAAACTTTCCACCTTCTCCCCTACTGTCCCGTCGATGTGGATAGGGGGCTGCTCCCTCTGCTGTTTCCTGAAGTCCACGATCATCTCCTGTGTTTTGTTGACATTGAGCATGAGGTTATTTTCCTGACATCACACTCCGAGGGCCCTCACCTCCTCCCTGTAGGCCGTCTCGTCGTTGTTGGTAATCAAGCCTACCTCTGTAGTGTCGTCTGCAAACTTGATGATTGAGTTGGAGGCGTGCATGGCCATGCAGTCATGGGAGAACAGGGAGTACAGGAGAGGGCTGAGAACGCACCCTTGTGGGGCCCCAGCGTTGAGGATCAGCGGAGTGGAAATGTTGTTACCTATCCTCAACACCTGGGGGCGGCCCGTCTGGAAGTCCAGGACCCAGTTGCACAGGGCGGGGTTGAGACCCAGGGTCTTGAGCTTAATGACAAGTTTGGAGGGTACTATGGTGTTAAATGCTGAGCTGTAGTCGATGAGCACCATTCTTACATAGGTATTCCTCTTGTCCAGATGGGTTAGGGCAGTGTGCAGTGTGATTGCGATTGCGTCGTCTGTGGACCTATTGGGGCGGTAAGCAAATTGGAGTGGGTCTAGGGTGTCAGGTAGGGTGGAGGTGATATGGTCCTTGACTAGTCTCTCAAAGCACTTCATGATGACGGAAGTGAGTGCTACGGGGCGATAGTCATTTAGCTCAGTTACCTTCGCTTTCTTGGGAACAGGAACAACGGTGGCCCTCTTGAAGCATGTGGGAACAGCAGACTGGGATAAGGATTGATTGAATATGTCCGTAAACACACCAGCCAGCTGGTCTGCGCATACTCTGTGGATGCGGCTGGGGATGCCGTCTGGGCCGGCAGCCTTGCGAGGGTTAACACGTTTAAATGTTTTACTCACGTTGGCTGCAGTGAAAGAGAGCCCGCAGGTTTTGCTAGTGGGCCGTGTCAGTGGCACTGTGTTGTCCTCAAAGAGAGCAAAGAAGTTGTTTAGTTTGTCTGGGAGCAAGACATCGTGGTCCGCAACGGGGCTGGTTTTTCTTTTGTAGTACGTGATTGACTGTAGACCCTGCCACATATCTCTCGTATCTGAGCCGTTGAATTGCAACTCTACTTTGTCTCTATACTGACGCTTAGCTTGTTTGATTGCCTTGTGGAGGGAATAGCTAAACTGTTTGTATTTGGTCATGTTTCCGGTCACCTTGCCCTGATTAAAAGCAGTGGTTCGCCCTTTCAGTTTTGTGCGAATGCTGCCATCAATCCACGGTTTCTGGTTGGGGAATGTTTTAATAGACGCTGTGGGTACAACATCACTGATGCACACCTATCTATATAAGGTCCCACAGTTGACAGTGCATGTCAGAGCAAAAACTAAGCCATGAGGTCGAAGGACTTTTCCATAGAGCTCCGAAACAGGATTGTGTCGAGGCACAGATCTGGGGAAGGGTACCAAAACATTTCTGAAGCATTGAAGGTCCCCAAGAACAGTGTCCTCCATCATTCTTAAATGGAAGAAGTTTGGAACCACCAAGACTCTTCCTAGAACTGGCTGCCCGGCCAATCGGGGGAGAAGGGCCTTGGTTAGGGAGGTGACCAAGAACCTGATGGTCACTGTGACAGAGCTCCAGAGTTCCTCTGTGGAGAAGGGAGAACCTTCCAGAAGGACAACCATCTCTGCAGCACCCAACCAATCAGGCCTTTATGGTAGAGTGGCCAGACAGAAGCCACTCCTCAGTAAAAGGCACATGACAGCCCGCTTGGAGTTTGCCAAAAGCCACCTAAAGGACTCTCAGACCATGAGAAACAAGATTCTCTGGTCTGATGAAACCAAGATAGAACTCTTTGGCCTGAATGCCAAGCGTCATATCTGGAGGAAACCTGGCACCATCCCTACTGTGAAGCATGGTGGTGGCTGCATCATGCTGTGGGGATGTTTTTCAGCAGCATGGACTGGGAGACTAGTCAGGATTGAGGGAAAGATGAACGGAGAAAAGTACAGAGAGATCCTGATGAAAACCTAATCCAGAACGCTCAGGACCTCAGACTGGGGTGAAGGTTCAATTTCTAACGAGACAACGATCCTAAGCACACAGCCAAGACAATGCAGGAGTGGCTTCGGGACAAGTCTCTGAATGTCCTTGAGTGGCCCAGCCAGAGCCCAGACTTGAACCCGATCAAACATCTCTGGAGAGACCTGAAAATAGCTGTGCAGCGACGCTCCCCATCCAACCTGACAAAGCTTGATAGGATCTGCAGAGGAATGGGAGAAACTCTCCAAATACAGGTGTGCCAAGCTTGTAGCGTCATACCAAAGAAGAGTCAACGCTGTAATCGCTGCCAAAGGTTCTTCAACAAAGTACTGAGTAAAGGCTCTGAATACTTACTGTATGTAAATGTTATATTTCATTATTTATTTTCAGAGATGTTTTTTTTTAGAAAAACCCACTTTTGCTATGTCCTTTTGCGGTATTGCGTGTAGATTTATGAGAAAAAACCCACAATGTTATACATTTTAGAATAATGCTGTAACGTAACAAAATGTGGAAAATGTCAAGGGGTCTGAATACTTTCCGAATGCACTGTAAATCTAGTGACACTTGAAACTTGAACATTGGTGAATGCAGCCATAAAGAATACCCAAAGAGGACTGACGTTCTTAAAAATCCTGATGTATCTGCTCTCCTAATCCTCTCCGAAAGAGAACGATGTTAGACCAGCGACCTCTGCAACATCATGCCTCTAACAAGACAGGAAGGCAGTAAAAGTTTACATGTAAAGAAAGATGTGCAACTGTTCCATATTATGTTTTATTGCATTGATCATGCTCTGTCGTCACTTACAATATGCTCCTTTCAATCTTTCCCATGGAATTGTACTTCCTCTTCTGTTGTTTACTGTCTTGAATGAATTCGGACACCTCTTTCTCCATCTGAAAAAAAGAGATGGCGGTAAGCTAGGTTGATCTTTACCCACAAAAGACCACAACCATTGAAGAATTAGAAACAATGCAGGGGTTTTGGAGCTGGGTTGTCCAAGTTACTGACTGGACATTGATCTGGGTGAGCAGAAAATAACCCCACAGACAGAACATAATCATTTGGCCTGCAGGCAGAGCCTCTCACCCTTTTCCTGAACTCTGCTTTCTTTTTCTTCTCATCCTGCTGCATCTGCTTCCTTCTTGCTGCCTGTTCTGTTGAGGGATAGAAAACAAGGTTATATTATTCAATTGTTTTAATACTGAAAATATAGGCCTATTAATGTTCATATGAGTAGAATATATATGAATATATCTCCTATACCACTGACTTTTATTGACGAAAAATAACTTTCATTATGTTGATATGATATGGTTTTGGATTTAGTACGGTTGAGTAAATATGAGGATCATATGCTATAGATGTTTAGGTGTAATTCACATATCATTTCCCTGATTAGGGACTACTAGCATAGCCTGCATGTGATTTACATATGAACTGTACCATATAATATTCATTATTATCAACTAACGCAGACTGTGAAAGAGGTGGAGATGCTTTGCATGAACAAACAGCTTCCCACGCAGCACTTCAATTAAGGATAATTTTGGCCAATGAGTGGACTAAAATAACAGTTTTTTTTTTTTTTTACCAATCGGAGACATCTTATTGATTGAAAAAGGATGCAATTCACCACAAGTGCAAATACTCGTATGTGACTGGATACTTTTCTGTACAGATGATAAGGAGGTTGGGAATACCACGTAAGGGATCCTGTAACTTTTCATTACAATCAACTAGTTACAAACGAATTGAGGAAAAATGACTATAGATTGACATTGCTGATACCTCGGTCCCTTCGTCGGGTCTCTTTGTCGCCCACTGTTGGAGGTTTTTCCACTGATTTTAAGATCGAGCCTAAGAGGTCCGCCATCTTGGACTGAATGATCACTACCAGAGGCACGTTGTTTAAAAACATTCGTGGGGGGTAATACGCATGCGCATATCAACAGAAAGAATATTGAAATAAAATCAATTTTTATTGGTCATGTATACAGATTTGAAGATGCTATCGCAGGTGCTGCGAAATGCTTGTGTTTCTAGCTCCAACAGTGCAGTAGCTAATACATAGAAAAAAGAAAACAAACTATACACGCATAATCCAGAAAATAAATAGAAATGAAGAAATATTAAAACCAGCAGTCAGAGACCTGAATGTAAATACAGTATATATACATATAATGGTGTGTCCGGCTGTCGGTAATAATACAAGAAACGTTCTAAGCAAATAATGTAAGAAATAACACAACAACAAAACAAAAAAAGATGCTAGCCAATTCTTTGTTAGAATAATCAACGTAACAGGCTATTTACTGTGGCCTTCTATGTCTGGACAAATCGTTGGTAGTGAATGTACTGAAATAATATATGTTGAATCAACTTTTATTGTTTTGTTTCTTGAGTTTATTTACTGTTGTCTGATGGCCAATCTACACACACAAAAAAAACGCAGACAATAAATTGCAATATTCATGTTAAACAGCTTGTATCAATGAGAACATATTTTTTTCATTAAATAAATATTAAAACATGAATTAAATTTGAAAGCATTACTATCCCTTTACTTTTCATGAATAAATAAACTAAGCGATTGATCAGTTGAAGGGAGGATGATGTCCTATTGTACAGGTCAAACTACGTTTGAAAAGAGGAAATCTGTAAACAGTTGTGGAGGCCAGAAGTCTAGTATACCATGCAGTCTGTAGACGGATGCTTTATAGAACTTTGTTGACATTGTATCAGTCAATGTGATTTCTCTGTCAAGCAAATGGAAGGAGCAGCAGGTGAAGAGCTGGACAAGCCCCTTGTCTGGGAGTCAGACAGAATCTGATCTGTCAGTTTAGATCAGTTTGTTCTGTCTAAATAAGACCTGGTGGAACTTGAAGGTGCTTGAACGATGGAATCTGACAGAAATGCTGGTTTTCCAGTCTGTGCAGTGCATGTTTTTCAGAGTCCTAACACAAAAAGCTGTCATCATCTGAAACACAACAGAGCCTACTGGTCTGTTACCTTGATGTCTCTCCCTCCCCACTTCTCTCTTTTACTCTGTAAAGGTCAGACATCCAGCTGTCTCAGAGTGTTTACTTCAACACAGAGGAACTGAGCAGAAGGAGAGAGTCCGCCGAGGGGAGTAGGGTTGACAGACTGGTGACAGAGAACAGACTGAAGGGGGAAGATGAGGAAGTAGACAGAGCGCATAGAGGTGATGTGACATGCAGTGAGAAGGCAGGCAGATTCACCAGGCCACATCTGTGCTATTGCTGGCCATTAGTCACTCACATTGTGTCTGCGTCCTGTGGAAAACAATCAATTCCATAAGGTTGAGAAGAGCCTGTAAATGCATTGGGAAAGGTTGTGGGTCCATGAAGGTGTGGCTTTTTACATTTGAACAAAAAAACGACTACTCTATAAGTATGTGGATTGGGAGGTTGGCATTTATTGGGATGAATCTTGTCTTGGAGGCAGCTCTGCAGGGTGGTCACTAGCTGGCCTAGCCTCAAATCTGATGTTAAACATAACCCTAACCACACTGCTAACCATATGCTTAACCCTTACATTGAATTAAGACCAAAAAGCAAATTTTTGTTTTCATGATTTTTTTTTAACGATATAGACGATTTGGACTTTGTGGCTGGCTCATCTAGTGGAAACCGCTCAGCTTTGCCTCCAGGACAAGATTCATCCCAATACATTTCAAACTGCATTGGGCAGAAATTCATTAAGAAAATTGGTGCTATGGTTTCAACAGAAACCACAGGCTGAATTAACTGAGACTTGCAAAGAGGGAAGAGAGATAGAAAAAGAAGGAAGGCATAGAACAAGGGGGTGACAGGCACCTGGATAATGTACTGTGGTCTTAACAATGTCCAGGGGCATGGAGATGGTGATGAGTGTTAGTGGTGACCAGTCCATCTAAATCACACTGGCACGAGGTGGCAATGATGAATGTCTGGTCATCTCCAAAATATCCCTGTCCGTTGCTGCCATGGTAATGATTCTCTTGAGGTTCCCTTCACTCACGGTTGTCAGCAAAATGCAAACCATCTTGCATTTTTTTTCTCTGCTTACACAAAAAAAGGATGAGCAGAACCCTTAATGAGTGACTGTGTGAGATGAGCAAGTAATTAACATCAAATAATGCATATAAGAGATGCATTCAATAGAAAACCACTGGACGATTTTCTCTAACCTGCTCTTAGCATGCCAATGAAATACTGCGCAATATTGCAAAACACTTTTTTTAGCCATTTAATGGTTTTTGTGGGAACATGGATATACAGAAGCTTGACATGATTTTAAATCAATGCAAAATCTTTACTTGATTTTCAGCTTTGCCAAAAGGCAGGCAGACCATGATAACTACTGTGTGTGCGTGTGTGTGGCCCTGCCAAGCTGCCGGTAGATCTGGTTGCATGACCACCAAAAGACATATGAGGTATAATTTTCTTCTGATATTTTAAGGGCAAGCATACAGTAATACATTCAAGGATTCTTTGTCTTTTTTCAGTTTTTTGTTTCAAGACAGTAAAATATAACTTATGCAGGCAAAGTTAGTCTTAAGGAGCGATCTAGGCATGTATGTACATTAGGTGGATGCTTTTCAGTTCCACTTGGAGCCTGTTAATAAAATACATAAACACAGAACAAAACAACATGTCAATCTGGTTAGATCTGTCGTTTGCTCACTTCAGAATCCAAAAATGTTCCTATTCCAATATTCCATATTCTAGTATTTACATACACCAGTGATTTGAACACAAACAAACCAGTATCAAAAGAGATCAATCATCAGTGATGACAGGGGGATAACAAGTGTGGTACAAATCTCTCTCATCCCAAATTCACTAGTGCCCTGGAGCGTTTCCCGAGCCTGACCACAAACCAAGGGTTTACATGAGAGGTTCACATAGCAGGAGTACGTCCTGATACTAGGAGTAATATCTACATGTAATTAACAGAAGTTAAATAGAGACGAAAATGGACTGAAAGTTCTAATACAATTGGGAAACAATAATCATATTTGGTAAGGAAAAACTACAATGAACTACAGAAGTAGGCTAAGCAGCTGGATTCAGGCTGCCCACTGAAACACCCAATATAATCTGCTTCCAACACAACACTGTCTAAATCTCATCCCCAGGGAAGTGCAAAAAAGCACATTGCATTTAATCAAAGTCTAAATTATTATTTACAGTCACCTCCAGAATTATTGGCACCCTTGATTAAGATGAGCAAAAAAGACTGTATAAAACTAATAATACAAATACTCAACTATGTATATTGTATACTCCTGTATACTTTATACTAATACAATTGGTCAGAGAAGGAGATTGACTATTAAGTAAAAAAACAAACATGAAAAAGATAGGGGCATCCCTGTTTTCAATACTCTCGTGGCCAAATACCTCTATTTTAACGTCATCCAACAAATGTAAACGCCTGGAGTTTGCTTAACAACATTGGCGATTGGATTGGAACCGGTGCTATGGTCAGATTACATGAAAATAGAGCTCTTTGGCCACACGCACCAGTGGTGGGTTTGGCGATGAAAGAAAGATGCATATGTGAAAAGTACCTCATACCTACTGTAAAATATGGTGGTGGATCTTTGATGTTATGGGGCTATTTTGCTTCCACTGGTCCTGGGGCCCTTGTTTTAAGGTCAACGGCATCATGAACTTTACCCATTACCAGGATATTTTAGCCAAAAACCTGGTTGACTCTGCCAGGAGGTTGAAACTTGACCACAAGGGGATCTTCTAGCAAGACAATAACCCCAAGCACACATACAAATAAACAAAGAAATGGTTAATTGACCACAAAATCAACATTTTGCAATGCAATGGGGTTCAAGTCCAGAGACTGAAATGGCCATACAATTTATAGCCATCTCAGTCTCTGGAGTCGAACCCCATTGAAAACTTGTGGTTTAAAATGAAGAGGGCAGTCCATAAACACAGACAAAGGATATCAGGATCTGGAAAGATTCTGTATGGAGGAATTGGTCTAAGATCCCTCCCAATGTGTTCTCCAATATCATAAAACATGTTAGAAAAAGGCTCAATGCTGTTATCCTCGGATGGGGAGGGTGCAGGAGTATTGAAAACAGAGATTACAATACTTTTGACCCCCATCTTTTTAGCAAAATGATTACTTGTTAAACAAAATCTATTCTCTGAGAAATAGTATTTTTATAAAATTATATAATTTCCCCATTTCTTTTGCGTACAATATAGCTCAGTATTTGTCTTGTTATTTTATAAGGTCTTTTATGCTCATCTTTATCAAGGGTGCCAATCATTTCTCAATTCAGACACACTTGAGTTCACTCTGCTACCTCTCTCTGTCTGACTCATTCCCAGTGAGACAGAACACACAGAACATTATGGGGCGAACGTTGCACTTTGAAGACAAAGGAATTCTTCATGTAAAGGTCATGATTTGCATGTTAGGTGGCCTCATTTGAAATGTTAAAACAAAGCAACAAAAACACATTGAAAGATCGCTAGTTTACCACAGTGGGTTGTACCCCACTGTCTAAGGCTGAGGAGGAATTACCTACAGTACCTTTCATTAGGGGGTCCACTCTCCACAGTCTTTAGTGGATGAGTAAATAGGCTCTTCCAAACAAGCAGGAAAAGCCTTAGTTGTCATTGTTATTGACGCAGAAATTGCTTTGATGTGGAGGACAATACACATGTCACACAGACACAGACCCTGTCAGCGGGCTTGCAGAGAGTAATTAAAGTAAAGCTCCAAAATGTGCCCGCCAGTGCAGAGATTGGATCAGCCCGTCCCACCTGCTAGTGCAAAAAGACTGCTTCGAGGGGCACTGCAAATCTACACAAACCACAAAAGCCATGCCACGTTTACACCCTGCTTGGGCTGGTCTCTCTTAAAGGGACATGCACACAGTTTACACACAGAGAAGACACCTAGGAAGACACTGCTGTTAAAGGACACAGAGTGACGGGCCAGTCACATAAGGAGATGACAAGCCAGACACCTATGTGCTGCTAACCTTTGGCTCTCTGCTGGGTACTAAACGTCATAGCGACTCACTAACTGTGGGGAAAGAGCGTCGTATGACAGCACCGGTCACACAGTCAATGGGAGAGTGCAGAGCTGTGTCTCAAGTTGCTTCATGGCATCAAAAAGTTCTCATCTCATTGTTGATAAAGGAGAGTGCAGTTTGCTTGAAGATACTGAGCGCCTCCATTTAACTACCTCCTATCTCCAACTTTACCCTCATTGGTCTTTCTGGAAGAAACCAAACGCTCCATGATTTGGCCTCGCATTTACGTCATTTAGCAGAGACTTTTATCCAGAGTGACTTACAGAGTTAAGTGCCTTGCTCAAGGGCATATCGAAACGGTTTTTCACCTAGTCGGTTCAGGGATTCAAACCAGCGACCTTTCGGTTACTGGCCCAACACTCTTAACCACTTGGCTACCTGCCTCACCTTCTGTTTGTGGACATTATCAGTCAGTGAGGGATCTGTAATATATCTGATCTAATCATTGTTTTTGCACATTAAAATATAGATTTTTTTTCATACATGATACAATGCAATGCGCCGAATGGATATGCGCAAATACTGGAAGCACAATGTTGCTGAGGACATGCAGGTTGTTGATTATACTGGAGGGTGAAAGAGCGATGTTCCTCGACGTCATCACCTTTTCGTCATCTTTCTCTGACACTGTCCTTTACTCCATCAGTTCCTCTTCATGCTCGCGACTCTTTCTTGGAGTGGGGCTTGTTTCCCAAGAGTGAGTCAATCTCAGCCACGGTCTGAGGAGTCATCTGTGAAATAAGCTGCAGGCATAACATGGAATGTCAGTTTAGGACTAGGACATAATGGTTTGGTGATTGCTTGCTTGTTTGCTTAATCTAAAATGGAATCTTAAGTGACATTAAGGATGCCTAAAAACACAGACTTTCTGTATTATATAATTATTTGTTACATTTCATGCTTATGACAATGTCATTAGTTTGAAGAGCTCTGATTGAGTGTTCAGTGAAAAGTGTAAAATCAGAGCGGTATGATGTTGAGGGGAGGGTTGTTACCCTAAGGGCACCCAGGTTTTCCATCAGCTGGTCAGTATTGGAGACACCGAGCAGCACTGAGCTCACTCCCTCACTGCGCAGACACCAGGCTACAGGAGGACAGAGAACAAGGAGAGAACACTGAGAGGGATCAGAGATGGAGGCTGAGTTGATGTGGCAGATTGAGGCTTTCTATTTAAGTCTGTGTTTCAATTCGAAACGGTATGTTAGAGTGTCAGACAGAGACATTAGGTAAACAGAGATGGACAAAAAACAGAGACGCATGTACAGACACACGCACGTCGTCCATACCGATGGCTAGCTGTGCGGCGGTGCAGCCTAGTCTGTCGGCCATTAGGTGGAGCTCTTTGATCTTGGCCAGCTGCTTGCGTCCCTCCTCACTGTTGACCCGCTCCTTCAGCCACTGGTAACCCTGCACCAATATTAGACAGAACAAACACAGAAATATTTAATTGTGTCATCCACGGTTGTAGGCCTAATGGACAAAAAGTGGGATAGAAACTAAATCATTCCAATCAAGTAGAAAACACAGGAGAATATCCACTAATGAATGAATTGTATTTTGTCTGGAGAACTCACTTTTATGTTAGCCCTGGAGATGTCAGGTACACCCTCACTGTACTTCCCTGTGATCAGTCCACACGCAAGGGGAGACCAGGTCATTGCCCCTACACCTAGACAAGAGAGGGAGAGAGAGAGAAAGAGAAATAGAGAGAGAAATAGAGAGAAAGAAAAGAGAGCGAGAGAGAGAGAGAGAAATAGAGAGAAAGAAAGAGAGAGAGAGAGAGAGAGAGAGAGAGAGAGAGAAAGAGAGAGAGAGAGAGAAATGACAATGTATTAAGAGTTCTCTGCAAGCAGCATTGTGAGGACATCTGGCGCTGTTCGCTGGACTGTGGACGACTGACCTATCTTGTGGTAGAGCTCAGGGAGCTGCACCTCCACCTTGTCCCTCTTGAAGTAGTGATACTCAGCCTGCTCACATACTGGTGGGATCAGGTTAAACTGACGCGCCACTGAGTACGCCTCCTGGTGGCAGGGAAACAGAGTAACACCATCACCCCAGAGCACCAATGGCCTTGCGCCATTGCCTAACAGGAGCAGGTGTTGACTGGAATGTATTAGGTAACAGGGAGCGATAACAGGGGACTCACCATGATCTCCATGGGACTCCAGCGAGAGGTGCCCCAGTACATTGCCATGCCCTGATTTATTACAAAGGTCATGGCCCGGACTATCTCTGCAAATGACATGAACCAACTTGTTACACGCTGGTAATAAACATACTGTAACAACACAGCTTTACATGCTTAGAATGCAAACCTCAAGACACGTTTTCGAGTGCATATTACACACCATAAAGGGTTGGGGGCAGAGCAATGAACACATGACAATGGAGTAGTAGGACTGGTGTGACTGTGACTGACCTTCCATAGGGCTGTTGACATCATTACGGTTGGCAAAGACCATGTCCACATAATCTAACTGGAGTCTGGACAGGGATCCTCTCAAACCTGCAATGTAATGGGCATCATCGTCATCACCGTCCTTATTGTCATTCTTATCATCGTCGTCATCACCATTGCCACTGTATCCTTAATTTGATTGTACCTTCAATGATGTGCTTTCTGGAGAGTCCCCTTTCTGTCTCCGCCCTGTAGAGTGATCGAGTTCCAGTATAGTCAGGGGATAAATAGCAACAATACAGAGGCACTTTGCCAGAACAATGGAGAAATAATGACAGTTATATCTGGCATTCCCCCCCCCCCCAGGATACTTACTGCCCTCCCCAATAGATCTTGGTTGTCACAACGTAACTAGAACGCCTGCCAGTGAAATGGGAGGAGAGGTTAGAGAGCACAAGAATGAAATAGAACGTATCCTTTCACGACACAGTAATACGATGACAACCACAGAGAAGCTAAAAGCATTTGAAAAAAAGATCCAATCTATGTTAAAAAACGATGTCTGTCTGTGCTTATGAAATGTGAAAAGCAAAGTTCACAGAAAAAATATGTATGATGTAGTATAACTAGACAGACAGCTCCTCATATGCAGATGAGTCACATTAGAAGTATGGTTCAAATCACCTCCATCCTTTCTTCTTGATGATGTTCCCTAGGGTGATTTCAGCCCTGTGGAGAGGAGAAGACGTGATGGAATGACAATATGAACAAACGGGAATAAACAGTGGGGAGACTGAACGATGGACAGAAAGAGAGGGAGTGATAGACAGAGGCAGGCAGAGTGTATAGAGACAAAGAGAAGGAACAGAAGAGAGCAGTGGAGGATGGTGCACAAAGCTGACCTGCCGGAGGCATACACCTCTGCTGTGTCAAAGAGGTTCACCCCGGCCTCATAGGCAATGGTCATCAGGTTCTCAGCCATCTGAGGGGACAAAGAGAGAGAGAGAGAGAGAGAGACTGAGACAGAGAAAATTAGGGACAGACAGAGAGACAGACTGAGAGATAGAGACTGGGACTGAGAATGAGAGAGAGAGAGAGAGAGAGAGAGAGAGAGAGAGAGAGAGAGAGAGCGAGAGAGCGAGAGTGAAAGAGACACACACTTTACCAGACTTCACCAAAGAAATTGTGAAAAACAGACATTGTCATCATACAAGAAACATGCTGTAGAGGAGACGGACCCACTGGTTGCCCTCTAGGTTACAGAGATCTGGTAGTCCCATCCACCAAACTACCAGGTGTGAAACAAGGAAGTGTCTCAGGGGGTATGCTAATTTGTTATAGAGCAGACCTAACTAACTCTATTGAATTAATAAAAACAGGAACATTTGACATCTGACTAGAAATGTATAAGAAAATTATCTCCACAGAAAAAAATGTTCTCCTGTGTGCTACCTATATCCCCCCACTAGAATCTCCATACTTTAATGAAGACAGCTTCTCCATCATAAAGGGGCAGATCAATCATTTCCAGACCAGGGGAGGCTCCTCAGAGGAGGAAGGGGAGGACCATCCTCCTCAGTGAGTTTCATAAAAATGATATGTTAGCTAGCTGGCTATGACTATCCAACACAACACTGAAACTCTTCAAAGTCAAGATAAGCTTTTGGTTGAACTAATTTATTGTCACGGGGGCACGCCGGTGTAAGTACTAAATGACTTACTGACTGTACACTGTAACGTTAGTGCATGATTGTAACGGGTTTACTAACGCATTCGTTCTATTAGCTATGTTGACTGTGACGTTACTTTAGCTAATATGGTGACAATGATGTAAGCTGTGTGTAGTGGTTATGATATGGTTTGGCTTGGAAAGTTTTTTTGGCATGGTCACATACAGCTGATGTGTTGTGCATTGAAGTCCACAAGCGAAGGGAAAAGGTGAGAGGAGGAGAGCGCATAGATGCGAGAAGGAATACAACATGGCTGCTATGAAAGTGCATTGTGTTTACGCATGATCAGGGGGGTATTTATTCTGCCGATTCTGTAGAACAACGTTTCTTAAACGTAAGCAAACTTTAAGAAAAGGGGATAAACATATATTAATTTGAATAGAAACAATATTGAATAGAAACAATATTAATTTGAATAGAAACAATAGAAAGTCTCATTTGCAACTGTTGGACTAATGATTACACTCTGAATGTATCACTGTCTGTCACCTCAACATTTTCTCTCGACCTGTGTGCACCTACGTGGTAAACTTTCATTCATAGGCTAGGTTGTAGCAACCTCATGGTGGCTATAGAAAACATTTTTTAATCATGTTGTAGCCTAAACCTATTGCTGTTACAGTGAACTGGGTGAATGGAATATGAATGAGAGTCATCTAATATACTGTAATAGAAATAAGGCTATGCTCATGAAAAGTAAAAATCGTCTTCCCTATTCTTAAACAGCACCGAGCGCCACTGTTCCAGACCCAGGGACATGTACTAGTCTTTGACGACCTAAACGCCAGAACTGGACAAGAACCTGACACCCTCAGCACATAGGGGGACAAACACCTACCTGGAGGTGACAGCATTTCCTACCCAATATGCCCCGCAATACACAGCTACGACAAAACAACCAACAAAAAAACAGGTCATAACTCCTGCAGTTCTGTCGCACGCTGGGTCTGTACATAGACAAAGTAAGGCTTTCTAGGGGACTCCTACAGTAAGTACACCTACAGCTCATCTCTTGGTCACAGTACTGTAGACTACTACCGACCTCAACCCAGAGTCTCTCAGATCACAGCAAAATCACAGTCTACTTGAACAGAGCAATACTCAATCATGCGACATCAAAGCCAAATAAACTGCATACTATTAAGAAATGCTATAGATGGAAGGAAAGTAGTGTGGAAACCTACCAGAAAACAATAAGCCAACAACAAATTCAATCTCTTTTAGACAACTTCCTGGACAAAACGTGTCACTGCAATAGTGAAGGTGTAAACTTGCCAGTACAAAGCCTCGATAATACATTTGACCTCTCAGCTTCCCTATCAAATCTAAACATTTCAACCAGACAATCTCATAAAATTAACAACAATGACAAATGGTTTGATGAAGAACACAAAAACCTAAGAAAGGAATTGAGGAACCTTTCCAACCAAAAACACAGAGACCCAGACCCAGACTCCTACAGAAACCATGAGCCTACAGTTTCACCATGGTTTCACCAAAGCAGTACATAAATACAAGAACAGCACGTCAGAAATCAGCTCAATTTAATTGAAGAATCCATAGAATCTAACCACTTCTGGGAAAAATGGAACACACTAAACAAACAACAACATGAAGAGCTGTCTACCCAAAAAGGAGATGTATGGATAAACCTCTTCTCCAATCTTTTTGGCTCTATAACAAAGAACAAATAGCAAAAACATATACATGTTCAGTAAAAAATCTTAAGAGTAATGTATTAAAGACGACCAGAACCCAATAGATTCTACAATTCAATTGAATGAACTACAGGACAAAATACAAACCCTTCAACCCAAAAAGGTCTGTGGTGTTGATGGTATCCTAAATGAAATGATAAAATATACAGAACATAAATTTAAATTGGCTATACTTAAACTCTCTAACATCCTCCTCAGCTCTGGCATCTTACCCAATACTTGGGACCAAGGACTGATCACCCCAATCCACAAAAGTGGAGACAAATTCGACCCCAATAACTACCGTGGGATATTCATCAACAGCAACCTTTGGAAAATATTCTGCATTATCATGAACAGCAGACTCCTACATTTCCCCAATGAAAACAATGTCCTGACCAAATGTCAAATTGGCTTTTTACCAAATTACCATATGACAGACCACGTATTCACCCTGCACACCCTAATTGACAAACAAACAAAACAAAACAAAAGCAAAGTCTTCTCATGCTTTGTTGATTTTTTGTATAGATTGAAGGAAAGCGGTGTTGGGGGGAAAACATATGACATTATGAAATCCATGTACACAAACAACAGTGTGCGGTTAAAATGGGCAAAAAACACACATCGATTTCTTTCCTCAGGGTGAGACAGGGATGCAGCTTGAGCCCCCCCCTCTTCAACATATATATCAATGAATTGGTGAGCGCACTAGAACAGTCTGCAGCACCCGGTCTCACCCTACTAGACTCTGAAGTCAATGTTTACTGTTTGCAGAAGATCTGGTGCTTCTGTCCCCAACCAAGGAGGGCCTACAGCAGCACCTACATCTTCTACACAGATTCTGTCAAACTTGGGCCCTGACAGTTAATCTCAGTAAGACCATAAATACAAATTCCACCTAGACACTGCTGCCCTAGAGCACACAAAAAACTATACCTACCTCTGCCTAAACATCAGCACCACAGGTAACTTCCACAAAGCTGTGAATGATCTGAGAGACAAGGCAAGAAGGGCCTTCTACGCAATCAAAAGGAACATAAAATTTGACATCCCAATTAGGATCTGACTTAAAATATTTGAATCAGATATAGAACCCATTGCCCTTTAAGGTCTGGGGTCTGCTCACCAACCAACAATTCACAAAAAGGGACAAACACCAAATTGAGACTCTACGTGCAGAACTCTGCAAAAATATCCTCAGTGTACAACATAAAACACCAAACAATGCATTCGGAGCAGAATTAGGACGATTCCCGCTAATTATCAAAATCCAGATTTTTTTTTACAATTCTACAACCACCTAAAAATAAGTGAATCTCAAAGCTTCCATAACAAAGCCCTCACCTACAGAGAGCACAAACACCATTGTAAATACAACCTATATCTATCAGTTTATTTCTTTTCACTTTCGTACATAGCCAATAATATAACATTTGAAATGTCTATATTCTATTTAAAAAATTATGAGTGCAATGTTTACCGTTCATTTTTGATTGTTTATTTACCTTGTTTATTTCCTGTCTATTTCACTTTCTTTGGCAATGTAATGTAATGTAATGTTTCCCATGTCAATGAAGCCCTTTGAATTAAATTGAGAGAGAGCGAGAGAGAGAAATAGAGAAAGAGAGACTAAAAGAGAGACTGAGAGTGAGACAGAGAGAGACTAACAGTTGCACCCTCAGATTGGGTTAAACATGGCGTCCCAAATCATTGTTACATAATACAAAAAACTCACCTCGTCAGAGATCTGCGATCCAAATGTCACCCAGGTGCCTACCGTCAGACAGACAGAGACAGACATACGGAGAGAGACAGAGAGAATCAGTTCTGTTACATTGCTCAGGGAGTCTCTAATGCATATTGTTCTGGTCCATTTGTTTTGTACTAACCCAGCCCCAAGCAGGACACACGCAGACCAGACTTCCCCAGGTTCCTGAGACAGAGAAAGACAGGGGTCGGGAAAACAAAACAAGAGGTAGGAACATTTGTTAGAGACATGACAAAGATGTACTGCACCTCGAAGCTACCTACATTAGCACTTCTAGTGCTTCCAGCACAGTAGGTACATTCACAGAATTGAGTTTCCTAAATTACAAGGGTCAATGCCTACACCTCTCCACTAGATTTTTCAACACAATCTGCAGATACAAATTCTGAATAACTTTGGGTAAGGCCAATACATTTATTTTTGATCTGCTTGGAAATCTGGATAAGTGAGTGTATTTCTGGCAGTGATAAAATGATCGCCCTTGCCTGAGTGCACAGACGGCCAATGTTGAACAGTTGACCTTTACCCTTCTCACATCAACAGTTCAGTGTAATATAGTGCATAAGCTATAACAATGGGAGGGCACTGGGGGGTTTCACCCCTACGCCAGACGAAGCTGTATATACTCTGCATATAAGTAATAACATGGGGCTGATTGAAATGGTTTATATGGTTCTAGAGCCCAGTGCCGGGCCTGCCACATCTGATTATCCAGACAGCTGACTGTTGACGGGCAGGACAGAAGTGGGATCAGAGAGCTGCAGTGACTTCTGGTCATGCAAGTGTGTGCCACTGGAAATTCTGCGGGTTTCATCCTCGCTCTCCTCCACGCATGCTCTCCTTCACTCTAATAAGCCAGCTGGAGAGGCAGCAGAACTGCAGCGGAACTCATTGCTGCTCGCCATCTTTTTATCTCCAGCGCCTCGCCCCTCTGCCTGTCTGCCTGCCTGCGTTTGCCACAAATAGCCTGATGGAAAGAGACAGACTGTCAGAGCGTTTAGATCCTGGCAGACGGGCACTGCTTTATTTTCCCTGCTCTTTTATTATTTGCCCAGGCAGCTATTTTTAGACTTGTGCATGTGTGCATTTGTGTGCCATTGTGTGCGTAAATACAGCACATACATACGTGATTTGTGTGTTTCTGTATCAGTCAAATGTACTCAAAAAAATTGTGCATGATCCTGTATGTGAAGGGAGAGGGAGGATGGAGCACTTTATAATAAATGGCATGAGTCATTCTTTATCCCCCACAAACTAGCCTCTGGGCAAAACACACTAACTCTCACTTTCAATACTGACAGGGATTCAAATCACAGCATACTAACCACATCAACATAGATATGACACTAGCTGATAACTACAAAACAAAAAATCGCAAGCCTTTCCTTAACGCCCATGTTTTCACCACTCCCACCCACATAAACAAATACTATAGTTTTTGTAGTACTGTAGTATTACTATAGTGCTTTTGTAGTGTAGTGTTTTAGCGGACATTGCTGTAGTATTTACTATAGTTGTTTTTTTGCGGATATTACTGTAGTATACTGTAGCATTTACTATAGTGTTTTTTGCAGATATTATTTTAAAAACTATACTGTAGTATACTGTAGTGTTTTTGCTGCCTGTAGTATACTGTAGTGTTTTTGTTTTATTATCTTTGACATAGAAGTGTGGGCTTTCTCCTTGAGGAAACCTACTAGAAAAATGATAAAGGAGCAAATTTTCAATAACCTGTATTCTACAGTGTACTACAGTTTACTACATAATTCTATAGTAAGTACTACACATGATCGAGGGATACTACAGTGTGTATTTCAGTATTCTACAGCAGGGGTCTTCAACCTTTTGTTGCCCAGGGACTCCTAACCAGGAAAACTGGAGACCCAGGGACACCCATCATACTCTAACCAAACTTTTGTTCCCCCACGTCTTGTCTTATCATCAGGTGAATGATAATGGCGAAGAGAAGTAATCAACATTTTAAAGTGAATAGATTTGGTAGGTAGTGCTTCATTATTTTGACCTCCTGATATTATAATTGGAAGAGAAAGTGTGAACTCTAACAGGTAACTCCAAACACATTTTCGCAATGAGCAGCTGTTTTGCTGGTTAAACAAAGGTCAGCCATGTGTTGACAAAAAATTAAGTACATGTCAAGAAAGCTTACTAGCAGTCAGACACAACTGCCCCACTGGTAGCCTATTCACAGATGCTTTTTCAGAGCCTATGTCAGATACTCCAGTCAGTGTAATTGGCTACAATGAGTGTAATTTGCTCAATATTAGGAGTTAACAAATGAAAAGTTGATGTTATTAAAAATAACATATTATCCTCTTTTCTACTGCAGGTATGTCAACACAAAATGTGTTTATTATGTTGTTACTAGCACATAAAAATATAGAAATAAACATTAAAAAAATTTAACTTTTAATATATACAGTAAGAGTCAAAAGTTTGGACACACCTACTCATTCAACAGAATGTCTTTGTTTGTACTATTTTCTACATTGTAAAATAATAGTGAAGACATCAAAACTATGAAATTACACATATGGGATCATGTAATAACCAAAAAAGTGTTAAACAAATCAAAATATATTTTATATTTGAGATTCTTCAAAGTAGCCACCCTTTGCCTTGACAGCTTTGCACACTCTTGGCATTCTCTCAACCAGCATCATGAGGTAGTCACCTGGAATGCATTTCAATTAACAGGTGTGCCTTGTTAAAAGCTAATTTGTGGAATTTATTTCCTACTTAATGCGTTTGAGCCAATCAGTTGTGTTGTGACAAGGTAGGGGTGGTATACAGAACACAGCCCTATTTGCTAAAAGACTGAGTCCATATTATGGCAAGAACAGCTCAAATAAGCAAAGGAAAATTACAGTCAATCATTACTTTAAGACATGAAGGTCAGTCAATCCAGAATATTTCAAAAACTTTGAAAGTTTCTTCAAGTGCAGTCACAAAAACCATCAAGCGCTATGATGAAACTGGCTCACATGAGGACCGCCACAGGAAAGGAAGACCCAGAGTTACCTCTGCTGCAGAGAATATGTTAGAGTTAACTGCACCTCAGATTGCAGCCCAAAGAAATGCTTCCCAAAGTTCAAGTAACAAACACCTCAAAATCAACTGTTCAGAGGAGACTGCAAAGAAACCACTACTAAAAGACACCAATAATAAGAAGAGACCTGCTTAGGCCAAGAAACACGAGCAATGGACTTTTAACCGGTGGGAATCTGTCCTTTGGTCTGATCAGTTCAAATTTGCCATTTTTGGTTCCAATTGCTATGTCTTTGCATTAGATGACCTGGCCTCTACAATCACCTGACCTCAATCCAATTGAGATGGTTTTGGATGACTTGGACCACAGAGTGAAGGAAAAGCAGCCAACAATTGCTCAGCATATGTGGGAACTACTTCAAGACTGTTGGAAAAGCATTCCTCATGAAGCTAGTTGAGGGAATGCCAAGAGTGTGCAAAGCTGTCATCAAGGGAAAGGGTGACTACTTTGAAGAATCTCAAGTATAAAATATATTTAGATTTTTTTTATACTTTTTTGGTTACTAAATGATGCCATATGTGCTATTTGTTCTGGGATTGATTTGCACTTTTCGCACCAAAGTACGTTCATCTGGAGGAGACAGAACGCGTCTCCTTCCTGAGCGGTATGACGGCTGCGTGGTCCCATGGTGTTTATACTTGCGTACTATTGTTTGTACAGATGAACGTGGTACCTTCAGGCATTTGGAAATATCTCCCAAGGATGAACCAGACTTGTGGATGTCTACAAAAAAAATTCTGAGGTCTTGGCTGATTTCTTTTGATTTTCCCATGATGTCAAGGAAAGAGGAAAATAGTTTGAAGGTAGGCCTTGAAATACATCCACAGGTACACCTCCAATTGACTCAAATTATGTCAATAAGCCTATCAGAAGCTTCTAAAGCCATGACATCATTTTCTGGAATTTTCCAAGCTGTTTAAAGGCACAGTCAACTTAGTGTATGTAAACTTCTGACCCACTGGAATTGTGATACAGTGAATTATAAGTGAAATAATCTGTCTGTAAACAATTGTTGGAAAAATTACTTGTGTCATGCACAAAGTAGATGTCCTAACCGACTTGCCAAACCTGTGTGTTTTTAAACTTCCGACTTCATCTGTATATATATATATATGTGTATGTATGTATGTATGTATGTATGTATGTATGTATGTATGTATATATATATATATATATATATATATATGTATGTATATATATATATATATATTTCGCAGACCTCCTGCAGTACCTCCGTGGACCTCTACAGTTTACTACAAAAGTCTACAGTAAGTACTACACCTGATTGAGGGATACTACAGTGTGTAGTATAGTATTCTATAGTTTACTACAAAATGCTATAGTAAGTACTACTCGTGATTGAGGGATACTAGTGTATAGTATAGTACTACACTACAGTTTATTACAGAATTCTATAGTAAATACTGTAGTATACTATAGTATTTTTATCATGTGGGCATAGTAGCTTATGTCTATAGCTCAATATGCTTGCCTAATGAAGTTAGGATCTGGCCCTGAGACAATCAGAGAGACAAACACACAAACAGAGGGGAATGTACGAATTACAGCTGCTGCTGGTAGATATGTAACATACACTTCTTTTGGGTTCTGGGTGATTATGATAGAGTGTCCCTGTCAATGTCAGTATGTTTGACAACTGCCCCCCCTCCCTCCTCCGCAGTGCTGCAATCTGCAGAGCTGCAATCTGCAGAGCTGCTGTCTGTCAGTCTGTGGGGGACAATGTGAAGACGTATAAAAGAAACACAGTACACAAATGTAAACTCACATAGCCTACTTACATATGAGCTGGCTGGTTGCTGGTCTGTGTGCTCATATGAATATTCACACTTGATGAGCAGATGCACACAGATCTACATACTGAACAGTCTCATACAGAGTGAACACACACAGAGGCACAGATGCTTTCTGTTCCTACACTAAGTTCTCATCTATTTTCTCTCCTGCCATAAATCACGGAGCCATGCTAGGTGATTTTAGGGATCTGGACATTCTTTACATCATTACACAAGCACACTGGAAGCACACAGGTTGGTCTGTTACAGTAAAGTCAGCATTATAGTCTTTGCTGATGCCTACAGTTAGGTTTCACCCGAGACAAGAGAGATATACAGTACAGATGGTTCCCACATGAAAAAAATACTATGGTACTATGGTCTAAATACTATTGTATTCACTGTGCTTTTGCTGTCTTTATTGTTGTATTCTCTGTAGTGTTTTTGCGGACTAAAGTCAGAAAAAAACACCACAGTGAATACTGTAGTACACTGTAGAATACTGTAGCATTTACACTTAACTGTAGTATAATACTTTAAGTCCACAAAAACACTACAGTGAATACTATACTGTAGTATATACTGTAGTGTTTTTGTGGACAATAGTATACTGTAATATATACAGTTGAAGTCGGAAGTTTACATACACCTTAGCCAAATACATTTAAACTCAGTTTTTCACAATTCCTGACATTTAATCCTAGTAAAAAATCCCTGTCTTAGGTCAGTTAGGATCACCACTTTATTTTAAGAATGTGAAATGTCAGAATAATAGTAGAGAGAATTATTTCTTTCAGCTTTTATTTCTTTCATCACATTCCCAGTGGGTCAGAAGTTTACATACACTCAATTAGTATTTGGTAGCATTGCCTTTAAATTGTTTAACTTGGGTCAAACGTTTGGGTAGCCTTCCACAAGCTTCCCAAAATAAGTTGGGTGAATAATGGCCCATTCCTCCTGACAGAGCTGGTGCAACTGAGTCAGGTTTGTAGGCCTCCTTGCTCGCACACACGTTTTCAGTTCTGCCCACCAATTTTCTATGGGATTGAGGTCAGGGCTTTGTGATGGCCACTCCAATACATTGACTTTGTTGCCATTTTGCCACAACTTTGGAAGTATGCTTGGGGTCATTGTCCATTTGGAAGACCCATTTGCGACCAAGCTTTAACTTCCTGACTGATGTCTTGAGATGTTGTTTCAATATATCCACATAATTCTCCTCCGTCATGATGCCATCTATTTTGTGAAGTGCACCAGTCCCTCCTGCAGCAAAGCACCCCCACAACATGATGCTGCCACCCATGTGCTTCCCAGTTGGGATGGTGTTCTTTGGCTTGCAAGTGTCCCCCTTTTTCCTCCAAACATAACAATGGTCAATATGGCCTAACAGTTCTATATTTGTTTCATCAGACCTGAGGACATTTCTCCAAAAAGTACAATATTTGTCCCCACGTGCATTTGCAAACCGTAGTCTGGCTTTTTTTATGGCGATTTTGGAGCAGTGGCTTCTTCCTTGCTGAGTGGCCTTTCAGGTTATGTCGATATAGGACTCATTTTACTGTGGATATGGATATTTTTGTACCTGTTTCTTCCAGCATCTTCACAAGGTCCTTTGCTGTTCTGGGATTAAGTTGCACTTTCACACCAAAGTACGTTCATTTCTAGGAGACAGATCGCGTCTCCTTCCTGAGCGGTATGATGTCTGCGTGGTCCCATGGTGTTCATACTTGCGTACTATTGTTTGTCCCAACCGACTTGCCAAAACTATAGTTTGTTAACAAGAAATTTGTGGAGTGGTTGAAAAACGAGTTTTAATAACTTCAACCTAAGTGTATGTAAACTTCCGACTTCAACTGTACTAGTGCCTTTCTTTCTGATAATACTGTAGTATTTACTATAGTATTCTACAGTATACTACAAAATTCTATAGTAAGTACTACACATGATCGAGGGATACTACAGTATGTAGTATCGTATTCTACAGTATACTACAGTTTACTATAGAATTTTACAGTAAGGACTGTAGTATTCTATAGTAAACTGTAGTATATATTTTTCATGTGGATTCAGTGCAAGTGCACAGCTCCTCAGGGCGATGGCTTCTTACAAATACAGCTGTGACAAATTGTCACAATACAGACTCACACTGAGCGTGCAGTTCACTGGGGCACATCACACACACGCGTACGCACGCGCACATACACACCAACGATGACAATAACACACACACACACACAGGCACTAGCATGCATGCTCACAGGCACACGCCCTCTACCCTCCTGCCACAAATACATCCTCTACTCAACTCCGACCAACTTCTACTAACAACCTTAACGTCATCAATAACCCTGTTCTCCTGTCACTCTTCCATCAGTGGCTCTTCTAATCCTGGAATCTCTTATATACGAGATGGCTGTTTTCATGAACAATCAGTGATGGATCTGCTCCAACTCAGATCAGCACACTCACACAACTGGAACATACAACTAGACAGACAGCGGAGTTTCATCTCAAACTGGAAAGACATACTATGCTAATATACATGTACATACTGTATTACTTAAGCAACACCCAAAGGAGTGCATCACACAACACAAAAGAAACATGCCCATACATACTAAGGCATGCATAGTCTTTTATAACTGACATTATATTTGAAAACCAATATTAAACAAACACACACGTACATTTGAGTCATTAAGCAGACACTCTTATCCAGAGCGACTTACAGGAGCAACTAGAGTTAAGGGCCTTGCTCCAGGGAACATTTCTCACCTAGTCGGCTTGGGATTTGAACCAGGGAGCTTTCGGTTACTGGCCCAACGCTCTTAACCGCTAGGCTACACATAACAGCTTCTCCCGGCTACTGTGCAGAGAATGCTGCAATGCACCGCAAGTGTTGACTAAGGAGAGGAGAGGAAGGGAGTGTGAGAGGGGAAAAAGAGAAGAGGGGAGACAGATCACAGGAGGGGTAGAATGGTGGCGCAAGGGGAGAGAGAGTACAGGGAGAGAGAGGAAGAGAGAATTCGAGAGGAGACAGGAAGACAGGCGTGAGAGTAAGAGTGAGAGAGGGGGTGAGAGACAACATTACAGAGAGAAAGAAAAAGAAAGACAGACAGACAGACAGACAGACAGACAGACAGACAGACAGACAGACAGACAGACAGACAGACAGACAGACAGACAGACAGACAGACAGACAGACAGACAGACAGACAGACAGACAGACAGACAGACAGTTAGTTAATGGGAGTGGTGGTCAGTGTTATTTTGAGACCTGCCAAAGAGGAGTCCCTCTCAGCTCCGATGAATGATCTGGCTAATGAGTTACAATATGCAATTAGGGAACATGCAGAGAAAAGGGAGGCGGCGGGAGGAGGGAGGAAGTGAGTTCTCCAACCTCCACCTCCTCTCCCCTTTCTCAGCTGTTTCCCTCAGAGTGGATGACGACATGCGGAACGAGAAGGCTCACACAGTCAACACAGGGGAGCTCACTCCAATCACTATCATCACTATCGGCTGTTTTCCTTACGAGAACTGAAATGAGCATAGCAGATATTTGTGTGTGGTAACGTCATGTTATGATGGTGGGACAGGGACACTGATGCTGATTAAGCTTGTTTTAGGCCAGACTGGCATAGTCTTCGCTGGCCATTGTAGTTAGCGAGGGAAAGGGACTTCCTATTCTAAGTTCATTTTCAAACTGATTCTCGTGCATAACATTTTAGTGTATTGTGTGTCAAAGGAATGTTTCATACGAATAATAAAGAAAACGTTCAAAAAAAAAAACTTCTCTCTGATAGTCATCGTTGCACATGGGGCTTAGTGACACTGTTCCCTGGGGGCGATGGTGGTGGCAACAGGGTGAATTTGGGGATGAGTACTCCGGCAGAGGGCGTCTGATAAGGATCAGGGATGTCTGCTGCTTTGAAAATAACACAGACACACACTGTGGGCACTAGGCACAATGCCATGGCCTTATGGGCTGTGTACTCATTTCAAAACAAACCCAATGACAGAAACCCACTAATCAGGTTGTTATTCCCCATCCAATTATATCAATATGCAGTATGCACAAATGACATAAAACACCACGTCCTGGCATCCCATTTCCTCTTCTGCCTAAATCCATATTTAAATGGCCTCTTAAATGAAAGCCTAATTGAGTGAAGAGAATGGTGTCACGATTGAGCTAAGGGGCATTTCCATTGCCCATCCAGAATAAGACAGTGGGACAGTGGATCGGGAATGATTCTTTCCTCTGACGTAGGCAGCTGTCAATCTGTTTAACGACTACTCACTCCTATTACGCTCCATCTTATTCTGGAGCAGGCTAAAAAGGAATACAGATCTGTCTGTTGTATTTCAATATCACAATATGTGACACTGAAACAGTCCCATTGTCGTTCTTATCTGGTGATGCTAATCCTATGAAATGAATACATAGTACTTACTTTCCACTATAACGCTCACAGCTGGATGAATTCTATGCTTATAAATGTTCAGGAAACCAGCAAAATAGGATGAGGCTGTTGTGATTTCACACAGTAGCTTACATGTAAAAATAGACATGAGAAACACTAAAAACAAAAACTCCCAGCCACGTAAATGATGTAATCCTAACATAGTTGTTCACCGTCCACTACAACTCAGGTGTTAATTGAAATGCAATGAAGTTACCCCATGGCAGCTGGCTGTCTGAGAGGCCCTTCATGGTAAGTGAAAGTGGGGTAACCGGAGTTGCCGTCATGTTCCAGAGAGAGGGCTGTGTCTGAGTCCTTCATCATAATGATCCATCATTTAAGTGGAGGTCAATGAGACTTCATCGCTCTTCAGGCACAACATGAAAACCAGACAACTCTCATTCACTCATTGAATCAGATACCCTCCCAATCTGTCTGTGCCACCTCTGTTGGCGTGCCCGTTCCCTCTCCACCCCAAATATCCAGCAACCCTCTCCGTACCCCTCCCTCCCCCATGCTCACCTGTATTTCATACTGCTGTGGCGCCCTATGGCCTCCTTCATGTGGGCATGGCCCTGGGGAACCGGGCGGGACCCCGACTGCTCCCTGGGCTTGGCTGAGCCATGGGTGTTGTAGTTGCCATTACCCCCTTGGTTGCTTCCTCCGCCACCTCCCCCACCTCCCCCACTGCCTCCCCCAGGGGGTGGCGCGGTGCGAAGGCCACATAGTCGGTCCTCACTGCGGCTCTTCAGGTTGTGCTCAGTGCAGGCGAAAGAAACCTGCATAGTGACCACTGCCTAGTCTCTGGTTTACTAAATTGGCCCCTGGAGAGGCTCTTTGGGATGCTGCTTAGGGTCAGACCCCAAAATACTAATGGCTGCAAAATTGCTGCTACAACGTCAAGCTGCTTGTACAGTGAGGATGTCCCTGTCCAGACAAATGCCCAAACAGGGAAGGTTTGTATTTTTTGGCCAGATCCACAGGCGCCGGCAAGAATCCAGGCCCTAACCTGGCGAGTCAGCGTCTGGTCTGTCTCCGTCTCTCCTCTCCTGTCTGGTGTTGCTCAGTCTCAAGAGGTTTCTAGTGAGAACATTCCTCCCATCATCAGCTGGGAGCTGGTATACAGTGTGGTCCTCGGCTCGTAGTCGGAGGCTGATCAAGCAGTTCCACGGGCTGGGGTAGGCTACCTCTCCAACCGCGCTCTCCACGGCACGGGAGCGCAACAGATTCCTCACTTAAAACAAGCCGGCTGATTTGACTAGTCTTGCAGAGACATCAGGAAAGATCCTGGAGGCGAGGAAGATGCTTGCTCTATGTTTTTGCTACAAATTAAAAAGGTAGGGTGGTAAAGCATTCATCAACTTGCTTGTCTCCTCTTCAGCTACAAACTGAGGTTAGTCTATCGTTGTCGAGCCCAGCTAGAGCCCCGGAGCGCGGCGCAACAACGACATGAGCTACAGGCATTTTTCTCACACCTCGGGTCGCATTGCATATTTCGACGCAAATACAACGAATAAAAACCGGGGATGTGCTACATCTCACAGGCTCACAGAATTCAACACGCGCTAAAACACCATGGTCTTCGCATGCACACATCCAATGTCTTTCCTATGTCTAACATTGTGCCCAGCCTCACGCAACGACATCGAACTGGTGCAGAAAAGGCAACATCAGCACCGCCAAATGGCGTGCTAATTTCATCCACTTTCACATCCACTTCAAAACAGGATCCCCGTGGCATAAGGTTACCATTTCACAGCATAATTGGTGGGCAACATTGAGACTATCTAATCAAATGCATAAAGCGATGCTACTATGTCCTTGTGTCCAGCTGCCTCATTTGAGCTGTTGATGATGATGATGATGGCTAATTCTCTTCAGAACTATAATTCCAATCCCTGGTTCTCATTGCAGAGGCTCCCAAAGTGTTAATCACGACACACGTAAAATCGATGATTGCGAGAGGCGCCCCCCTCTCTCTCTCTCTCTCTCTCTCTTTCTCTGTATAGTTTACACATTAAACATAATGTGTGCTTTCTAACACATGCATATAACATACATTATTCTGCATGAATCTATAGCACCATTCGGGGGGGAGGGGGGGGAATCGCATGAAAAACATCTCAAATCCCTTTTACCGGTGCATACGCGTACACATCGATAAACCTGAACTGCATGGCAGCCTTAAATTCGATACTCAAGAAACACGCACATGCAGGTCTGTTAAAGGCCACCCGGTTTATTACATAAACCCTACTGTCACTCAAGCATATTGACTGAGGATTCTCCCTCCCCCCATTTGTCATGGTATCTCTATCTGTCACCCTATCTCCTGCTTGTCCCTTCCCCATACTGAAACACAGGCATGCAGTCGAAGGATCTCTTAATTACAGTTTATGAGGAAGTGGTACTGTATATTATGCAGCCTAATACTTTTGGCAGATATGAGTGAATGGTGGGGATGGGGATATACAGTGCAATAAGTGAATGGTGGTGGCAGCTCTCATTCTGCCTAATTGGCTTTTGAAGGAATCATGACATAAGTCACCAGGTATATGGGTATATGGGCGAGATGGCTGGCTGGCGTGCTCTGGGAGACCAAAACAAATCAATGATTCTAAAAGCAATATCACGTTTCAGGTAAAACCCAAATGCAGACTGTGTTGAAGTAACAATGTTTATTACAGCAACAGGGGCAGGCAAACGACAGGTCAAGACAGGCAGAGGTCGATAATCCAGAGTAGTGGGGCAAGGGTACAGGATGGCAGGCAGGCTCAGGGTCAGGACAGGCAAGGGTTAAAACCAGGAGGGCGAGAAAAAGAGAGACTGGGGAAAAGCAGGAGCTGAGACAAAACGCTGGTTGACTTGACAAACAAGACAAACTGGCAACAGACAAACAGAGAACACAGGTGTAAATACACAGAAGATGAGCGACACCTGTAGGGGGGTGGAGACAAGCACAAGGACAGGTATAACAGATCAGGGCGTGACAAGAAAACCTAAAGCGTTGATCTCTCTTGCATTTACCTGTGAGATTTACTCACATTTAGTTCATGAAATAAAATGTGCCATTATAATATCCCATTAGAAACAACATTTAACATACATTCAAATACAGTTGTGTGAAATACATGCTTCTTCTTCTTCACTGCTCAATTGGGTTTGCAGAATCGTGTATAATAACATCATTGTAAAGTTGTTGTGCATGGGAGTGCATGACGGTGGCCTTCTGGCATTGCTTGCAAATGAGCAAGTGTCCCCAAACTACAGGGATGAACGCGTGTTCTATTGATAACACTGGACAACTGTCGGCGAGAACCAATCACACAGGGATAGCTCGGCTCAGCGAGCCAATCAACGAGCAGTGCATCTGTGCAATGAGAGGATATAATCTGTTCACTGCTCAGAGATGAGGGTGCAGTCCAAAGTAACCAGATGCATGAATGTAACCTGTTAATATACAAGAGAGCTATCTCAGCTCCAAGAAACTGTCCTTGAATCACACAGCCTTTCATAGCTGAAAGGATATAACTTGTGTTACTTTTCCAGGATATAGTTCTGCACAATGACATTTTACATCATATTGTGGAATATTTTAGCAGGAGAGGAGTTGGGATGATGATGTGTAACTATAGAATGGATATGAATAACAAATAAAGAAGAAATATGCATTGGAGAGTTAGGATTATAAGTAAAGGTCTGCTTTTTTCCAATGCCTTTTTTTGGTGTGCTGCAGAGTGTTTGATGTAGCCTATTGGGTTTTCAGGACCAGTGATTATGTGAGGGTTACACTGGGAGAGTATAGCTGTGCTAATTTCAGCACCATGGCCAGATCCCCATCCATCTGCGTATTACGGAAGTAACAAATGTTTAAAAAAATATATATATTTTTAAATGTAAAGTGCCATAAAATTAAAATGTAAAATTAAAAAAATAAAACGTAGTGAATTCACAATTCAGATATGGTTCTGCGACCGCTAGGGGGAAATGCAGTTAAATCTAAATCAGGACTGCCCTGGCTACCTACCGGTCGTCACTAGTTACCACAGCCATAATGCCCGCATGGCCTATTTCTACAATTTCTCTTCAAATGATTTTAAACCTAAACTTAACCACACTGCTAACCTCATGCCTAACCGTAACCTTAAATGAAGACCAAAAATATAATTTTCGTTTTTATTAATTTTTACGATAGGCCTATAGCCAATTTTGCCTTTGTGGCCGGGGTAACTAGTGAAAACCCGAGCGCACAGAAAAGTAACCTAAATTGATACTGTTATTTCAAAACGTCTAAAACCACGAATAGAGAGAGACTGTCAACGAATACAACAAAAAGCTGCTGTTTTTATGAGTGAGTTCATGTCAGCACTGTCAATACTTTTTATTCAACACTTTTTTGAATGAGTAGCGAAGTGTATCCAGTTGTGTAAAGTACTTAAGTAAAAATACTTGAAAATACTAATTTGATAGTTTTTGGGGGTATCTGTACTTTACTTTACTATTTACATTTTTTACATCCCTAAATAAATTTATGTACTTTTTACTCCATACATTTTCCCTGACACCTAAAACTACTCGTTACATTTTGAATGCTTAGCAAGACAGGAAAATAGTCTAATTCCCACACTTATCAAGAGAACATCCCCGGTTATTCCTACTGCCTCTGATCTGTCGGACTCACTAAACACATGCTTCGTTTTTAAATTATGTGTGAGAGTTGGAGCGTGCCCCTGGCTATACAATTTAAAAAAACAAGAAAATGGTGCCATCTGGTTTGCTTAATATAAGGAATGTAAAATGGTTTATAATTTTACTTCTAATACTTAAGTATATTTAAGTAATTAAATTTACTTTTGATACTTAAGAATATAAAAATATATACTTTTAGACTTTTACTTAAGTAGGATTTTACTGGGTGACTTTCACTTTTATTTGAGTCATTTTCTCGTAAGGTATTTTTACTTTTACTCAAGTATGACAATTGGGTATTTTTTCCACCACTAATCAGTGGTTCCCAAACTTTTCCGGTTACTGTAGGCCTACCACCAAAACTGAATTTTGTGTATCGATAGGCTTGCGTTGTTATTATTAGCGGCGGTGTCTTTTTTAAAAATCGAGGAATATTTCACTTTCTCTGGTCATAGGAGTAACAACATGAATTTGAGCATGAGGCAGAAATAATGCGCTGTGACTCGAGTTTAGTCATCAACTTTGTGGCTGTGGTAACTAGTGGAAACTCTACCAGACGGCGCTCACCTTACTGCTGTCACCCTCTCAGCAATGGTGGTATTAATGCCGTTTTAGGTTCTCCGTTCTGTGCATCTCCTCCGTGTTCTCAGTAAGTCAGTACGTACTTCATGTCCCACTTCTCATAAATGTGATGGCTCATGATGTATGACAGCGTGTTCATATACTTCCAACAATCTGTTGTTAACGCCACAGGTATGGCGTTTGAGAGCTCGCGATTTGTACTAGCAGAGCAATCATTGTACAATTCCTCCATCAGGGGCGTCGCGGTTTTTCGACATGGCATCTCATAGTCTGGTTCTAGATATGGGGAGGGATTCCCAAACTGAACGAACTGAATGCAAAAAAAAGAATCTACAGATGAGTGACCGAATCAGATAAATCCGTTTGACTGTGATCTTGGCTCAGTTGACATGCAGGTAAGTGAAATCGAACAGCTGTTTGAGCTGTCATGTGACCGAATGGTGCAGACAACGCATTCACGGGTCACCGTGGATGAGTTTTGGTTCATAATATGTTCGGTTAGGGATTTTTTTTCTAAACGTTAACAATGTCGTTTAAACGTTCAAACATTCACACCACTGCTGTGGATACTGAAAATACACTCTACTTACTAGTGCTCATAACCCAGACCTTAACCACAAGCTTTGATCCATAACCCTAAAATTTTATAAATCTTAATGGCTGTAAAATCACTACTAACCACTAAGTCTCACTTGACCGCAGTTTTAAACGGACCCTGTCAATCTGAGGGTAATAGGCTAGAAATGGGTAGTTGTTGGGTAAGAAGAGGATGACAGAAAATGTGACAGGCGGCTCACATCCTACTAACATGATTAGACTGTCAGGCACAAACATACAATTTTACAGCCAGAAATATTCTTCACACAACCATATTTTACACCATCTGTGTGTAAAATCCTGTTGTGCAGGACACGCCGGCATTCTGTTGGTCTCTAGTGGGGGAAATGTGTAACTGCAAGGTGACCATTTTTCAAAAGCGGCACATCTGTCACCATCTTTTAGGTCATACAAATACTCTCCTAGTGATGATAAACACCTGGGTTCTGGAATAGAAAAACAACACACACACCAACAATAGGCCATTCAAAGTGACAACTCTATGCCCAAAATGTCATTTTAAAACAGCCAGTGGATTATCCACAGATGGCAGAAGTAATGAGGTCAGACTGTGCCCCTCTCTGTCTCTCTCCCAAAGCCTGATGTTTTGATTTGTCTCAACCCACACCCTATGCCCTCCTCTCTCTTATAAGAACATAATCCCATCCCATCTTTCTCGGAATTCATTTGATTATGTGTGTGTGAAATCAGAAAGCTTCCACTACACTAGGAAATCAGATTTAAAACACATTTCTAAGGAAATCTATTCTCATAGTTAACGGAGGGATTGAATCTGAGAAAGTGCACAGGACATACAAGGTGTTAAAAGGATATGACTATGTTTCGTACCATTAAATATTTGACTATGTATCACTCAATGCAGTGAGAGTGGGGCTACATTCTCTCTTCTTTCTCTCTCTCTCTCTGTCTCCCTCTTGCTCACCTGTATATCATGGCACTGCATTCAGCCTCACAGTCAGTCAGGGAGATTGCACATTCTCTGAGGTACAATTCCAGTCTGCGTTTCTCCACCAGCCTGTGGGCGGCCTCCAGGATTTGGGTGGCCAGCTCTGACTCACTCCTCTGCTGGGCTCTCCTGGACCCTCTCTTGGCTGTTGTGCCTCCAGCGGATGATGAAGATTTGGGCTTCTTGCTGATGCCATACAGGTCCTCCACCGAAAACTTCCCACCCTTGCCACCGCCACCTCTGCCTCCAGCAAACATGACTGATAAAAGTATTTTGACTGAGGTGAAATTGACTTAGCAGATCTGACTTTCTTACTTGTTGCCTGCAAAGTCTTCTTTCTTTTGCATTGATGTGACCAAAAACTAGACTGGACACGGAATCCTTGATGATACAGATGTGTTATTCATGCAAAGAATAACAACAAAAAGTTAGTACGCAAACCAGTGTCACTGTTACAGATCTGATCCTTCACATGCAAGGTTTATACAAGTAGGATATGATTGAAGACAGAATCAATCCAAAAAAAGTATTCACTGGTCCCGCTTATTCAAAACACCTCTCTTTTCTGATGTCTTTCGCTCCACGGGGAGTTGAGATGTAGCAGGGTGTTGCGTTCCCTCCTCCAAGAGGCGTACGTAACAATCCAGAATCCAGCTAAATAAATCCTAAAGTGACAACAACATCCAAGAGAGATGGACTGATGAGCATTGCTTATTTTGCTGAAGATGGACAGAAACAGCAATCTGAATCTTTATCTCCCTCTCATGAGGGACAGAGGGGGATTTATGTTGAAGACCCACCAGTTTACAGTTGTGCAGATTAGCAGGAGACCCAGATGAAAGCAAAATAAGAGAGGACCAGGAGACAGGGAGACCAAACCCCTCTACTTACACATCAATCAGCTGTAGTCCCATTTTGAGGTCAAATCTTTATCTCCAGCTCTGGAGATTACAGCCATGTCAATAGCAGCTCAGCCAAGGAGTCTAGAGATCTGTTCTCTGACCTTTTCCTGGGCCATTGACAACCTCAGACTCTTTCACTAGTGTAAAAAACAGTCAATTTGATTCCAAAATCATTTCAGATATTATTCACCTTGTGAATGTGTTATAACAACCGAGGTTCATGCTCTCCAGCTTCCATTGGCTTCTAAAGCGAAAGGGTGGCTTCCAGCCAGCAGCTGGCACAGGCATCTGACCAGCGGTGAGTGTTATTGGCAGCTGCTGGGCTAGTGTTCTGGCTGAGTCCCAGCCCGCTCTGTTTTTCACACGATCCCTTTAGGAGAGCTCTATGAGAGAACATCTCCTCTCCTCATTGGAGAAAAGCCTCTTATGGGCTGCCACTCCATCTCTCACTGCTTAAGTAGGACAGTATAGGACAGGAACATCTGGGCGCATCTTCTATGTAATGAAGTGGGCTCCTCTGTCTGTCCATCTCCCAGAGACGATTGGGGAAGGAGTGAGAGAAAAGAGGAAGAAGATAAAAGAAAGAGACAGATGGAAATAAGTAGAAAGAGAAAAAGGCATGCAACTCATGAACATTCAGAGCAACAACACACAGTAGGACCGCTACGTCCCGAAGAATGGGGCCTTAACCAAATGAGTTTCTGAGAAACCAGACTGTAAGTAATGACAGAAAGTGATGACTCATCTCAATGAGCCTGTCAAGGCTACAGCCCCCCGCCCACTGTCCTAGGAGACATTTGTGGATCCATAGTCCGGAGCCCTCGTGGAACGCTCAAGTTTTACAGAACAAATTTCCACAGCAAAACAGCCTGACTTTTACTTGATATATATAGTCTACTATTTTGCTATTCTAAACTAAAGAAAATATGTTTACTCCTAATGTGCATGGAGTTTGAAAAATCCATTCTCCACCTATGTGGTGACCCAGCAATTGACTGTCAAAGTTGAATCTTGAAGTAGTCACGGTCATAAGGACTCTGGAACTCTGATTGAATACAACGGGAGGTCTGACTGATGACAGCTTTAAGATGCATGAATGAATGAGCGGGGCATCAGTACAGATAAACTCATGGATTCCCTGAAAGCTCATTGACTCCGCAAGAACCCATTCAGTTGTTGGAGTGGATTTATCAGTAGGTCTACTTTCATCAGTTTGTCTTGTGTAGGGCCATCAATTAGCCTAGTGGAGGCGGCAGTAGGGACTATTTCTATGCTGTGTTGCTCCTGGTCTATGCTGTGCTACTCCTGGTTTATGCTGCAGTGTCTTCTAGGAGTGGCGATTATCTGAGATTAATCTTCTCTAAGCACTCTTTTGATTGACTAAAATCCCACTGGCAGCTGGCTTAGGCCAATCTCTCTCTTCCCATTGAAAATGACAGACCCCAAGATTCTCCAATAGCTAGGCACCTTATATATGGTTACTAAGAGTGCGGGAGAGTCAGGGTGTACACATTACTAGGGTGGCCTTTATTCTCCTCCAGTACCTCCAGGAGTGCAGTTCAGTACATTAACAGGTGATGTTTCATATGAGTTTGACCTAAAACATCATTTTATTCAGGGCCTGTCTTCCTGTATTGACCTATGCCTCAAGGTATTTACACAGAGGAAGAGGTCAAGTCGGTGTGGACAATTGACACATTTTCTTTTGCGAACACGACTATTATTTTTCTGAGTAAAAGTAAAAGTAATGTACATTTTTTACATTTACATTTTAGTCATTTAGCAGACGCTCTTATCCAGAGCGACTTGCAGTAGTGAATGCATACATTTCATATTTTTTCTTCTTCTCCGTACTGGTCCCCCGTGGGAATCGAACCCACAACCCTGGCGTTGCAAACACCATGCTCTACCAACCGAGACAGCATCTATTCTAAATGTATTTGTATTCAAATGAAAATTACAAAAATGAATGGTCAGGATACTAATGGTCACTTCAATCTTCTGCAGTCAGATTTTCTATTATAGTATTCCCCATCTACACACTGCCCCTACTGTAGCTTACTCAACAAAACGTAGGAGCTGATCATGGACTACAGGAGACAGCAGAGAGAGCACGCCCCCATTCACATCGACAGGGTCGCAGTGGAGAAGGTGATAAGCTTCAAGTTCCTCAGTGTGCACATCACTGACGACCTGAAATGGTCCCTTCACACAGACTGTTTGGTGAAGAAGGCGCAACAGCGCCTCTTCAACCTCAGGATGATGAAGAAATTCAGCTTGGCCCCCCGAGTCAAAGCCTGTTCACCCCGCTACCATCTAGGAGGAGACAGTAGAGGTGCATCACAGCTGGGACCGAGAGACTTATAAACAGCTTCTATCTCCAGGCCATCAGACTGTAAAACAGTTAGCACTAGTCGGCCTCCGCCCAGTACCCTGCCCTGAACCTTAGTCACTGTTACTAGCCGTCTACCACCCGGTACTCTACCCTGCACCTTACCGAGACTGCTTTTCCCTATGTACAGTGAGTCATTGAACACTGGTCACTTTAATAATGTTTACATACTGTTTTGCCCATTTTTATATGCATATACTGTATTCTATTATTGGCTCATCCTTTATAACTACTGCTGTACACACCTTTTCTATTAATATACTGTCTATATTCACAATTATATATATATATATATATTACACACACACACACACAGTGGGGGGAAAAAGTATTTGATCCCTGCTGATTTTGTACGTTTGCCCACTGACAAAGAAAGGATCAGTCTATAATTTTAATGGTAGGTTTATTTGAACAGTGAGAGACAGAATAACAAGAAAAATCCAGTAAAACGCATGTCAGAAATGTTATAAATTGATTTGCATTTTAATGAGGGAAATCAGTATTTGACCCCCTCTCAATCAGAAAGATTTCTGGCTCCCAGGTGTCTTTTATACGGGTAACGAGCTGAGATTAGGAGCACACTCTTAAAGGGAGTGCTCCTAACCGCAGCTTGTTACCTGTAAAAAAGACACCTGTCCACAGAAGCAATCAATCAATCAGATTCCAAACTCTCCACCATGGCCAAGACCAAAGAGCTCTCCAAGGATGTCAGGGACAAGATTGTAGACCTACACAGGGCTGGAATGGGCTACAAGACCATCGCCAAGCAGCTTGGTGAGAAGGTGACAACATTTGGTGTGATTATTCGCAAATGGAAGAAACACAAAAGAACTGTCAATATCCCTCGGCCTGGGGCTCCATGCAAGATCTCACCTCGTGGAGTTGCAATGATCATGAGAACGGTGAGGAATCAGCCCAGAACTACACGGGAGGATCTTGTCAATGATCTCAAGGCAGCTGGGACCATAGTCACCAAGAAAACAATTGGTAACACACTACGCCGTGAAGGACTGAAATCCTGCAGCGCCCGCAAGGTCCCCCTGCTCAAGAATACATATACATGCCCATCTGAAGTTTGCCAATGAACATCTGAATGACTCAGAGGACAACTGGTGAAAGTGTTGTGGTCAGATGAGACCAAAACATTATGGAAACATTATGCTTTGGGGGCTGTTCCAGCATGACAATGACCCAAAACACACGGCCAAGGCAACAAAGGAGTGGCTCAAGAAGAAGCACATTAAGGTCCTGGAGTGGCCTAGCCAGTCTCCAGACCTTAATCCCATAGAAAATCTGTGGAGGGAGCTGAAGGTTCGAGTTGCCAAACGTCAACGTCGAAACCTTAATGACTTGGAGATGATCTGCAAAGAGGAGTGGGACAAAATCCCTCCTGAGATGTGTGCAAACCTGGTGGCCAACTACAAGAAACGTCTGACCTCTGATTGCCAACAAGGGTTTTGCCACCAAGTACTAAGTCATGTTTTGCAGAGGGGTCAAATACTTATTTCCCTCATTAAAATGCAAATCATTTTATAACATTTTTGACATGCGTTTTTCTGGATTTTTTTGTTGTTATTCTGTCTCTCACTGTTCAAATAAACCGACTATTAAAATGATAGACTGATCATTTCTTTGTAAGTGGGCAAACGTACAAAATCAGCTGGGGATCAAATACTTTTTTCCCCCACTGCAAATATATAAATAAATAAATAAATTGATAAATAAATAAATATATATATATATATATATATATATATATATATATAATATATATATATATATATAGTACCAATCAAAAGTTTGGACACATCTACTCATTCAATGGTTTTTCTTTATTTTTTACTAATTTCTTCATTGTAGAATAATAGTGAAGACATCAAAACTATGAAATAACACATATGGAATCATGTTCTAACCAAAAAAGTGTTAAACAAATCAAAATATATTTTATATTTGAGATTCTTGAAATAGCCACCCTTTTGCCTTATTTTTACTGATCAGCCGTGTCTTTGTGAGACGGTGAACAGAGTAGGTGAACGGATGATATCTAAATGTGTGGTTACCACCATGAAGCATGGAGGAGGAGATGTGGGGGTGCTTTGCTGGTGACACTGTCAGTGATTTATTTAGAATTCAAGGCACACTTAACCAGCATGGCTACCACAACATTCTGCAGTGATGCGCCATCCCATCTGGTTGCGCTTAGTGGGACTATCATTTGTTTTTCAACAGGACAATGACACAACACATCTCCAGGCTGTGTAAGGGCTATCAACCGACCTCAACCCAATTGAGATGGTTTGGGATAACCGCAGAGGTAAGGAAATGCAGCCAACAAATGCTCAGAATATGTGGGAACTCCTTCAAGACTGTTGGAAATCATTCCAGGTGAAGCTGGTTGAGAGAATGCCAAGCGTGTGCAAAGCTGTCATCAAGGCAAAGGGTGGCTACTTTGAAGAATTTCAAATATAAAATATATTTTGATTTGTTTAACACTTTTTTGTCTACAACATGATTCCATATGTGTTATTTCATAGTTTTGATGTCTTCACTATTATTCTGCAATGTAGAAAATAGTAAAAAAAGAAAAGGTGTGTCCAAACTTTTGACTGGTACTGTATATACAGTATATATATAGTATATATATATATATATATATATACTGTTCAAAAAAATAAAGGGAACACTTAAACAACACAATGTAACTCCAAGTCAATCATACTTCTGTGAAATCAAACTGTCCACTTAGGAAGCAACACTGATTGACAATACATTTCACATGCTGTTGTGCAAATGGAATAGACAACAGGTGGAAATTATAGGCAATTAGCAAGACACCCCCAATAAAGGAGTGGTTCTGCAGGTGGGGACCACAGACCACTTCTCAGTTCCTATGCTTCCTGGCTGATGTTTTGCTCACTTTTGAATGCTGGCGGTGCTTTCACTCTAGTGGTAGCATGAGACGGAGTCTACAACCCACAAAAGTGGCTCAGGTAGTGCAGCTCATCCAGGATGGCACATCAATGCGAGCTGTGGCAAGAAGGTTTGCTGTGTCTGTCAGCGTAGTGTCCAGAGCATGGAGGCGCTACCAGGAGACAGGCCAGTACATCAGGAGACGTGGAGGAGGCCGTAGGAGGGCAACAACCCAGCAGCAGGACCGCTACCTCCGCCTTTGTGCAAGGAGGAGCACTGCCAGAGCCCTGCAAAATGACCTCAAGCAGGCCACAAATGTGCATGTGTCTGCTCAAACGGTCAGAAACAGACTCCATGAGGGTGGTATGAGGGCCCGACGTCCACAGGTGGGGGTTGTGCTTACAGCCCAACACCGTGCAGGACGTTTGGCATTTGCCAGAGAACACCAAGATTGGCAAATTCGCCACTGGCGCCCTGTGCTCTTCACAGATGAAAGCAGGTTCACACTGAGCACATGTGACAGACGTGACAGGGTCTGGAGACGCCGTGGAGAACGATCTGCTGCCTGCAACATCCTCCAGCATGACCGGTTTGGCGGTGGGTCAGTCATGGTGTGGGGTGGCATTTCTTTGGGGGGCCGCACAGCCCTCCATGTGCTCACCAGAGGTAGCCTGACTGCCATTACGTACCGAGATGTGATCCTCAGACCCCTTGTGAGACCATATGCTGGTGCGGTTGCCCCTGGGTTCCTCCTAATGCAAGACAATGCTAGACCTCATGTGGCTGGAGTGTGTCAGCAGTTCCTGCAAGAGGAAGGCATTGATGCTATGGACTGGCCCGCCCGTTCCCCAGACCTGAATCCAATTGAGCACATCTGGGACATCATGTCTCGCTCCATCCACCAACGCCACGTTGCATCACAGACTGTCCAGGAGTTGGCAGATGCTTTAGTCGAGGTCTGGGAGGAGATCCCTCAGGAGACCATCCGTCACCTCATCAGGAGCATGCCCAGGCATTGTAGGGAGGTCATACAGGCACGTGGAGGCCACACACACTACTGAGCCTCATTTTGACTTCTTTTAAGGACATTACATCAACGTTGGATCAGCCTGTAGTGTGGTTTTCCACTTTAATTTTGAGTGTGACTCCAAATCCAGACCTCCATGGGTTGATAAATTGGATTTCCATTGATTATTTTTGTGTGACTTTGTTGTCAGCACATTCAACTATGTAAACCAAAAAGTATTTAATATGATTATTTCATTCATTCAGATCTAGGATGTGTTATTTTAGTGTTCCCTTTATTTTTTTGAGCTGTGTGTGTGTGTGTGTGTGTGTGTGTGTGTGTGTGTGTGTGTGTGTGTGTGTGTGTGTGTGTGTGTGTGTGTATGTATGTATGTATGTATGTATGTATGTGTATATATATATATATATATATATATATATTCCAGACTCTGACATTGCTCATTCTGATATTTCTTTCTTTTTACTTTTCCAATTATCTGCGTATTGTTTTGTATTGCTTGGTATTACTGCACTGTTGGCACTAGAAACACAAGCATTTCGCTGCACCTGCGATAACATCTGCAAATCTGTGTATGTGACCAATAAAATTTGATTTGATTTGTTGCAAAGCTTTTCCCCAGTCCCAGATGAATCCCACCACATGTTTTAACCACCAACCCAATCAATACCAAAGAGTGTTTCAGTGTTTGAAATATTCTCACAGAATATTATTTTGAAAATTCCCTTCTTAAAGCCTAAAATAATACTTCTAGAAAGTCTGGCATTTGGCTTTGTCATAGATAGATACTGATAGATAATGATTGGACTCATCTAGAACCACCACCCTTGGAGTTAATGAACTCATGCAATTCAGAAGGGGGCGATATTCAGCACAACAGAATATGTTAAACTAAACCTGTCCACCAGCAAAGAAGAGCATTATTTAGCTGTCCAAGATGGCTGCGTACATGTCAGCGAGTCATTCAGAAAATGCTTTTAGTACACATGATTTTGTACCAGAATGGGCACAAGAAGAAGTTAGCACTGGGGTGAGGAAATTGAATATAGCACCGTTCATCTTACATATGTTTAAGTGAGTTGCCCAAGCTGAACGCCAGGCCATTTACGTGGCTAGCTATCTTAGCTAACAATGAGACTGCAGAAGCGCTCGTCTATGTAAAGTTAGTTAGCTAGTTACAGCATTTTACAGATCTTGCCTGGAAACCCGACGTTGAATTGCATTGTCGGGCAGAAATTAGCGTTTGAATCCGGAAAGTTTGCTCTCACGACCATTACAAGCCAGAAGGTTGAATACAATGACATGTTAACGTGCTTTACCGGTTGTCGGTGTGGATGGAATGTGAGACAATGCATCCACAGGAAAGTATAATTACATGCAATTCAACGTCTGGTTTCCAGGCAATGCTAGATCATATAGTTGCTAGCCAGTTAGCCATTGTTCTCTTCTACATAGCTAATGTCACTGAGATTATTTCCCTCCATATAAAGCGATAGAGTGCTGATTCTTCATGTCTATTTGCAGACAACCATAATGGCAGTGGAGTTTGATGGAGGGGTTGTGATTGCTGCTGACTCCCGAACAACAACAGGGTAAGTTAATTTGGATCAAGCAGCTAAATGTATGTATGTATGTATGGCTTCTTGCTGGCTTCCTGATCTAGGTAATAGCAATACTAGTTGGCTGATTAATAAGTTGACCTCTATTCCACAAACATTTTCTTAATGTGCTTTTACAGCCTTGTACAGCCAGTACAGCCTAAAAGTCACCATCCTTCTCTTTTGCATCTCATTGTAGCGCTTACATTGCCAATCGAGTTACTGACAAGTTGACTCCCATTCACGACCACATCTTCTGCTGCCGCTCTGGGTCGGCAGCAGACACACAGGCTGTTGCTGATATAGTCACCTATCAGCTGGGCTTTCACAGGTAACACCCTAGGGCCTAGGTTGTATGATTTAAAATATATACTTTTTTTTATAATTGGTTACTTCAACATTGACAAATACCTCTACACTAAAATAACTCCTCAGGACACAGCAAGTGTGTCTCTCGATACCACTCAAAAAAATTGTCTCGAGCGTGTCTTGATTCTACATTTATTCACCATTAAATATATCTTCTCTGGACCTGCTGAAGTATTGAGCTGGATGAGCCTCCACTTGTGCAAACGGCAGCCAACCTCTTCAAGCAGACGTGCTACAGATACAGAGAGGAGCTGATGGCTGGCATCATTGTGGCTGGCTGGGACAAAAGAAGGGGTGGACAGGTGAGTTTCCAGCATCTGTATTTGGATCATACACTCTAACCACTCTTCCCCCACTGTCTCAAAGAATTGTTATGTGACCCTTCCCTCTTCCCCAGGTGTACACAGTCCCAATGGGAGGTATGATAGTGAGGCAACCAGTGTCAGTAGGGGGTTCTGGCAGCTCCTACATCTATGGCTTCATGGATTCTAACTACAAGCCTGGAATGACCAAGGAAGAGTGCCTTCACTTCTGTACCCAGGGTGAGTAAGGCCAGAGGTTGACAGTCCCGTGTAGTTCAGTTGGTAGAGCATGCAGCGCCAGGGTTGTGGGTTCGATTCCCACGAGGAACCAGTACAAAACGGATATTAAAGTATGCACTCAGTACTGCAGGTCTCTCTGGATAAGAGGAGCTGCTAAATGACTCACTACTGTGAGTCTCTCTGGATAAGAGGAGCTGCTAAATGACTCACTACTGTGAGTCTCTCTGGATAAGAGGAGCTGCTAAATGACTCACTACTGTGAGTCTCTCTGGATAAGAGGAGCTGCTAAATGACTCACTACTGTGAGTCTCTCTGGATAAGAGGAGCTGCTAAATGACTCACTACTGTGAGTCTCTCTGGATAAGAGGAGCTGCTAAATGACTCACTACTGTGAGTCTCTCTGGATAAGAGGAACTGCTAAAAATGTATAAGTGGGGGGTAATTCTGGTCCTGGAGAGCCACAGTGTGTGCAGACTTTTGTTCAAGCCCTGCAGTAACAAAGCTGATTGAAATATGCCTACTAGTGGTGTTCTAAATTGAATACCCTGATTACACCACGAGTTGATTCATTTGAATCAGTTGCGCTTGATCAAATGCCTGCACACACAGCAGCCCCTGTAACCCACCTCTGATCTTCACAATGTCATTCGGTTGTTTCAAATCTCTTCAGCTACTGCTTTTCTAATCTCTGTTCACTCATGAATCATAACCACTGAATTGAAAAATACTTAATGTGTTGGGGAACAGGCTGTGTTGTTAACGTGTCCCTCTCCATTCAGCCCTGGCGCTGGCCATGGAGCGGGACGGTTCTAGTGGAGGAGTGGCCCGTCTGGCAGCCATCACAGAGGAGGGCCTGGAGAGACGGGTTGTTCTGGGAAACCAGCTGCCCAGATTCTCCAACGCCTAGACAAGGAGCGGAGGGAAGTTGCTTTGCAGACAACGACCCCTCCCCCCACACACACACACACACACACACACACACTTTAAGTCCATTCACATAAGCTTTAAACCATTTTGTAAAGTAAGATCGGGTTGTAATAAAAAAATACTGAAACGTAAATACATTTGTTCTCATGTCTGTTCCCTATTTGATATTATTTCCTGGAAATGAAGTGGAACTTCACACGATATGCTATGAAGGATAACAGGAAAAACGTTTCTTACATGTGATAAAACACGGACTGCACAGATAAAAACAGTACAGTTGGGCAGAGAACTCTCTTGGTGATAGTGGATCAGTAGACTGAGAATTGACCTTGGAGCATGTTTGAGAACGAGTGAGTCAGTAAATGAGTAAGGACTGCAATATACTGGAGGCAAGTGTGTGTGTGGTGTGTGTGTGTGTTAGAAACGGGAGACTTGAAAGCGCCCCAGCACACTACAAGGGCATTCATCTGGAATGGAACTAGTTTATTCAGTCCAAGCATGGGGTGTTTTGCCATTTAACCTACAATTTGTCAGAAGAACATTGGAGAGTAGACAAAGATAAAAGGAAAGGTAGCTATGTCTGCACGGATACATTACTGTTTTCACATTAGGCGATGCACTTGCACCCCAAAAAATAGCACATTTCCATGTGTGATCAATTGAAGACTTATTTCACAGTCCATAGCTAGGTTTTCATCCAATTGGTGACAGATTTTCATGCAAATATTCAAAACATATGTAAAGAAAATATGCTGATTTGCCCGTCAGTGGTATTTCCTCCAAACGTACTTGTTGCGGATAAAAGTCAGTGCGATGTAGTGCAAAAAATATATTTTTCTGCACCGAATAAAAATCGCATTTTCAACTCTACGGATAGTTTTGCCACAAACTGATGCATTAAGTAGCAAATGTTCTTGCTCTAGCCAATAGCTCGCAGATATGGAGGTAGGCTAGTCTACATAATGATAGTATTATAGATAAGGGCGAGAATCATTTTATTTGTCAAGCATCGATCATATCTCCAGAATAAGATTATCTTTATTTATTGGAAAGAAGCATCAAGATCACAGTTCACTTTCACCACCCCGTGAATCATCATTTATAGTGGGAGAAACACACCATATCATTGCGTGACTCCCAAGTTTACTTCTATGTGATGGTTATTATATCAATATTTGAGAATAAAGGTGTTTCCACCACCATTTATAGCATAAATGTTACCGACACAAAAAGATCCCACCATGTCGAACTAACTATCTGCAATTATTAAATTGTACTGAAACTACCTGTTTCTATCACGGCTATTTTTATTTATTTATACGGTATGACTTTACTCGCATAAAAACTGGATGGAATCGTGGTTATTGATTTTTTAAAAAATACATGTATTGATCAGATATAATTACAACGTAGATGTAAGGTAATCAAATGAATGGCCTGAATCAAATCCATGGCAATCATACACCTTCTACCTGTACTATAATCTGGTATTTTACAGTATTGTATTGTACTTATGTATTGTAGTGGTCTTGTGTGACTCAGTTAGTAAGAGCATGGCCCAAGCAACACCAGAGTTGTGGGTTTGATTCCCACTGGGGTCACATAGGAAAATGCATGAATTCTCTGTTGGCACTTTGGATAAAAGCGCCTGCTACTTAAATGGCATATACAGTGAGCTACAAAAGTATTGGGACAGTGACACGTTTTCTGTTGTTTTGGCTCTTTACCCCAGCACTTTGGATTTGAAATGATACAATGACTATGAGTGCAGACTGTCAATTTGGGGGAATTTTCATCCATATCAGATGAACCGTTTAGAAATTACAGCACTTTTTGTAAATAAGAATAGAATGTGTTTCTAAACACTTCTACATTAATGTGGATGCTACCATAATTACGGACAGTCCTGAATGAATCGTGATAATGATGAGTGAGAAAGTTACAGACGCACAAATATCATACCCCCAAGACAAGCTAACCTCTCACCATTACAATAACAGGGGAGGTTAGCATTTTGGTATGATATTTGTGGGGTCTGTAACTTTCATTTTTGAAGAGGGCACGTTGATTCCTCTCCTTTGCCAAGTGAGTTGCTTTAAGTTGCAAGAATTCAGGATGTATAATTTCAAAAGATAAGCCATTATTTCAGATAATAAGAAACTTACATTGTGTTGTTGCTCGACAATGTTCAAGTGTTTTCCACACCCTCCGGAGGTCCAAGGTTGTTCAGCTTCAGAGATTGAGACTGAGCCCAGCCCTCCTCCCCCACAGTCTAGCTCCCTGTCACAGAGCAGAGAAGATTTCTGCCACAGGATTCAAAGTCAGCCAAGATGACTCACCACCAACAAGCTCACTCTATTATAAACACGTACAGTATGCAATCAATGTTTGTAAATGCTCCAGTCAAATGCACTCTTACTGATAGAGGTCTGTGTCTGTTGTTTCCTTAATGAAGAAGTGTCTCCTGAGCCCGCCACATCCTACAGCCCTTTTCAGACGCAGAGGTTCTAAAACAAACCCGAAGGACTAGTGAGTAAACCACAGACAATTAGCCTATGACTTAGTAGCCTAAATATATGTTTCACTGGGGCTGTCCTTATGTTTAATTGGTACAACCTCCTATGATTGAGGTAAAGAGTTTGTTTGTTGTTCATTACGTACACACAAGGTCGGCGTGGTCATGGCAGAAGCACCTCCAGCAGGATAGAGAGGTAAAAAAAGGAGGAAGGTTGGGTCTTGGGAAACTAACCTCTCCAGCTGAACTGATGGGCCGGAAGAAGAAGGGGAGGACGGGAGCAGCGCAGGGCAGCCAGGTGGTGCAAACCAGAGTGGCAGCAGTGATGCAGCACATTGGGGACCTCTGCAGGAGACAGAGCTCTATTGATCAGCAAGTGTGAATATCCCTTATTCTACTGGGATGTCTTTGCAGAGTCTCTTTGGAGGATTTGAACAAGCATCCCATCTTGCTCCTGGCGCGAATCCGATGATGTCATTTGTCCTGGCAACTGCTGATCGACAAGCCAAGGGGGGTTGGCAAGGCTCTTGTCTGTCCCATAATGAATTCTGGGGCAATGGGCACACTGCAGAGTAGTAATTGTATTTTTAATATATTTATCCAAAGCAGTTCACATTGTATAAAGGGGAAATAGTTTGTATTGATCAGATTAAGAGTTTGAGGGAAATGTTTTGTATTGTTACATTACATTTGTTCATATTTTACAGCTTAAAAACGATGTACAACACTTGGACAGTTCATTTTATACCGGATAGCCAGGCAATGAAAAAAAAGTGAGGAAATAAATACAGAAAACTTAACATTTTAATTTGCATTCCAAGTGTGACTAGTATGGTCTTGAACTGGGGAGCTTTATATGAGGAAATATATTAGAGAACACAAACGCTAAAGGATTTGCCTTGGCTGCTGTTTTGACAGCGAGCCCATTCCTCTTGTCTGAGAAGGCTTTCAGTTCTCGAAGGGCTGGCGAGGCAGTTTTTGAGGTAGTGAAGTGGGAGACTTGCGGCCTCAGCCTTCGTCTGAGTCCATCTCTTAAAGGACTTTGACCTTGTTCTGTCAAACCCAGACAACCTGACTAGACATTTATTTATTTATGTTTGGCTTTCAAGGGGAATATGCTGTGCGGTAAGCCATTTCCCTCGAAAGCCAAGCATATAAATCCATTCATTATAATGTATAGTCCTGCAAACCCACTGAACTATGTTCAGTTATTAAAATCAGTTATCTTTATCAGCAACTTTCCTTTCTTGGTCACTGTCTTTCTCAAAACAAATTGTATTATGCACATTTCATTTTAAAAAATTGCATGGACCTTTGCTTTAGACTTCAATGTAGGATTGTCCTAATGTCATTATGTAGGCCTACTGTAGTCTATCACTTTGTTTTCACCCGTCCTCCAAGTCTCGATATAAGTTATTTTGTAATTATAGAATGCATGAGTCATTGCTTTCCAAATGATGGGATCAATAATTCCTCGAGCCCATTCTGTCATGATGACATCCAGAAAAAGAAAGTAGCCTAACATAACATATAACAGGATCATTACAGCCCTTACAAAGCCTTCATTTACAAGAGACGCCGACCCTTCATCCCTGCAGCAGTTACGATCGCCTGTGTGACATAAAGACAAACAGTTATACAGTTAATGTACAGTAAATGTTCATGGCACATATCTCCTGTACGCGGTGTCGGTGTTCTTGGCTGCATGATGGTCCTGCAGTCCAACCGCATCAGAGAGATGCAGATGGAACTGCGGGAGCTGCGTCAGTGGACCAGTTTGGTGTGCAGGGGCCTATAGAATTATCTGCGGATGACATCTCGCGCTGCGGGGCAGGCGAGTTCACACATTTAGGCCTACTCCATAGCTTATGGGCTATAGGAAAAAGAAAACACAACTGTAAAACTTTGCTTGATTTGTGAAGTATGTTTTTGAGAACTTATGAGAAGTCAATAAATATTCTTAGGCTATGCTCACTAGGCTATTTCTGATGTTGAACTAAGAAATCAATCAACATGCTTGTTATTAGCCTAATGCTTAAAAAAATAAGGCTGATTATCCACCACACTTTTCAATGGAGTTGAAGTCTGGAACAAAGGATGACAATTAGGCTAGTTGATTGTTTACCACATATCTGAACCATCTGATTTCTCTGAGGTTCACATCTGACATCACATCTGGCATTTGATACAGATATCTGACTCTCACAGACCTACCAAATGGGATGGAATTAGAGGAAGGAGGGAGCGGTGCACTGGTCAGTCTCTTGTAACACACACACACACACACTCACTCACACACACACACACACTCACTCACTCACTCACTCACTCACTCACTATGTTGGCACTGACTACAATACTTTCCAACATTCTTTTGTCTCTAACACACACATACACTTCATGTTTGTTATCTCAGATGAAGATGATTACACTCTGGTGAAATGGGCTTTAGGACAGAGTCTAGGGGAGGGGCTGTAGGTCTCTGGTGAAATGGTCTTTAGGACAGAGTCTAGGGGAGGGGCTGAAGGTCTCTGGTGAAATGGTCTTTAGGACAGAGTCTAGGGGAGGGGCTGAAGGTCTCTGGTGAAATGGTCTTTAGGACAGAGTCTAGGGGAGGGGCTGAAGGTCTCTGGTGAAATGGTCTTTAGGACAGAGTCTAGGGGAGGGGCTGAAGGTCTCTGGTGAAATGGTCTTTAGGACAGAGTCTAGGGGAGGGGCTGAAGGTCTCTGGTGAAATGGGCTTTAGGACAGAGTCTAGGGGAGGGGCTGTAGGTCTCTGGCGAATGGGCTTTAGGACAGAGTCTAGGGGAGGGGCTGAAGGTCTCTGGTGAAATGGTCTTTAGGACAGAGTCTAGGGGAGGGTCTGCAGGTCTTTGGAGAAACGGTCACCGTGGTAACTGAAAGGACTTACTTCATCTACAGTCAGATAGCCTATTGAAACATAGACATATTGTCATCTCTTGAGAGTATGTCAAGATCCCCTCTATACCATCGCTTTGTTTGTGTACAGGTGCTGTATAGACACCAAATGAACTGTGGGTCATGTGATCAAGCAGCGTCTACATGGTATCGAAACCAGCATGATGACGTGCATACAGAGCATGCCCAGCAACATCACTGTGGCCCAAAACACCTGCTACACAGCCGGTGAGTCTTCCCCACCCCAGCCAGTGTGTGTTGCAAACGGAATTCAAATGAATTACTTAGAATACGGAACACAATTCCTGCACTACTGCACCCAGTGCTGAAGTTCCTGGTGTTTCTCCCACAGGTGTCCATTACCTGGAGCCTGGATCCACTCTGGAACTCTGCATTCCCAGGAAATCTGCTGGACTCGACCTCAAGCCTCACACCACTTTCCTTGGCACTGAGTGATGATCTAACACAAAACCATTTCCCTCCACAACCCTACAATCCATTCCCTCAGTATCTATTACCCAACATGTTGACCTACTGCGCTGTGTTACCTCATATTTTATGAACTCTTATCAATGTAAAATGTCTGCACGTATTAAGCCGGCAGTATTTTCCTCTCAGCGTTCGTGGTAGTATCCCAGATACAGAAATGTTACCAAATATCACAAAATTGACCAGAAGCCTACTTCAATATTGAAAAGTGCACGGATGTGATGTTTGAATTCCATGATTGAAAATATATAGATATTAAATAATCAAACTAAATATTATACAGTACTACAGTGTACAGAATCATTGTACATTTCCCTCTGTTAAATTCGACTTTCTCAGTTTGTAATCCTTGGAAGACTGATATATGAGCCAACAGGGACCTCTTGTGGTCAATTCATTAGTGACTATGGTACGTTGTAGTCAATGGTTCTGGAACATTTGAGGTGCCGGTACTCAGCTCCGGTGAGCTCCTGCCCAAATCAAGCACGGATTATTTCGTCATGTAAATGATTCATGACGTCACTCGCGCAAAACTATAAAAGCTGAGCCAGCCACGCTATGACAAACCAGGAGTTAACCACGCCCTCTTCCTTCCCGCTATCTGCATTGCCTTCTCCTCTCATCCCATGAGATGCATGGATGGATAGAAAAGAGCAGAAGCTCTGAGATAGCCAATCAGGCTCCAGTCCTACCTACCTACCTAACCTATCACCTATCACCTAATCGATATAGCGTGAAATACCGGTCATCAAAATGCCCAGAAAACACACCTCCTCAGCCCAACCAGGCGTAGAAGGCTTGGGGGTAGCAGCAGTGGTGTAAAGTACTTAAGTAAAAATAATTTAAAGTACTACTTAAGTCGTTTTTTGTGGTATCTGTACTTTACGTTCCTATTTATATTTGTGACTACTTTTACTTCACTACATCCCTAAAGAAAATAATGTATTTTTTACTCCATACATTTTCCCTGGCACCCAAAAGTACTCATTATATTTTGAATGCTTAGCAGGACAGGAAAATGGTCCAATCCACTGCACTTATCAAGGAAACAAACCTGGTCAACCCTACTGCCTACAGACCTGGTGGACTCACTAAACACAAATGGTTGGTTTGTAAATTATGTCTGAGTGTTGGAGTGTCCCCCAGGCTATCAAAACAAATAAACATTGTGCCATCTCATCTGGTTTGCTTAATATAAGTCATTTGAAATTATTTATACTTTTACTTTTGATACTTAAGTATATTTTAGCAATGACATTTACTTTTGATACTTAAGTATATTTTAAACGAAATACTTTTAGAGTTTTACTAAAGTAGAATTTTACTGGGTGACTTTCACTTCTACTTGAGTCATTTTCTATTAAGGTTTCTTTTCAAGCATGACAATTGGGTACTTTTCCACCACTGGGCCATTAGTTGACTAGGTTAAACATGTCACATTAGTCTGTAAATTGCTTTTTGGACTGCAATACTCATTGGCAAGTCTTCTAAATAAGCATGATGGCTTTTAATTTTGACAACTTTCTCATGTTATTGTTCAATAGTTATACTATAGTTTTGTTTTAAGGCTATCCATTAGGAATCAATGAGCTAGGCTATTATACACACAAATTATTTAGGGTTAGGATTAGGAATCAATGAGCTAGGCTATTATACACACAAATCATTTAGGATTAGGGTTAGGAAATAATGAGCTAGGCTATTATACACACAAATTATTTAGGGTTAGGATTAGGAATTAATGACTAGGCTATTATACACACAAATCATTTAGGATTAGGATTAGGTTTAGGAATTAATGAGCTAGGCTATTATACACACAAATTATTTAGGGTTAGGATTAGGATTAGGGTTAGGAATTAATGAGCTAGGCTATTATACACACAAATTATTTAGGGTTAGGATTAGGGTTAGGATTAGGAATTAATGAGATAGGCTATTATACACACAAATAATTCATTTGGTGCAGGCAACTGTGTTGTAGTAGGCTATTGACACAGCTCAGACTATCATGTATGATGGAATATTCAGAAAAAGGGCTATCTAATTTTTAAAATGAGAAATACATGTAAGTCCATCAAAGTCTGAGCTATGTTAATAAATAGCGTACAACACATTTGATGGTTGGTAAAACCAAAGTTCCAGAAGGACATAAACCTGGCCCATGTAATGTGTATCTCAGTGGTATAACACAGACTGTTTATAGCCCCTAGCACAGGGCATGGGCATCATCGACTGTAGGAGTAGCATAGCGTCATTACTGTATGGCATCCTGTTGTTGTTTACGGTCACAATGACTGTAATAATGTCTGTAATACTTTACAGTGACGTGTCTGACTAATACACTGTTTTAGTCACTTCATGTAGGCGAGGAAGTGTGGCCAAAAGGGTCAGCCAGTGAAAATAGAAAGTCTCCTCTTCCTCTCCCCTGGCCGTATCAGAGCGCTGTAACCTTTATTGTGTGGTAGGGTCAGCTTGGACACTTAATAACAATCCACTCCAGGGTGAAGCAGCACCACGCCCTCTCTCGCCAAGTTCCCATAAACAGACCTGATTAACATAATACAAAAATCCCCGTCATAATCGTTCAGTTTAAGCTAGAGATATCTAGCGAAAATCGGTCTTCTCACAAAAACATCTGTCGTGTCTGAACGGTACCGTCGATGTGCCAACTTCCGTTAGTAGCGTCCGGGCTACAAACTTAAACTGACCCCACTGTAGAAAGGGGAGATTCACAAGAACACGATGGTGTTCTCTGTTGTGCTCTACAACCCCCACAATAACCACGGGACCCGTCTGAGGGTAACCGGTACCCGGTAAAAACGTGGAAGTATGGAGGTAGTTTTGTGCCTCCCCAAATAAAGGAGTTAAATATGTGTACAAAATTTATATTTCTTGTGCTTTCTTATGTAACCTAGATATATGACAGACACTTCAAAACATTATTCCTTATGATTTTCTCACTGTCTTTTTGCCATTTTGAATATGTTATTCAATGCATTTCTATGGGCTATAGTAGTAAATGTGAAATTTGATCAAACATTTTTTATATAATCTTAAAACAATTCCGTATGTCAGTTTAGCCCCCCCCCCCCAATGGCTTAGAATCTTAAGAATTAAGGCAACACTAATGACTTAAGGCAACACTAATGACTTAAGGCAACACTAATAACTTGTCAAATGTATCCAATAGAATGCCCTGCCAAGAGAGGATTTACAAGAGGCAACCAGTTGCTTACAGGAAAAGTACAGTTGCTTAATAACAGGGGGAGGAAAGGGCTAGCAGAGGTGGTAGAGATATAGATTAGAAAGGTGAGCATTGAATGGAGTGAGTGAGAGATTGTCCCACTGACAAAAATGTGTTGGTCTTGTATTTCCATGGTTTCCAGGCGGAGCGATCACCCTGACCTAGATAGTGTTCAAAGGCAGATACAGTTGAAGTTGGAAGTTTACATACACCTTAGCCAAATACATTTAAACTCAGTTTTTCACAATTCCTGACATTTAATCCTAGTAAAAATTATCTGTTTTAGGTCAGTTAGGATCACCACTTTATTTTAAGAATGTGAAATGTCAGAATAATAGTAGAGAGAATGAATTATTTCAGCTTTTATTTCTTTCATCACATTCCCAGTGGGTCAGATGTTTACATACGCTCAATTAGTATTTGATTGGCATTGCTTTTAAATTGTTTAACTTGGGTCAAACATTTCGGGTAGCCTTCCACAAGCTTCTCACAATAAGTTGGGTGAATTTTGGCCCATTCCTCCTGACAGAGCTGGTGTAACTGAGTCAGGTTTGTAGGCCTCCTTGCTCGCACACACTTTTTCAGTTCTGCCCACCAATTTTCTATGGGATTGAGGTCAGGGCTTTGTGATGGCCACTCCAATACCTTGACTTTGTTGTCCTTAAGCCATTTTGCCACAACTTTGAAAGTATGCTTGGGGTCATTGTCCATTTGGAAGATCCATTTGTGACCAAGCTTTAACTTCCTGACTCATGTCTTGAGATGTTGCTTCAATATATCCACATAATTTTCCTGCCTCATGATACCATCTATTTTGTGAAGTGCACCAGTCCCTCCTGCAGCAAAGCACCCCCACAACATGATGTTGCCACCCCTGTGCTTCACAGTTGGGATTGTGTTCTTCGGCTTGCAAGCTTCCCAATTTTTCCTCCAAACATAACGATGGTCATTATGGCCAAACAGTTCTATTTTTGTTTCATCAGACCAAAGGACATTTCTACAAAAAGTACGATCTTTGTCCACATGTGCAGTTGCAAACCGTAGTCTGGCTTTTTTATGGCGGTTTTGGAGCAGTGGCTTCTTCCTTGCTGAGCGGCCTTTCAGGTTATGTCGATATAGGACTTGTTTCACTGTGGATATAGATACTTTTGTACATGTTTCCTCCAGAATCTTCACACAGTCCTTTGCTGTTGTTCTGATTTGCACTTTTCGCACCAATGTACGTTCATCTCTAGGAGACAGAACGCGTCTCCTTCCTGAGCGGTATGACGGCTGTGTGGTCCCATGGTGTTTATACTTGCGTACTATTGTTTGTACAAATGAACGTGTTATCTTCAAGCATTTGGAAATTGCTCCCAAGGATGAACCAGACTTGTGGAGGTCTACAATTTTTTTTCTGAGGTCTTGGCTGATTTCTTTTGATTTTCCCATCATGTCAAGCATAGAGGCACTGATTTTAAAGGTAGGCCTTGAAATACATCCACAGGTACACCTCCAATTGACTCAAATTATGTCAATTAGCCTATCAGAAGCTTCTGAAGCCATGACATCATTTTCTGGAATTTTCCAAGCTGTTTAAAGGCACAGTCAACTTAGTGTATGTAAACTTCTGACCCACTGGAATTGTGATACAGTGAATTATAAGTGAAATAACCTGTCTGTAAACAATTGTTGGAAAAATGACACGTGTCATGCACAAAGTAGATGTCCTAACCGACTTGCCAAAACTATAGTTTGTTAACAAGAAATGTGTGGAGTGGTTGAAAAATGTGTTTTAATGACTCCAACCTAAGTGTGTGTAAACTTCCCACCATTTACACTGCCAGGATGAACACACAGGTATTATTTATATCCTGCAACATAGCAGAAATGAATACAATGGAACAGGGTGAAGAGTCCCTAACCACAACACACACACACACACACACACACACACACACACACACACACACACACACACACACACACACACACACACACACACACACACACACACACACACACACACACTAGCACTGAAAACCTCTCTGAGACTGCAACCAATAGCTATAGCATAATATGGGTTCGTGTCCGGCCCACTGTAGGTCTGAATAGCGATGCCTAAAGAAAACTCCAGAGGGCACTGTAAACTTGGGTCAGGAAGGTCATACCATATCTTGCCTCCCAGGTTCTTTGCTAGTCTCTACAGCTGTAAGTGAGATTTCAGCTGAGGAATGTTTCTACTATGTTTATGAAGCAAAGTGAAGTCCACAGAGATGATGGGAAAGGAAACAAATGAGATCTATTGTGGTCTTTATATTGGATTTGTATCTAATTGTGTATTTGCAAAGCATGAATGCATGAAAGCATGGCTTCTACAACTGTATTTTTGTGACCGAGCCATATCAAACCCATAATGCTCTCTTCCTCTGCTTCTGCTTGGTTTTTTATTGAACCATTTCTCAGGCTCCCCGCTGCCTTGGGCTTAGTGTTGCTTTAAGGCAGGAGGGCAGGAATACAGAGTAATCCTGAGAGAACAGGGAGGACGAGGCTGTGAAATGAAATCTTTCTCTTACCTCTGTCAGACTACAAACCTTCTGTCACAGAGAGAGAGAGAGAGAGAGAGAGAGAGAGAGAGAGAGAGAGAGAGAGGAGAGAGAGAGAGAGAGAGAGAGCGAAAGAGAGAGAGAGAGAGAAAGAAAGAAATTAGGCTGAAATTAGGACATGTTTAGCTGTAAGAGGAGGTGTTGTTATGGTCAGTGCGGATTTGTTGATTTATCTCCGTAACTACAGGCGCAGCAGTTGTGTTGTTGTTTGTCCCTCTCCCTTTCTCTCTACTCAGGATGCGGTTCAAGGAGAGGAACCCAACACTCTCTGACCACAGACCACATGACCTTGTTTACACTGAAACAGACTTAGTGTCTATCTGTCAGTCTCCGTCTCATTCCCTACTATACATCTGAGCTATGGCGCTTCTATTTCGCCCCACTAAACGCGCCACCGTTACAAACTATTGCCCGATTGTTTGGTTTCAGTATTCCCACCCAGGACTCTATCCTTTCTGTATTCCCCTCCACACTCTCATCCTTTCTGATATCGCACATCTGAGTCTCTCCCTAAATCCTAATAACTCAGAAGCAGCAATAATTTATGGATTTCAACATGCTGGGAGTCTAAGCTCCAGTACTTCAGGGACTGTGTTTATTTCTGTAAACTGCACGCTGGTAAGATCCCCAATAAAGATTCACATCACATCCTGGGAGAAAAACTGTAGACACAGAATCCCAGATAGCCAGTGGGGGATTGGTTGTGATGGAGATTTCATTCATAATTGATCAGCGCTAATTAGGGAGCTGGTCCTTTGTTGAGAAGATGCTAATTATACATGCAAATTAGCAAATCAGCAATTACCCGAGTCTACATTTGGAACAGGAACAAAAGCTAAACTTAGAAATGGGACTGGCTAAATCTAAGGATGAAAGCACAACCATAAACAGACACTCGTATACAGACCCAGAGACCAAACATTGAACAAAATTCAAGCTCAGAATTGCTCATGTACATTGCAATGGCTTCGTAATCCAAACAATCGGTTTCCCCAATGGTTAAGAGTTGGGACATTAGAATGAGCTTGAGATTACATGCTGCTTTGCCAAAACCAGTCATGGGCAATGGGTCTGGAAACTGTGATCGACACAATCACTCACTACGGTACATTTTCCAACCTGACATCAAAAGTCAGAGAGCAGGAAACACATTGAACCATTTAATACTCAAACGAGGTTGACAAACTGGTGGGCAGATGTCTGTTAACGAGAGGTTGTGGTGCGGTCAGTGCTCTAAAAGTGAGATCAAACAATTCAGGACAATGAGCTCAACTCTACTCTTGTCTACTGGAATATGGCACAGCCCCTCCACATAGCACACATGAGTTGAAGCAAAGCATTTTGAGTCAGTATAAAACAAAAGGTTCTCTACGTCGTGTGATGTACCCGTCCACCTCAGCCTACGTGTGAGAGGCACCACAGATGAGCAACACTCCAGTCAGTGGGTGTATTTGGTCCCTCAGGCCATTTAGGAAGACAGGTTGTGTGAAGAGGACTCTTATGTTCTGTCAGAGAGAGATGAGTATGGTGGTTACACCACTCCGGTTCCACACAATTAGTCCCTGTATTACCACCACCCCCAGATACTAATTCCTGGATCCGTCATGCTTCATGGCTCTTGTTGCTCGTCATCTACCACAGCGGTATAGATTGTTATAGATTGGTTTCAACATGGAGACAGACAGTCTTTATCAGTCTTTATTTATCTGAGAAGGCTCATCTGGACCAGTGGTCAGATGGTCAAGCAGCAAGGCCACGTATCGTTATGGAACCTTGGGCCTCTCAAACCACCCAGCCGCTTAAACCGCTTCCCTGTACTTTTCCTGTCATCTTCAAGTGACCAGGTTCAAAAATGCACATCTATTTTTAACTACGGGCAGATGCTGCAGTGTGTCCAGTTGTGCATCTGACCTTTGTTTGCTAAGACCTGGAGAAAAGAGCTCTCTGCAGCTTTAGCTAATTCACTGGGTTCAATCCGGAGGAGAATCTACAGGCAGAAAAGACAAAGTCTTAGTTCTTTTCTACCCCTTCAACATCTCAAAGCAAACAAAGACTTATGAAAGTCCATCTTTTTCAGAATGAGCTGTTTTTTTTTGTCAGTTGTGTGAACAATCAATCTCATGTTTAAAGACAACAATTACTTAAAAGGACTACTTTGAATGTCTTAGCTGTCTACAGACACACAGACAGAGGCGAATGAATACCTGTGTCGAATTATACAGAGAAACTCCCCTGTCATTATAAAGCAGTTCCTCACCCTGCAGGGGTGAGGCGAGTGTGTGACTGGCAGGGGGTCTATAATCGATCTTTATACCTGCTACAGGAAGCTGGGGGGCAAAACTAAATAATGATTACTTGTGGAGCTTGAACTCTAAAGGGGATTTTCAGTTAGTGAATGACAGGGGAAAATATTGTTGCAAGACCTAAACATAAAGACATGCTTGACACAATTAGAATAATATTTGTTTTCAATATAAGGACAATTATAGTCTGTATTGTCTGTGGGGTAGACAGCTTAGAAAATATGTCAGTTGTGAGTGAGTGTGGGATTTGCGGGGATGTAGAAGTGTGAGGTGATGTGTGTGTGGTATATGAATAAGGTGGTAGTGATTAAGCTGAACAGCCTCCATGCCACTGAATGGCCAACAGTGTAAAGACCGCTACACGCTTTTACGCAAATGGAGCGTCGTTTTCTATGTTGTTCGACGCGCTTTTGTGCGGCTCAAGTTTTGGAAATGGGCCGTATATGACGGTCCGTCGCTCGGTTCGCGTAGGGCCTGTACGTGGTTGTATACGAATCAGTGAGAGACAGGACATGACAGAGAACAGATGAACAGACGTGGGCCTGTGTCATTTGTGAATGTTGGGTGAGGTTTGCAGTGTAAAACAGAGGCGAAAAGAGGAAAAGAGGCACGCACGCACACGCACACACGCACGCGCGCACACACACACACACACGCACACACGCACACACACACGCACACACACACACACACACGCACACACACACGCACACACACACACACACTGCATCCTTGGGGAGTTGAGGTCCTTAATGGTATAAGAGGCTCAATTAGATAAATGAACACACAGTTATTACTGTCAGTTATGGTAGTCATTCAAATGGTGTTTTGGGGTAATGTTGGGAGAAGGCAGAGGTCTGGGAATGTAGAAGAAGCGAGGAAAAAGCCAGGGATAATTGGTAGAATAATATTGTGACAGCGTGTTTGATGAATGAGCCTTCTAATTTCCCAAACCACAAGGGAAATGAGTGATGGAGAATGGGAGAAACTCTTGTCAGCAGAGACCACAGTGCTCCAGGTACCTCAGTCAGAGCAGGGACTTAATGTCACTTCATAAAACAACAACTAAGCTAACTTCAATTCTTGCCTACATGTCAGTGCAACCAGGCCCCTAGCACCTAGCGCCTAGCCCCTATCACCTAGCCCCTAGCACCTAGCACCTAGCACAGATAGGGGTTCCTTAAAATGAGCCCAAACAGACCAAAACTGTCCCCCTGTATCACCCTCTCAGGCACACGTGACCCGCTAACTACCCTCATCATACCCTCTGCATGTTTACCACTAGTAGAAAAGAGCCCGGGGGGAGGGGTCGGGTGCTAGTTACAGAGGTGAGCGGAGAAACCTGCCTTTCATTACCAGCAGAGAGCAGGACCAGGGGTTCAAGGAGAGGGTAGGCTCTGTTCTCTGTTACATACACATTTCTGTCTGATCGCGCGCACGCACACACGCACACACACACACACACACACACACACACACACACACACACACACACACACACACACACACACACACACACACACACACACACACACACACACACACACACACACACACACACACACACACACAGCGGTCTTGTGAGGTTCTCATTATACACTACAAAGTGAATGCATGCATATTCTGTCTGTAATGTGGAAATAAACAGAGAAAGGATGAGGTAGTTACCCTCCCTCCATTTTACCGAGGCATCCACAGGATGATTTGCTGCAGCCATTTTGTGTAACAGCACCCTCCATTATCCTCAAAAGTTCCCCAAACATAACAAATCGACTTTTCAGAATGTCATAACGAATCTCATGAACCGGTAGTTACTGAAATGTATTGAAATGACTACATTGTAATTTGAGAGGACACACTACTGAGGATATTGAGTGTGTTTGGCTGCGTTTCATTACAGACTGAACTACTCCAGTAGCTTTCCCCAGACATGCTTCTTTTACTTTGTCCACTGATCTCCAGGAGGAATTCAGGGCTCCCCTAACCAACAACACACACACACACGTACGCAAGCACACACAAGCACACACACAACAAAACATGCATATTGCCACCAGATGCTGGATAAATCAAAACCATATGCCCTGTCCTCAAGGTTCTAAGTATGTACATTGTGAACAATGATACAGGGATTCAAAGAAAGAAAAAAACCACACACGCACACACACAAACTCTTGAGTGCCCTGCAGACCGTCACAATGGGAGTTTCCATAAAGCATGCTGGCGGTTTGTAGAACAGGTCAGTATTGAGCATGAGTGAGCATGTGTTTTCAGTCTAATGAGTGATTATGAGGGGCTGTAAATCATCCACACGGGCCTGAAGGGAAAAGGAGGTGAGGGGGGCTCGGCGAGAGGTATTGGAGGGGGGAGGGGAGTTGGGGGGGATCTAAGCCCAGGTGGGGAGATCCCATTCAGCTACAAATTCACTGTAAATGGGTCTTATCAGATGCATAAATCACTGATAATAGCTCTTTTAAGTTGTCTTATTTGGACAAATGTATGTGTTTTCTAGGTCAGTCAACTGTCTGAAACAGAGGTAGGACCTAGAAATGATTACTTGGACAGAACACAAACAAACTAGATTGAATACTGATCGGTATCATCGTTCCACTAATTCTGACACAATCTGTCGAATCGGTCATCGATTGGGCAATTCTCCGAAGAGCCAGACGCCCAGACCTGCTTGAGGACAAATAACAGTTATTTATGGATGAGGTGGTCTAGAGACCAGACCACAATAGTAAAGATCCCAAACCCAGATAGGATAGAGTAAACCAGGATAGGACAAGGACCAGATCAAGACCCTGTTAGGGTGAAGGACATTCAGACCACGTAAAGAACCGAGCTTACTGGAGGAGAGAACAGCAGAAGAAAAAGCAGAGAAACCAAGGGGGATTGGCTAAAAGGATTTACGCTTGTGGGGGTCAGAGGTGAGGAGGGGTTGGGTTTAAGATGGGAGATTAAGCTGGGGCCTCAGTGAGAGGTTAAGTGCAAGGCTGACTGGGAAACCGCTCTGGGTGGAGCCGGGTTCAAAGCATTCAAACCCAAGCTTAGGTAAACATTTTGAAAATGTAACGTACATTTAACTCCCCTGCAAAGTATGCAATCTCCCAATCTCGCATACATCCTGGTAAGTAAGAAACATAAGGACAATAGTGCCTTGCTGCAAAGCCTTCAGAATCTCCTCATTTTGGTAGTGGTATAGTGCAAGGACATGACCAACTTCTGTCCTACCCAACTTCCGCCTTTGGAGAAGGTAAAATATAGGAGCTAAGATCCTTTGGAGGTCAGACGTTCTCTCCGAGGGAGGTGTGTATAAGATGGCCGCGCAGAGCCGTGTGAAATGATGTCCTGGGATCAGGGAGTTCAGCTGGAGTTGTATAAGATGGCTGTGCAGAGCCGTGTGAAATGCTGTCCTGGGATCAGGGAGTTCAGCTGGAGTTGTCAGTCATACAGTGGAATTAAACGGCAGAGAAGGGGTTTTAAATTAGAGTGAAGAAATCCCCTTGCCTGACAATTTGGTGAGAATTAAGAGCAGCAGTGGGGCCCTGGCCAAGCTAATCCTTAAAACAGAACTCACCTTGATAAGAAAGCTATGAGAGGTCAGCACTCAGCTAAAGATAATGGGCACATTTCAACATCCCCCCACACACATAAAATACATCACATCACTCCTCTCACCTCAAAGTCATTCTTTCTCACTCTTTTTGGTGGCTTCTTGGAATAACTCGTGTTCTTCCACTTGCTACTCAAGTTTCACGTTTTCTAAGTCATATGTACAGGATACACATAGTATACATCAGTGGTGTAAAGTACTTAAGTAAAAATACTTTAAAGTACTACTCAAGTAGTTTTTTTGGGGGGGGGTATCTGTACTTTGCTTTACTCTTTATATTTTGGACAACTTTTACTTTAACTTCACTACATTCCTTAAGAAAATGATGTACTTTTTACTCCATTCATTTTACTTGACACCTAAAACTACTCCTTACATTTTGAATGCTTAGCAGGACAGGAAAAGAGTCCAATTCACACACTTATCAAGAGAACATCCCTGGTCATCTCTACTGCCCCTGATCTGGTGGACTCACTAAACACAAATGCTTTGTTTGTAAATGATATCTGAGTGTTAGAGTGTGCCCCTGGCTATCCGTAAATTAATCATTTGAAATGATTTACACTTTTACTTTTGATACTTAAGTATATTTGAGCAATTACATTTACTTTTACTGGGTGACTTTCACTTTAACTTGAGTTATTTTCTATTAAAGTATCTTTACTTGTACTCAAGTATGACAATTGGGAACTTTTTCCACCACTGCTCTGCTCTCTGCCTAGAGTATCCCTGATTTACCTCCTCATGTGCATTTTAGCAGTAGGACTATGGTCTCATGAGTCTTCTCATGTGGATAGGCCAAGTGCCCCCAGGGGTCCTAGTACCCCTGGTTGTGAACCACTGGCATACATCGTTCAACCAAATGCTGACTTGCAGGTTCCTTCTTGACAACGCAACAACAATAAGAAATAATACAAGATAAGAACACGAACGTAAAGTAAATGGCTCGGTAGAATAGAATAAACATTTTAGCACAAGTATAATACAGGAAGGCACAATTTATAGTCTAATATTTGTACATGTTTTGGGGGAAGAGGGGATTGTGGTGCTAAATTGTGCAGTATTTAGCAATAATAACAGGAGTTGTGATGTGTGTGTAGCATCAATGTATATGTGTGTGTTAGTGTGTGTAGTGTGTGTGTAGTGTGTGTGTGTGTGTGTGTGTATGTGTGTGTGTGTATGTGTGTATGTGTGTGTGTGTGTGTGTATGTGTGTGTGTGAGTACATGAATGCTAAGGTGCAGAGATTCAGTGCAGGTGGTCAGTCCAGTTCAAGTGTTCAGCAGTCTGATGGGTTGTAGATAGAAACTGTCTCTGAGCCTGTTGGTATCCTTACCCAGAGGTGGCCAGAGAGACCTAGAAGCCTGGGGCTTGAGTTTCAGCACGGCGGGGAGGATGTAGGGTAATGGAAGGCTACACCCCCAGACCCTTCAATTCCTCATTACATGGTTAGGGGAGATCATCCAATAAGGGAGAGAAAGGGACAGGGGATGAGATGGATGGTGTGGATGTGTGGACAGAGGGAACGATAGATAGAGGAAGTTCAGACAGATTGACAGATAAGGGGATGAGGGATATGTGCGTGATGACTATACAAACACACACTGAAGCTTGAGTAAAGACAGACAGACGGAGAGGCTGGCCAGTGTCGTTGTGGACACACAAAAAGCAGACAGACTGGTTGACAGAGAGATGGATGGACACACTGATAATTAAATGGATAAAATCTTGTAACTTTAGTCCTCAATCCCAAGAGGCATTCTCCACGACCTGCTCCTGGCAGTAAGAAGAAGTCTATATGGAACGAAAGTAACCAGACACAGTTCTCAACAACCCCACCACATACACAGATTCTCTTCCTCACACTCAAACATACACACCTGTCTTTCTGCTCGGGCCTCCACCACCCTGGCTCCACACTTGACTGCACGCAGGAATGCAAGGGGAATGACACAATTACTTTAGTGCTGAAACCTGATTGGCCCAGTCTCTTATCTCCTCAACAAAGGCCCTAATGGTTGGGCATTCAGATAGGGGTTAAAGGTCACAAAGACACTGTCAACACCAGAAACCAGAGCTAGCTCAATACCCATCTCTCACACCCACCCACTCACACAGCCCAGGACTGCCTGTGTTGAAAACATCAAATTATAAAACCATTACAAACTGGGACACTACACTTATTGTATTAGTGTGGAGAATTAAGAGCAGGACTTAATGGCAGATTTCAGCAGAAAGACCCTATTTGAAGTGTGCTGGTGTGGTTGGAGAGGGTATTTATTGTTTTACATTGAATAAGGGTCAGAGTTCGGAGGGGTCATCCTCTCATTGTTTATCTCTGTGACACACTTCCTCTGAAACAGCCGAGCGTAGGGCACATTAGGGTCATGGGACCTGGCAATGACTCATCAATAACACAGATAATCAAAACACATACATTCGCTTGAACGCAGTGGGAAAAAAACGACACCCAGAGTAAGAGTTGAGACAGTCTGTGTGAGGAAGCCTGTGGTGATCTCTCTCTGAGCTGTTCTGACTGCTTTGAGGCTGTGGGTCTGGGGATGTGGGTCTGGGGATGTGGCTCTGTGGCTGTGGGTCTGGGGCTGTGGTTGTGGGGCTGTGGGTCTGAGGCTGTGGCTCTGAGGCTGTGGGTCTGGGGCTGTGGTTGTGGGGCTGTGGGTCTGAGGCTGTGGCTCTGAGGCTGTGGGTCTGGGGCTGTGGGTCTGAGGCTGTGGCTCTGAGGCTGTGGGTCTGGGGCTGTGGGTCTGGGGCTGTGGGTCTGAGGCTGTGGGTCTGAGGCTGTGGCTCTGAGGCTGTGGGTCTGGGGCTGTGGTTGTGGGGCTGTGGGTCTGAGGCTGTGGGTCTGGGGCTGTGGCTCTGAGGCTGTGGGTCTGGGGCTGTGGGTCTGGGGCTGTGGGTCTGAGGCTGTGGGTCTGGGGCTGTGGGTCTGGGGCTGTGGCTCTGGGGCTGTGGCTCTGAGGCTGTGGGTCTGGGGCTGTGGCTCTGAGGCTGTGGGTCTGGGGCTGTGGGTCTGGGGCTGTGGGTCTGAGGCTGTGGGTCTGGGGCTGTGGGTCTGGGGCTGTGGCTCTGGGGCTGTGGCTCTGGGGCTGTGGGTCTGGGGCTGTGGGTCTGAGGCTGTGGGTCTGAGGCTGTGGCTCTGGGGCTGTGGCTCTGGGGCTGTGGTTGTGGGGCTGTGGCTCTGGGGCTGTGGCTCTGTGGCTGGGGCTGTGGCTCTGGGGATGTGGCTCTGGGGATGTGGGTCTGAGGATGTGGGTCTGAGGCTGTGGCTCTGAGGCTGTGGGTCTGGGGCTGTGGCTCTGAGGCTGTGGGTCTGGGGCTGTGGGTCTGAGGCTGTGGGTCTGAGGCTGTGGCTCTGAGGCTGTGGGTCTGGGGCTGTGGTTGTGGGGCTGTGGGTCTGAGGCTGTGGGTCTGAGGCTGTGGCTCTGAGGCTGTGGCTCTGAGGCTGTGGGTCTGGGGCTGTGGGTCTGGGGCTGTGGCTCTGAGGCTGTGGGTCTGGGGCTGTGGGTCTGGGGCTGTGGGTCTGAGGCTGTGGGTCTGAGGCTGTGGCTCTGAGGCTGTGGGTCTGGGGCTGTGGGTCTGGGGCTGTGGCTCTGAGGCTGTGGGTCTGGGGCTGTGGGTCTGGGGCTGTGGGTCTGGGGCTGTGGGTCTGAGGCTGTGGGTCTGAGGCTGTGGGTCTGGGGCTGTGGGTCTGGGGCTGTGGCTCTGGGGCTGTGGCTCTGAGGCTGTGGGTCTGGGGCTGTGGCTCTGAGGCTGTGGGTCTGGGGCTGTGGGTCTGAGGCTGTGGGTCTGAGGCTGTGGGTCTGGGGCTGTGGGTCTGGGGCTGTGGCTCTGGGGCTGTGGCTCTGAGGCTGTGGGTCTGGGGCTGTGGGTCTGGGGCTGTGGGTCTGAGGCTGTGGCTCTGGGGCTGTGGCTCTGGGGCTGTGGTTGTGGGGCTGTGGCTCTGTGGCTGGGGCTGTGGCTCTGGGGATGTGGCTCTGGGGATGTGGCTCTGGGGATGTGGGTCTGAGGATGTGGGTCTGAGGCTGTGGTTCTGGGGCTATGGCTCTGGGGCTATGGCTCTGGGGCTGTGGCTCTGGGGCTGTGGCTCTGAGGCTGTGGCTCTGAGGCTGTGGGGCTGTGGCTCTGGGGCTGTGGCTCTGGGGATGTGGGTCTGAGGATGTGGCTCTGAGGATGTGGCTCTGAGGATGTGGCTCTGAGGATGTGGCTCTGGGGCTGTGGCTCTGGGGCTGTGGCTCTGAGGCTGTGGTTGTGGGGCTGTGGCTCTGAGAATGTGGTTGTGGGGCTGTGGCTCTGAGAATGTGGCTCTGAGGCTGTGGGTCTGGGGCTGTGGTTGTGGGGCTGTGGGTCTGAGGCTGTGGGTCTGAGGCTGTGGCTCTGAGGCTGTGGCTCTGAGGCTGTGGGTCTGGGGCTGTGGGTCTGGGGCTGTGGCTCTGAGGCTGTGGGTCTGGGGCTGTGGGTCTGGGGCTGTGGGTCTGAGGCTGTGGGTCTGAGGCTGTGGCTCTGAGGCTGTGGGTCTGGGGCTGTGGTTGTGGGGCTGTGGGTCTGGGGCTGTGGCTCTCAGTCAGTGGGTCTGGGGCCGTGGCTCTGAGGCCGTGGCTCTGGGGCCGTGGCTCTGGGGCCGTGGCTCTGGGGCCGTAGTAGCAGGGGCAGGGTGAGAGCAAAGTAGGGACTATTCCGGTGGACTGAAAGCTGAGGAACAGAGGGGAGAACATCCAGCTAAGTGTCAGAGAACAGAGTCAAGGACAGGCTGAGAGCTCTCAGTGGTTTGGGCTGTCCCTCTTAAGGAAGGAGAGAGGAATGTCCACGAGGGAGTTAAGCTGAAAGTGGTGAGGGTGAGGAGGGGTGTAAGCTCAATCCCCGAACCACATCTCCCCCCTCCACTCCTTCACCGTGGAGAAGGTCACAGTATCTGCAGGGAGGAATGTCTGAAACAAGAGCTGCCAAGGAAACGGATCACCTTAAAACGATTACAGGAGTATGGATATTATACTGTAGGTGAGCGTATGCACTCTGTTTTTGGGATGCTTCACTTAGAATGCACGAGTGTGCGCGCACTTCCATGTGTTTTTCGTTCTGTATTCGTGCGCGTGTTTGCATTAATGTGTGCGCGTTTGAGATCTCTGGAGGGAGTGTGTGTAACATGTCGTTATTATGAGCTCAGTTCGCTGCTAAATGAGGAGTCTCGATGATTGACACCGGTGTGTGTATTTATTGTGACTGAGTACAGATTACACACAGAAAGGATGGGCGAATCAAATCATACATATCTATACATTATATTTTGAAAGGGAATTTTATAAAAGAGGGGTTCCCGTTTTCATAACAGATCCTCAATGTGAAGACCACATTTCCCACAATCCTTTAGTTAACAAGGAACCACACAATATCCCCAAACATGTGAAAATGGTGGCATCTGAAGAGACTTCTGTATGGCAGATCTAACTACATAACCCAGGGAGGGCTTTCTGCTTTATAGAACAGGCATTTTGATATCAGTCCACATAGAAGATCAAATGGCACTCGAGCAAGACGAAAAACTGACCACCTATAATATCAACCAAATAATGAGAGGCCAGACTGGTATTTTTCCTGGTCAAAGTCCCAAGTAAAAATGGTCAGGGACCTCCTTCAGTCTGAGTGTGTGGAAGTGAGCTGCCCAGTCCAGCAGCAACAGGAAGTGGAAATGCCAGCCAGCCATACTCCAAGAGAAACACAGGAAGTAATGTAGCTGCTGACAGGAGGGGTGGAGAGACAGAGAACTGACTAAAAACCCAACTTCTGTCTGTTCAATATATAAAAGTGCTGATACGTCTCAGTCCTGCTCTCCTCCCACACGACTGACCCAGGAGGGTCACACATTGTCACTGAAGAAGATAAGGAAATGAAGGCTTGTATGACTACAGTCTGTTCTGGTCCAAACGCCTACATTACCCATAACACCTGAGGAAAGCCGAGGCCATTTTGAAACCAAAGGAAAAAGTGAGGCCGATTCGAGTCCAAACACACGTTTTCCGGGTCCGCTGAAAAAGGTGTCACCCCTCCACACCACATCATCGTATAATTCCCATGGAGTAATAATCCATGTTGCAGTCTGCCACTGGCGAAATACACCAATAGATAAGCTTTAGTCCTTGGGTTGGCATTGGCACTGACCTGTTCCTCCAATGGTATCACCAGTTTGTTTAGGACCACAGGTAAACACTGAAGCAGTGGAGGCGGAGTGAGGGTGAACTGGCCAGAGAGGCAGTCTGAGAGGCTCCAGCAGCCTATCAAAAGGGGACGATCACACTCTCCCAGAAGTTTGGTTGGGCGCGTAAAACCCGTAACTTCAGATGAGCAAAGAAGTGTAATGGGTCCTCACTGAAAGAGGTTTTGCATAAAGCTAACCTCTTGTATTATTTTCACTGCATCGAGGATCGAGAGCCCAGCAGCCTCCTACCAGCCCTCAGCACCAGGCCTGACTGATCACTTGACTGATCAGTAAGGACAGGTTGCTCAGGATGTAGGGAAGGTCATCTACAGTTAGTTCAACTTGCGGTGCTGTCACTACGCCCAGTCACTGATGGACTTCTAAGAATGGGCCCGGCTGGTGCCAGGGTCGGGGACTGTGTGGTTGTAGCAGGGTGCTGGTTGGATCCATGGGTGTGCGATGTGCTGTGTGCGTGCTGGTGTCTGTGTTGGGTGAGGGTCAGAGGTCAGGGGTCAAGGTGAATGGTGCCGGGGTTAGAAGCGTATGGTGCCAGGGCTCTTGGTCATGGTCAGAGTCTGGATGCTGGACAGGATCTTCCTCTGGTGTCCAGCCAGGGTCACTCCCAGACGCAGCAGGTCCCTGAGGACAAGGACATACTGTTAGATAAACAGACGGACAGAAGGCCTGACAGACAGGCGGACCGACAGACAGACAGACTGAGTGACTGACAGATAGGCGGACAGAGACATAGAGCTACGGTCGTAGAGTGGGACTCAACTTCAAGAGGTTTGTAAGTCAGAGAGACTCATTGTTGCGGGTGTGACCTGTGAACTTACTCAGCAGTGATCTGGGCCAGTAGCTCTACAGAGGTGAAGCCTGCCTGGAGGAAGCTGTCCTCGTAACGCTCCATCTTGATGGCCCTCAGCCACTCCCCTACGGAGCCACACGCTGAGGGGGCCGGGGGGGTCCGCTGGTCCAGCAGGGGGTGGGACGGCCTGGGGACAGGGGACACACACTCTCTCTGTCACCAGCACACCAGGGGCCTCACAGGCATGTAGCCTTGAGGGACAGGCATTTCCACAGAATGGGGGCGGGATCTAAGGCTGCATGAGTGGCAGGGAACAACAATGGCTGTTGGAGGGGGGAAGGGGGTGTGGCCCAAGCTGTGAGTGACAGGTTAGTATTCGGGGTGGGATAGGGGGAGAGAATGGGCACAGTTAGAGTGTGACAGGTCACAGCAGGACAGAGGAGGAGGGACAGTAGGAGGTTAATGTAGACTGACTCTGACAGACAGGACTGTATTCTAGGGATGAAGCAATAGAATAAAGACTGGGCTCTTTTAAGAGTATATTCTCTCCAGCTGGTGAGACAGGCATCTCCTTGTCTTTACCACAGGCTGTGTTCAATCCCACACTGGCCTTCTCTGACTCTCCACACACCCTCCACACCCAGCCCCTTGCCTAGAGATCTGTGCCCACTCACCCTGCACCCTCCTGGGCCACGATCTTCAGCGAAGCGGGGTTGCGGATCAGCTTGTCCAGGGCGCTGACGATGGCGGCGAAGCGAGGGCGGGCCGAGCGCTCCTTCTGCCAGCAGTCCAGCATCAGCTGGTGGAGGTGGGCGGGGCAGTCAGGGGGCGGCGGTAGGCGGTAGTCCTGCTCTATGGCGTTGATCACGTCCTGGTTACTCATGTCCCAGTAGGGCCTCTCCCCGAACGACATGACCTCCCACATGACGATGCCGTAGCTCCAGGCGTCGGAGGCTGAGGTGAACTTCCTGAAGGCGATGGCTTCTGGGGCGGTCCAGCGGATGGGGATCTTACCACCCTGATAGAAGAGAGGACAGGGGGGGGTCAACAACCACACACCATAACCAGATGCACTATGGGATTGGTGTGAAGGAAGAACGGTAAGTCTCACCAGAGAGCTGGTGTAGGTGGGGTCTGAGGAGTTTTCCTGGAGGAAACGGGACAGGCCGAAGTCAGACACCTTACACACCAGGTTACTGTTGACCAGGATGTTGCGGGCGGCCAGGTCTCTGTGGACGTAGCTCATCTCAGACAGGTACTTCATGCCCGAAGCGATGCCACGCAGCATGCCCACCAGCTGGATGGGAGTGAACTGACCATCGTTCAACTACAGAGAGAGAGAGAGAGAGAGATGGGGAAGTTTGAATTGTAGGAGAACAAGTGGAGCGTGTGTGCGTTTGCATTTGTGTGTGTTTATGTGTAATAATAATAATAATAATAATTTGGTGGGGGATTATATTTGTCCTGAGTGTATTTTAACCCCCCCCCTCCAAAAAAAGTGTGAAGTAACACTCCCACTGGAGTTTTTCCCCCCTTACTAGCTCTGACTTTGCTGATATCTACTTTATTGAGGAAAAATGAAATGACTACGACTGTGACATGTGGTTGTCTCACCTCGCTATCTTCAGATGAATGCACTAACTGCTCTGGATAAGAGCGTCTGCTAAATGACTCAAATGTATATTTATGTCCCAACTCCCCCTGGGACACCCCCGGAGAGCAGGGTCACGGCCAAGTTGTGTGTGTGTGTGTGTGTGTGTGTGTGTAAAGGACTCTCGGAGAGACAACGTGACAGGACAATAGATAGACCGACCCTAAGGAAGGAGTCGAGCGCTCCGTTCTCCATGAACTCAGTGAGGATCATGACGGGACAGGAAGCAGTGATGATGCCCTCCAGGTGGATGATGTTGGGGTGCTGGAACTGGCCCATGATGCTGGCCTCCGACAGGAAGTCCCGCCTCTGCTTGTCTGTGTAGCCGCCCTTCAGCGTCTTGATGGCCACATAGTTCTCCTTCTTCCCTGGAACCTTCAGTCTACCCCGACACACCTCCCCAAACTCCCCTACGGCCGAGCCAGGGAAATACACTTTAGGTCAAACATGATACTGCAGCACCATACCAACCAGTCTGTTTACATCATGAAAAACAAAGCGATGAGAGAGACCAACCGGCACCGATGACCTCCTCGATCTTGACAAAGGAAACATCGATCTCCTTGGCAAACTCCCGTATGGCCTCGTTAGGATCCTCGTAAGTGAAGGGGTCAATATAGACCTTGACTCCTGAGGTGAGGAGAGGAGTAGAGGGAGGGTAGGGGGAAGTCAATGACGGAACAGCCAAAGTAACAGACAGACTAAAACATGAAAAACATGACTTTGAAAATAGCTGTATGCAGTATTTCTATGTGTGTGCGTGTGTGCGTGTGTGTGTGTGTATGTGTGTGTGTGTGTACTCACCTTGGCCCAGGAGGTACTGGCCGTTTTTGTCACTCAGCTCTGGGTCCTTCATTCTGCTGTGTCTACTACCGAGAAGAACAGTGTGTGGGAGAGGAAGAGGGGGGGATGAGAGAAAAGGGGCGAGGGGTCGGAGAGAGAGAGAGAGAAAGAGAGAGAGAGAGAGAGAGAGAGAGAGAGAGAGAGAGAGAGAGAGGGGAAGAAAGAGATTGCTAGTCCAGTGACGTAACACCACTGGTTAGGGTGTGTGAGGGTTTCTTAGTGTCACAAACAAGCTCATTTAGTCTCTCTCTCGGTCTCAGAAACAATACATGACTGGTAGATGAAGTAATGCCTTGACCCTGGGCCCTCTACTGTTCTGCACATTCAGGAGCCACTCTGTGTCTGGGCCTGCTGTGATGGAGGGCTCCATTAGTGAGACTTCCTTTGGCCCAGGCCCATCCCAGTAGGACTGTACAGCCCTGTAGCTACTGGACCCCTGCTTCTCTCTCTCTCTGTCTCTCTCTAACTCTCCTCCTGGCCCAAAATAGCAATACTGTTCCACTGTTCCACCCTCATCTGGCGGTAGAACCAGGCCGACAACTGTGAGTGTGAGCGCGTGTGTGTGTGCGTGAGGGTGTACACACTGTGTACTTCTTAGTGTATGCGCAAATACACAATGTGTGTGTATGTGTGTGCACAACTCTGCATGTGTGTGTAGTGTGTGCCCCAAGGTTAGAGCTATTGTTCTCCTGTCCTGTGGAGACAGGGCTGGGACGGCTGCATCCTGTCTACCCCCACTTCTCCACCCTCTCTCTCTCTCTACCTCTCTCTACCCTCTCTCTTTACCTTTCATGCTCTCTCACCCCTTCCCTCCACCCCCCTCTCTCTCTCTCTCTCTACCTCTCTCTCTCCCTCTCTCTACCCCTTTCTCTCTTCACCTTTCCCGCTCTCTCTCACCCCTTCTCTCCAAACCCCCCCAACCTCTCTTTACCTTTCCTGCTCTCTCACCGCTTCCCTCCACCCCCCCTCTTTCTCTCTACCTTTCTCTCTACCTCTCTCTCTCTATTCACCTTTCCCGCTCTCTCTCACCCCTTCTCTCCAACCCCCCCCCCTCTCTCTCTACCTTTCCCACTCTCCCTTTCTCTTTCTCACTCTCTAGTTCCCTACATTCCCAGAACCTTTTTTCAGAGGGCATGTGGAGCTATTTGCTGAAACAATGAAGCCAAGGGAAAGTGTTATCATGAGCGGAATAACTTCTAGCCCCGTAAGCACAAAGTCACAAAGAGAAATGATTTGGCTCTTTGAGAGTTTCGCTCAAATATGACACAGTGTACGAAGGTAACAGTCAGCGGCTGCAAAAAGACAAAAGCATGGCAAATGTTAAGACCCAGATTTCTATTTTAGCTTTTCCCTTTTTGTAAAATTCACATTACAGTATTTCTGTCCCCATCTTGCCCGCTCTCTCTCCCCCTCCCCCAATCCTCCCTCTCTCCCTGGTTCTCACCGTATGCAAAAGACAGCCACAGTGATGACAGTGACAAGCAGCAGCATCCCCATGGCGATAAGGACACCGGTCACCAGAAGCTGGGAAGGAGAGTCATGCCCTGAGACGCAAAGAAAAAAAGGTTGTAACTAAAACAAATGTCTTAACTAATAAACTAATGTTGTAACTATAGAACTAATGTTGTAACTAATGAACTAATGTTGTAACTATAGAACTAATGTTGTAACTAATGAACTAATGTTGTAACTATAGAACTAATGTTGTAACTATAGAACTAATGTTGTAACTATAGAACTAATGTTGTAACTATAGAACTAATGTTGTAACTATAGAACTAATGTTGTAACTATAGAACTAATGTTGTAACTATAAGAACTAATGTTGTAACTATAGAACTAATGTTGTAACTATAGAACTAATGTCGTAACTAATGAACTAATGTCGTAACTAATGAACTAATGTCGTAACTAATGAACTAATGTTGTAACTAATGAACTAATGTTGTAACTAAAACGAATGTCTTAACTAATGAACTAATGTCGTAACTAATGAACTAATGTCGTAACTAATGAACTAATGTAACTAAAACGAATGTCTTAACTAATGAACTAATGTCATAACTAATGAACTAATGTTGTAACTAATGAACTAATGTTGTAACTAATGAACTAATGTTGTAACTAATGAACTAATGTTGTAACTAATGAACTAATGTCGTAACTAATTAACTAATGTTGTAACTAATGAACTAATGTTGTAACTAATGAACTAATGTTGTAACAAATTAACTAATGTCGTAACTAATGAATGAACGTCATAACTAATGAACTAATGTCGTAACTAATGAACTAATGTTGTAACTAATGAACTAATGTTGTAACTAATGAACTAATGTCGTAACTAATGAACTAATGTTGTAACTAATGAACTAATGTCATAACTAATGAACTAATGTCATAACTAATGAACTAATGTCGTAACTAATGAATGAACGTCATAACTAATGAACTAATGTCGTAACTAATGAACTAATGTTGTAACTAAAACTAATGTTGTAACTAATGAACTAACCAATGAACTAATGTCGTAACTAATGAACTAATGTCGTAACTAATGAACTAATGTCGTAACTAATGAACTAATGTTGTAACTAATGAACTAATGTCGTAACTAATGAACTAATGTTGTAACTAATGAACTAATGTTGTAACAAATTAACTAATGTCGTAACTAATGAACTAATGTCGTAACTAATGAACTAATGTCGTAACTAATGAACTAATGTCGTAACTAATGAACTAATGTTGTAACTAATGAACTAATGTTGTAACTAATGAACTAATGTTGTAACTAATGAACTATGTAACTAATGAACTAATGTTGTAACTAAAACGAATGTCTTAACTAATGAACTAATGTCGTAACTAATGAACTAATGTCGTAACTAATGAACTAATGTTGTAACTAATGAACTAATGTCGTAACTAATGAACTAATGTTGTAACTAATGAACTATGTAACTAATGAACTAATGTTGTAACTAAAACGAATGTCTTAACTAATGAACTAATGTCGTAACTAATGAATGAACGTCATAACTAATCAACTAATGTCGTAACTAATGAACTAATGTTGTAACTAAAACTAATGTTGTAACTAATGAACTAACCAATGAACTAATGTCGTAACTAATGAACTAATGTCGTAACGAATGAACTAATGTCATAACTAATGAACTAATGTTGTAACAAATTAACTAATGTCGTAACTAATGAATGAATGTCATAACTAATGAACTAATGTTGTAACTATAGAACTAATGTCGTAACAAATTAACTAATGTCGTAACTAATGAACTAATGTTGTAACTAATGAACGAATGTCGTAACTAATGAACTAATGTCGTAACTAATGAACTAATGTCGTAACAAATTAACTAATGTCATAACTAATGAATGAATGTCATAACTAATGAACTAATGTCGTAACTAATGAACTAATGTCGTAACTAATGAATGAATGTCATAACTAATGAATGAATGTCATAACTAATGAATGAATGTCGTAACTAATGAACTAATGTCGTAACTAATGAACTAATGTCGTAACTAATGAACTAATGTTGTAACTAATGAATGAATGTCATAACTAATGAACTAATGTTGTAACTAATGAACTAATGTTGTAACAAATGAACTAATGTCATAACTAATGAATGAATGTCATAACTAATGAACTAATGTCGTAACTAATGAACTAATGTTGTAACTAATGTCATAACTAATGAATGAATGTCATAACTAATGAACTAATGTTGTAACTATAGAACTAATGTTGTAACTAATGAACTAATGTTGTAAGTAATGAACTAACCAATGAACTAATGTCGTAACTAATGAACTAATGTCGTAACTAATGAACTAATGTCGTAACTAATGAACTAATGTTGTAACAAATGAACTAATGTCGTAACTAATGAACTAATGTCATAACTAATGAATGAATGTCATAACTAATGAACTAATGTCGTAACTAATGAACTAATGTCATAACTAATGAACTAATGTTATAACTAATGAACTAATGTTGTAACTAAAACTAATGTTGTAACTAATGAACTAATGTTGTAACTAATGAACTAATGTTGTAACTAATGAACTAATGTCGTAACTAATGAACTAATGTCATAACTAATGAACTAATGTTGTAACTAATGAACTAATGTTGTAATGAATGAACTAATGTCATAACTAATGAACTAATGTTGTAACTAATTAACAAATGTCTTAACTAATGAACAAATGTTTTAACAAATTAACTACTGTTGTAACTAATGAACTAATGTCTTAACAAATGAACTAATGTCTTAACTAATGAACTAATGTTGTAACTAATGAACTAATGTTGTAACTAATGAATGTTGTAACTAATGAACTAATGTTGTAACTAAAACTAATGTTGTAACTAATGAACTAATGTGATTTGGCAAATTAACAAGAAGGTGGAAAGAACACACAAAAAAGGTGAAAACCCCCAGAATACTTTGTGAGCCTGGACATGGATAGGCCTCCCTGAAAGAGTGAAGCCTGGGCCTTTCCTTACCATCAGGCATGGTGCGGAAGGAGGCTGCTGGGCTGAAGCTGCCGTAGCCGGCCATGGTGCGAGCCCGGACCTGCACCTCATACTGAGTGGCCCTGCGGAGATCGCTCAGCACCACCTGGTTACTGTCACTCTCCCTGTAGCTACACAACTGCTCCTGCTCCTCACCTCGACGCTCCTGCAGGACGGAGAGAGAGAGAGGGACGGAGAGAGAGCAGGATAGAGGAAGAGAGGGATGGCGGGACGGTGGGAGAACAAAAGCAGATAAGAGCGCCAGGTTGAGCCAGTGGGAGGGAGGTCAGAGTGATGTACACAGATGTAACGGTCGACTCCCTAAGATCTGAGGTGAGTCAGAGCTAGAGTATTTAACAGTGGGAGGACAGAGCGTCTGGTCATCCTCACCGTCTCACAGTAACGTAGCTGGTACTGCAGGATGGTGTAGTGCAGCTGGGCTGGAACTGACCAGTGGAGAGTCAGACTGCTCTCTGTAGAGATACTCTTCCTGATCACAGACACCAGAACTGGAACTGCACTCAGACCAACACAAAGAAACGACATTATAAGATAAAAAAACAACATTCAATCTTCCTCTTCTAACCATACGACCCCAACCACAAACCCTTCTCTCGTCCTCTCTGTGTCTCTCTCTCACCGTCGTGACTGGTTGTGATGTTGACACTGTCGCTGGGTGCCCCCTTGCCGTTGGGCGGGGTGACCCCGTTGAGGGCCTGGATGGAGAAGGTGTATGTAGTGTGAGGCATGAGGCCCCAGACCACCACCCTGCGGCCCAGCAGGCCACGCTGAGAGGGCCGGTAGCTGACACTGTCCCCGCAGGGAGAGCAGGGGCCCCAGGGGGCCCCACACAGAGAACACTCCACAGAGTAGCTCAGGTCAGTCCGGCCACCACTGTCCTGGGGCTCGCTCCACTCTAGGGTCACCGTGGTGTCGTTAATCTGGGTGACGATGCTACGCGGGGCAGAGGGGGGTCCTGAAGGACAGGGGGGAGAGGAGAGGGTCACACACCACCTCATCAGGAAATCACTAATATTTCATCAGACAAAAGTACTAACACATTTTCTATTTGAAGGCACTTTACTGGCCCAATGTGACATAATACGGTTCCTCTGTTTCAGATTTGCATTGTCAATTAAATCGCTTGCATGCTACTCGTCATGTTCCAGATACATTTCCAGCTAGCGTTTGGAGGAGCCACCAGGGACGAGAGGCTGAGGGGGCACAGCAGGAAACAACATTGTGATGCAGAATTGAATTGGTGCTCCAATTACACACGTCTACATTTTAAATTATAATGATCAGCAGCTAAAGATTGTAGTAGGGGGATTGTGATTGCTGCCAGCCAAGCGGAACACAATTGCAATGCCACTCAGCCAGTGTGAATTAGTTCCTGCTAAGGAGACTGTGCCTTGTCATTGAGCCAGTGGCTTGGCCATTTACAGCTTCTGTGATAGTAGTGCTTAGTCAAATCAGCCACAATGCTCTCTGGGAGGTTGGGGTGGCCACAAGTAGGAGGCATTTGTGTACCATCACAACGGCCTACTGTTATTTAGGTTTAATTCACGTCAACATCTAGGATGAGGGGGAAAAACGGCTTGTGATTAGTCAAAACATCTGGAGCGGTCAAATAAATCAACTGTCTGACTTAATTAGGGACAGCTGTAACTTAACCTGTGATTTAATAGGCGAGCAGAGTCTACGGGGAATTCTGTTTGTCCTCGACGGGTTTCAGTCTTCAGACGAGTTTCAGACTGCTGTTCCTTGCGAACTCTTTTCGTGGCCATTCTGAGTGAGCGTGCCCAATGCAAAAGGCCTCCAGTTCACACATCACACGTGGCTGAATTGAAATTCCTGAATCCACACTGAGGTGTCCCTCACGACCCATCAACGCTTCCCTTCCTGGGAGTGACATCCAGGCTCCGCCCCCGCTCTACACCCGTTACAAAGGAACCGCATCTCAATACTCTCAGCCCTGGGACAAAAGGCCACAGAGCAGGTGAGAGGGGCTGAGCACAACACCAGAGAACAGAAATAGAAGAGGGGCAAGGGACAACAAAGGAGGGAGGGCAACAAGTGAAACTCAAGTTGAAAGGGAAAGAAAATAGCGCAGAAACAGAGTATCCGGGGAGAGTAGATAAAGGGTGGAGTATGTATGGGGCGGCAGGGTAGCCTAGTGGTTAGAGCATTGGGCCAGTACACGAAAGGTTGCTAGATCAAATCCCCGAGCTGACAAAGTAAAAAATATGTCGTTCTGCCCCTGAACAAGGCAGTTAGCCCACTGTTCCTAGGCCGTCATTGTAAATAAGAATTTGTTCTTAACTGATGACCTAGTTAAACAAAGGTTAAATAAAAAATAAAACAATACATCAAACATGTGGTTTCCATGTGTTGGACGACATTCCACTCGCTCCGTTCCAGCCATTACTATGAGCTGTCCTCCACTGGTGTGTGTTTACTTACTGGTGCAGGGGGTGTCTGGGGTGTCCGAATCAGCGCGGAGGTAACCTGGACGACACTGACACACAGGTGAGCCCGTCACCATAGCATGGCTAAACCCTGGACAGGCATGGCACTGGCCCCCCGAGGCGGACCTAAACTGGCCCACAGGACAGGCTGAGAGGACGAGGGTGAGCGAGAGGGGAGAAGGAAAGTTAGTACGGCCCTGAACGTCGCCACAAACCGTAACATCAGAAACCAACACCACAGGCAGCATAGCGTCCCATCATAGCAGGTCGGGTTGGGAGCCAAAAAGCATATTAAAAAAAAGACAAACAGTACAGGAACGCTCATTAATCATCGCCAAGATACATAAACACAATGAAATGGATGTGAATGCGCTCGCCTCTCCTCTGATCCTTTCGACTCACACGGACACCCGGCTTCAGTGTAAACAGCCCATAAATCAAGCTCGCTCCCTGACGCACTGGGCGTATTCAGCGAGGGGGATCCGGCACAGCGAGTGTGTGTGTGTGTGTGTGCGCATGTGTTATTGTAATATCTGCTCTGTTCACTTTCTGTTTAAATAAACGGCTACAGAAATGAATCAAATACATTACTGGGGATCGTATGTATTCATTTGCGGATATTGAAGGTCTAATTTGAGCTATGTGAGCCCCTGTGAAGTACTGGGTAATAATAACAGACTCCTAAAACATTAGTCATAACACCCACTCAGTATGACAACGAGCCACATCACATCACATACACACACCATCCATGGATAAAGACTTTAACAAACTGCTGCTGCTCTACTTAGGAAAATAACTGAAGTTTTAGTTGTTATCTACTAATTGCAATTTCCCCGTGAGGAACAATAAAGTTGGGTTTTATCGTACTGTATTTTCTGGATCGAATAACACGGTTATGCAAGTCATCAGCAGTAAGGTAGAGCTAGTTTGGGTTGTTCCACTTGTACTGTGTCTATGTTTAATGGGTAGATCAGCGTTTCTGAGAGAAAATCGGCAGTTTAAAAGAACATTTCCTGCGTTTTCTACACATTTTGCCGTAGCTTATGCCGTGTTCTTACGCTATCTGGGTGACTCAAACGATATAACAAAATCAATGGGGGGCCCCATGCCATGACATTTTTTAAAAGTGAGATTCTCTCTGACTGTTGAGTATTTATAGGTGATTGTTCGTACTCAAACATGATCTTATTGAAAAAGATATACCTTCTTTATATTTTCTACATACTTATATCTATTTTTAGTCATTTAAGGTTACACTGACAACATTTTACCCTCCCAAAAATATTGATATTTTTAAACCATATTTCATCATATATATATCATATTTCATCATATATATATCATATTTCATCATATATATCATATTTCCTCATATATATCATATTTCATCATATATATATCATATTTCTTGGAGTGGCGGCAAAGTTTGAGCAGCCGCGGCCCGCCACTGCCAAATGAATATAGGGGAAACACTGTTTACAGGATTAATACAAAGCCGGGTTGTCTAACAGTGGAGGATTTTCCGGCTCCCTGGAGCCGAGTTATCATTAACCAAATAGGGAGGTTAAACAGTTAAGGTGCTAACTCAGCCAGGCAGGAAGCTACATAAAAGCCCCGCGTCAAACCTAATCGCTGAATAAGATGACATCATTACAATTCAAGTGGCCCTGGCCTTCCTTTCCCAGACAGTATAAATAGACGTTCTCTTTGTTATCCGTGTACACGGTGTAACTTTCACCCTCTCTCTCTTTCTCTCTCTCTCTCTCTCTCTCTCTCTTGTGTGTGAAGAGGGCCTTTGAATAGTAGTCCATGTACTATAGAAGTGCATGCTTTAAAAACATGTGCAAACAGGTACCGGACACAAACCATAAGTATCTCCAAAGAATCACAAAAGAATCCGTACAGCGATACTGAGCAGACTACACAATGCATCTTAGTAAAAGGCTTTTTGACAGAAGGTCTGAGGGTCAGAGTTCCCTTAACAGACTCGACCTCAGTGACCAGACGCCAGGGAGCATCGAAGCCGCACAGGGGCAGAGACCGAGAGAAACAAAGACAGACAGAGGGCGGAGAAAGAGAGAGACGGAGACTGAGAAAGACAGAGAAAGAGGGAGAGAGAGACAGAGATAGAGAAAGACCGGCTGCTGGTGGGATGAGAGAGTTTTATAGCTAACAGATAGGCTCCAACCGGGCCACTTAAAGAGCTTTATGACCCCCCCCCCCCCACGACGGCACACTCTCCATACATCAACCCACACACACTGCCTTTAATGACACGCTTTCCTCTTTGGTGGAGAGGGATGCTAAAATAAGAGTACAACCTGCTACATTAAAACGAGAAGACAGCAACAGAAGTTAAACACTGTCCGCTAAATGATATACTTGGCTGTGTGTGTATGCTAATGTCATTGTGCAGACAAGTGCTACTGAGGCGGTAGCATGTGGGAGAGACAAAGTGAGAGAGAGAGAGAGAGAGAGAGAGCGAGAGAGAGGGAGAGGGAGAGAAGAAGAAGTTGAGAGAGTGTTCCCATTCTCCTTAAAGCACAGAGTGTGGAATGTGACCCTATTGTGACCTTGCCTTTACATTTCTCCAGGGGGGGAGTGGGAGACAGGGGTGGAGGCCCGTTTCACACACACACACACACACACACACACACACACACACACTGAAAGAACTAAATAAGAGCACAGTAATTAGCTAGACAGAGGCAACCCACCACCTGCCTGTGGCATTGTGTCTGTGTGATGGTGTGGACACGAGGAAGAGAAGTGTCCCGTACTGTGTGCGTGTGCGTACCAGTGTGTGTGCTGGCGTTAGCTTGGCAGAGCTCTATTACTGCCTTTACGAGCTCTTCTCCAACATTTTCAGTCATCTGCAATGATGCAGAGTGCCTGTAATGACCTGCTGAGTGTGGCTGTTTTGGCCCAAGAGCAACTCCCTGTCAGAGCAGCAAAAGACTGTATCTAACCACTGAAATGGAGGATAGAACATAAGAACATTCCAGTTGAGTCATTCAGCAGACACTCTTACCCAGAGGGACTTACAGTAGTGAGTGCAGACATTTCCGTACTTTTTTTCTCTTCAAACAAGAGGCTTGAGTAAAACATTTGGCTTTTCATTATACACTATCATTATTTCTGTCCATCTGTTTCTCTCCACCTGTGAATGTGTGTGTGTGTGTGTGTGTGTGTGTGTGTGTACATGGATAATTTGACTCATTAGGAGAGTTGTACCTCCCCAGAGAGAATACTCCCTGCTTCTCTCCGTTGTCAGGTTGGCTTCGATGTACCGGTAATGGAAGATTCTTTACCTGCAACCTCCCTCCTCTCTTTCCCTCCCTCCTCTCTTCCCCTCCCTCCATTCATGGCTGATTCACTGGGTCCGTCTGGCAGCCAGTCGTGACATGTCCTAAGCGCCACCCTCAGCCGCCCAGCCCTGTGACACCGCCCTCACCTCTAACCTATGCCCTGCTCCCCGACCTCCCTCAGTCCCCCCAGGCTTTAACCTGCCCCACCACAACACTCCCGGTTAATACTGCTTCTGTAAGCCTCTTCTCTCCTGTCCCCCCCCTAACCCCCCACCCGGCCGCTTCTCCATTGTTTCATTGTTTAGGCCTCAACTCTGTGTGAGTGTGAAAGGACAGACAGAATAGATTTCCACCTAAACTGATGAGACGGCATACTCCCCTTGCCCCCCCCCCCCCCCCCCCCCCCTTCCTCTCACCTGAACAGCGGCTGTGTCCATCAGCAGGCTCATATCCAGGCAGACAGCCACAGGACGTAGTGGGCTGGCCCACCCACTGGCCGTCCTCTCCACAGAAGAGTTTGGGAGGGCGTGGCCGGGGCCCCTGCTGGGCGGCGTTGTCCACACACACCCCCTGGGCCTCCTGCACCAGGGTGCGGGGCACGGTCTCAGGGAAGGAGGACAGGGAGCTGACCAGGGCGGGACACTTCTTGAAGAACACCCTGACAGACAGCAGGGCCATGCAGGCACCCTGGGCCTGGAAGGCCAGGTAGAAACCCCTCTTAGACAGAGGCCCCAGCCGCAGGGTCTTCACATTGAACTTACGCTCCCCGCCCTTCCTCAGCAGGAAGTCTGCGGCCACTGTGTCCACCTACAAGATGACAGGAGGGAAAGGCAGACGGTCAACACAAACACAGGAAGTAATATCTCTACGTGGTATCCAACATTCCAACAGCCTACTCACATTCCAGTGGATTCCATCCATAACGGGTGTACATGTATATCTGTGTATGTCAGTGTGTGTAGAGCAGGCTGTGTGTGGAACCCAAATTGTTTTCCAAACGTTTCGTTCGGGAACAGAACCATCATTTTTTGGGGTTCCGTTGCACTGTTCCAACCAGAAAAATAAAGTTCTGAACCGGTTCGAGACCCAAAAGTACAGTTTAATATTCCTTTCCTTTTCAAACCTTTGAAATCGTTTTATTTTAATTTTATTTAGCTCGACATTAAATGACTTCCCCAATAAACGCAGAGAGAGAGAGCAACTGGCTATTGAGCGGGTAAGCGATTTAATCTGTAAAGTCGTTAAGAGCTAATTGTATTTCGCCGTAACAACATGGCTTAATCATAATGAAAGACAAACACACAAACTGTGCTGCCAGTCACAATGTAGGGCGTGAGATGCAACTGACATATTTTGCGGGTGGGGAGAGAGGGAGAGAGGATGGGGGAAGCTTGCCTTGCAGCGCCGACCATCTTGTCATGACATGCCTGATCTGAATTAGGCCCACAGAATTATATCTACGGAAGAGCAGCTTCTACGCAGGAACTTTGAAAGTCTTTGAACTTCCCAGTCGGTTTCACGTTGGACCCGAGCTAACAAGCTCGTGTTTTCAGAGCAGCGCTAGAATTTAAGAACAGTTCAGAAATCCAATGTGAAACATGATAACTATAATATCCTTAACTGGCATTGAAAAAGTTCATCCATTCTTATAAACATCTCTCCTTAATTTCCGAATCACGCTTGTAATGTTGTCGTAGGCTACAGTAACCTATGCTTCAGAGGGGAGGGGCAGGTAACCTACAGTACACACACACACACACACACACACACACACACACACACACACACACACACACACACACACACACACACACACCACACACACACACACACACACACACTTCCAGCTGGCAGGCAGGCAGACACTGGAATGACAGAGTGAGGGCTTTGCATAGGCGTTTTGTTTTGCGATTTTTGTGGAACTGGGGAAAAAAATGACGTTATTAACCAGCTCCCATGCTTTAAAAAAGAACGTTTCTGTTCCAAAACAGTATAGATCACTTTCGTTTCTGATTCTGATTCTGTTCCTCAAATACTTTTGTTATTTTCCGGTTTTCGGTTCTGTTCCCTGAACCGGTTCCAACCCTTGGTGTGTATACCTTAGTGTAGAGGTTCTTCATCCATGAGGAATGTGTTGCTGAGTGTTGATGTGTGTGTGTGTGTGTGTGTGTGTGTGTGTGTGTGTGTATACAATAGCTGTGTACCTTAGTATAGGGGTTCTCCATCCATGATGGGTGAGTGGGTGTAGCCTCGTCAGAGTCGGCCTGGTAGTAGAAGAGGTTGAAGGTCTCCTTGCAGCTGCGGTGGTGTGTGACACTGGACGAACACTCGATCATGGTGAAGCGCAGCTCCACGTACACCTGGGACGCTCCCCGCCGCTGGATCAGCCCGCTGCGCAGCCAATGGCTGGACAAGCCGTCCGTCTGGCAGATCTGATTGGTCCTCACACTGTTGTTCTCCTCGTCCAGACCACTCACCTCCTCCCACTGAGAAAATATGTTTAGATAGCACGCCCATCAATGACATTGTCATACAGTGGGTAAACAGATTCTAAACTTATGAGGAATAAAGTGAGGTCAAAGGTAGGATCCAGGATGAGATGGACCTATTTCTACAGACAGACAGACAGAGAGAGAGAGACAGAGACAGAGACAGAGAGAGAGAGAGAGAGAGAGAGGAGAGAGAGAGAGAGAGAGAGAGAGAGAGAGAGAGACTTGGGGGCCAGTCTACGCACCAGAGGGCTGTCACGCGAGTAGATGGTCCATCTGAGATCTGACGTCTCGGTCCTAGTGTTCATCAGGACCTCTGTGAAGACGGACACGAGAGATGTGAGGGGACACACACTGCACGGGAGGACACTTCACACACTTCCAACGGCCGTCGCAGAGATGCACGGACAGACACACTTTCCCGGTGCTCACCGTGATCAACTGACTGAGGCAGTAGAACTGTGTCATTCAGCCGGCTCTAGCTAAACGCTCCGCTTCAATGTAAAGAGGGAGGGAGAGGCGGTTGATTATATAGTCACTACAGAGAGAGGGAGCAACTGAGTCCCGAGCCAAATGGACCCTGCTCCCTTCCTCGCCTTTTAGCGCTGTTTAGCCCTACACCCCTCCCACCCTCCCTCTCCTCCATGTTTGCGGTCAGTGTGCCATACAGGTCTGTCCTAAGCCCCCCCTAAGCCCCCCTTGTTTCTAGCTAAAAAAAGAACCTGCTGAGAAACCTCTCTATTCTCAGAGGGAGGGGGGGGGGGGGCATATGGACTAGCTGTGGGAACAAGGGGATATTCAAAATGCCACATGCGCAACGCAATAGACACATGGATGCACGCGCACACAACAAACTACCCGGAGTAGTCACGGTGCGCACACAAACACACACACACACACACACACACACACACACACACACACACACACACACACACACACACACACTTGTCTTGCGCATACACCTACAGCACCACAACACCCCTCCAGCCGTGGTTACAAATGAATTGATTCTGCGTAATCTCCTGGAGTGTAGGCAGACTGCCAGGTCCCTAACAGCCAAGAACTGTTCTGCTATGATTGAGTAATTCAATACGGACTGGGGCCCGGAACTGGAACAATGCAGAAATGTCACAGGCAAGCGGAGCTGAAATGATTTCTTTTCCTGCGAAAATGCCTCTTCCCCCCCCAGACGTCCCTCGGTAGATTGGCTCTTTGCTGCATTGTGGTCCGCCCATGACTTATTGATGGAATGAGGTTTCCTTCCATCAGAAGCCCAGCGGTGTGTTTTTAGAGTCTGTCCGTCCCTAAGGGGTTTCCTTGCAGGGGTCCTTCTAAGGGGTCAGGCTGTCTGCAGGTAAGACGGTCACATGACCCATCCCCAGCCGTGCCCACATCATCTCCCCACTACCAGGCTTCCTTTGATCTATTAATACACGTCCTCAGTGCACAGTTACTAACTTCGCACTCTTCTGTCTTCCGTTCCTTCTCTCTCTCACCCCACCTTCCCTCTGCCTCGTAAGGGAATTACTTCTATCTATCTTAGTGCACCCTACTCTCTGGCACAGTCTGCTTTTGGAAAGATAGAAAACTTTCATTCTATCACTTGTGTGTTTTCTGGGTCAGCTGCGTTTAGAACAGAACAGAACAGCGCCATGCCATCAATAATTCTGATAGGCTGATATGAAACCGGCAGGTTTGACAGACTGTCATTTACACTGAGGCACAATTGATATAATGCGCCCTTTAACAGTCTCCCCTCCCTGTCTCTGACAAGCCAAACACTTCTCCCTCCCTCTCTATCCATATTGCTCACTCTCTCCATCTCCATTGACAGTCCCTGAGAGCCCTGACATCTCCCTCTCACTCTCTCTCTCCCTCCTGTTTCCCCTCCGTATCTTTACCACTCTCTCTCTCCCATCCTTCCCTGGTAGTAGCAGGCTGCAGAGGGCTGATAAGCACAATCCAACAGCCAGAATTAAGAAATCGACACCCAGGGGGCAAGGAGAGAGGGAGATGAGGGGTGTTAAGGGGGAGCAGGGTCGCTCTCAGCTTTAGACAGGAGTGGAACAAGTGTAAATCCAATGGAGGAATGGGAAGGCATGGTGGTGAGGTGGAGATGGAGGAATGGGAAGGCATGGTGGTGAGGTGGAGATGGAGGAATGGGAAGGCATGGTGGTGAGGTGGAGATGGAGGAATGGGAAGGCATGGTGGTGAGGTGGAGATGGAGGAATGGGAAGGCATGGTGGTGAGGTGGAGATGGAGGAATGGGAAGGCATGGTGGTGAGGTGGAGATGGAGGAATGGGAAGGCATGCTGGTGAGGTGGAGATGGAGGAATGGGAAGGCATGGTGGTGAGGTGGAGATGGAGGAATGGGAAGGCATGGTGGTGAGGTGGAGATGGAGGAATGGGAAGGCATGGTGGTGAGGTGGAGATGGAGGAATGGGAAGGCATGGTGGTGAGGTGGAGATGGAGGAATGGGAAGGCATGGTGGTGAGGTGGAGATGGAGGAATGGGAAGGCATGGTGGTGAGGTGGAGATGGAGGAATGGGAAGGCATGCTGGTGAGGTGGAGATGGAGGAATGGGAAGGCATGGTGGTGAGGTGGAGATGGAGGAATGGGAAGGCATGGTGGTGAGGTGGAGATGGAGGAATGGGAAGGCATGGTGGTGAGGTGGAGATGGAGGAATGGGAAGGCATGGTGGTGAGGTGGAGATGGAGGAATGGGAAGGCATGCTGGTGAGGTGGAGATGGAGGAATGGGAAGGCATGGTGGTGAGGTGGAGATGGAGGAATGGGAAGGCATGCTGGTGAGGTGGAGATGGAGGAATGGGAAGGCATGGTGGTGAGGTGGAGATGGAGGAATGGGAAGGCATGCTGGTGAGGTGGAAATGGAGGAATGGGAAGGCATGGTGGTGAGGTGGAGATGGAGGAATGGGAAGGCATGCTGGTGAGGTGGAGATGGAGGAATGGGAAGGCATGCTGGTGAGGTGGAGATGGAGGAATGGGAAGGCATGCTGGTGAGGTGGAAATGGAGGGTTGAAGAAAACACGATCTCACCCGGTGTTTCCCCATTGTGTGTTCTGCCTCAAGTTCACAGGAAACCAAATTACACACCGTCTTCATGGTGGTAACTGGTGTGCTACTATAAAATGGAGTCACGCGTGCGTGCACACACTGTGCCATTCCTAACCTGCTCCTACTGATGTCCTATGAGGATCAATCATAAGGAGCAGCGGAAACACAACTGTCATCCCCCTCCAGGCACAGCCGGTTACGCTAGCCATGTGAGTACGAGGTGAGTGTGTGGTGAGTATGAGGTGTGTAATCAGTGTTTACCACTGAACTATCATTATGTTTTATGAGACAGGATGCATGTGTCTGTCTGTGTGTTTTTCGACACTGTGTGGACAAAACATTAGGAACACCTGCTCTTTCCATGACAGACTGACCAGGTGAAAGCTATGATCCAGTATTGATGTAATTTGTTAAATCCACTTAAATCAGTGTAGATGAAGGGGAGGAGACAGGTTAAAGAAGGATGTTTAAGCCTTGAGACAATTTAGACATGGATTGTGTATGCGTGCGATTCAGAGGGTGAACGGGCAAGACAAAATATTTAAGTGCCTTTGAACAGGGTATGGTAGTGGTGCCAGGTGCACCGGTTTGTGTCAAAAACTGCAACGTTGCTGGGTTTTTCACGCTCAACAGTTTCCCGTGTCTATCAAGAATGGTCCACCACCCAAAGGACATCCAGCCAACTTGACACAAATGTGCGAAGCATTGGAGTCAACATGGGCCAGGATCCCTGTGGAACGCTTTCGACACCGCGAATTGAGGCCGTTCTAAGGGCAAAATGGGGGTGCAACTCAATATTAGGAAGTGGTTCCTAATGTTATGTTTACTCAGTGTGTATGCATGCACAGACATGTAGTACCGCGCTATATGACAGAGTACACTCTTAGAAAAAAAGGTGCTATCTAGAACCTTAAATGGTTCTTTTGCTGTCCCCATAGCAGAACCCTTTGAAGTTGGGCTGTCCCACAAAAAACAATCTTAGTCGACCGAGAGTTCATGTACTGTAGACACACCCTATGTTTGAATATAATCAACAACATGTTGGCTACTGAGCTTGTCTGATGCTTTAAGCACTGTGATTACAAATGAAGACACACAAATGACTAAAGAGGGAGCCAGAGATGAATATAGCCTAACCAGAAGGAGTAAACCTGTTCCGACCTTCCTCCTCCCGCTGCCTGCTACTGCTGGCCTTTGCCGATTCTGCCATTACACTCCTAAAGTTGCCGGTACCAGCGGTCAGCAACCTTTTCCATTTGGAGTGCCAAGTTATCGTACCATTCCTACTGATCGGCGTGACAGTTTTGATTTTCATATATGCACATTTTTGTGGAACAGTTTCATTTATAATAAAGTCTACATGTCTCAAAATCAATGTCATGTGGTTAATAGAAATTGTATCTAAATGAAAATTATACAAATATAAAAGTAACTTCTATTGCCATGGCCAACATAAACCAACAAATAAAAACATTGCAGCCTGCAGGTAGAAAATATCTTGATAAAATCAAATAAATCACATTGGCTACGCATGGCCTGTCTGCAAGAAACTTGAAACATTGTATCAACTACTTAACTTGGTCTGGCCCAATCATGCTAGCAAACTTGCAACATTGTATAAATATTCTGGGCCCTCAGTTTCCTGCGCCAGCGAGCTCCAGACAAACAGACACAGCTGTAGACTATTTGCTCAAGGGATAAGAAGGAATCAGGTAGGCCTGTTTTATGACGTTTCCACCGGATAGGAGCATGACATTTTCCCCCCCGTTTCATGCTGACAGGTTATGGAAAGGGAGAGAGCTGGAAATATCTGTAGGCTACGTTGAGGAACTATTGTCATTCTCAATGGATGTAAAAACAGACTCTGTTTACTTGCTGTTTGAGGCGAAGAAAAAATGACTGTGAGGAGCTCCACAGTGGTGGCGAGTTAAGACAATCAGAAATACTACCAGATCCCCAAATGGGCACATTTATAAGCTTACGTTTACATGCAGGCCAGGTAGCCTAGACCCACCTCTAAACCAAAACTTTTTTTCTCTTTTCTCACGTGTAGCATAGGTTGTGCGCTCTGCAAACAATGTGTCCACTCCGACAATGACAACGGTAAGACTGGAATAATAATATATTAACAGAAATGACCGTAATCAAACAAACATTGTAGATGATAAATGATGGGAATTAATGGTAAATGTACTACTGGTGAGCCACCCCCGTGGCCTTTGCAATGGATTAGTCCACTGAGACAGGGGTGAATCAGACAGGGGTCTCATGTGCCATACATTTTTTTAAATATATTTGCCACTGCTTGCCTAAAAAAATCTTGGTCGACCAACAGCCTATCAACCAGTCGACTATATTGGGTCAGCCCTAGTTTGAAGAACACTTTTTGGTTGCAGGTAGAACCCTTTTGGGTTCCATGTAGAACCCTTTCTATAGAGGGTTTTAAATGGAACCCAAAAGGGTTCTTGATAATGGAATTTATATGTTTAAGGTAATGTCTAAATGATTCCACCCTGAAAACATATAACTGAGTGATTTTAAGACTAATTCTCGAAATGTGTGTAGGACAAGCTAAGACTTTACTATTTAGTAATGTAAGTGAGACATTCAAGGAAAAGGGAAACTGTTAACAGATAGCTTGTGACAGACAACTTGTGACCACTGTGAAACTGATAACAGGACAGAGGTCTCTCCATGTCACGCCCTGACCTGAGAGAGACATTTTTCTCTGTTTGGTTAGGTCAGGGTGTGGGGTGGGCATTCTATGTTTTCTATTTCTTTGTGTTTAGCCGAGTATGGTTCCTAATCAGAGGCAGCTGTCTATCGTTGTCTCTGATTGGGAATCATATTTAGGCAGCCCTTTTTCCCTCCTTCAGTTGTGGGATCTTGCTTTTGTACAGCTCAGTAAAGCCTGCAGAACGTGACGTTCGTTTCCCTTTGTTTGTTGTTTTGATTTAGTGTTCTGAGTTATAATAAATATTAATCATGAGCACTTACCACGCTGCACCTTGGTCTCCTCTCTACGACGAGCGTCACACCCCTCCCAGGAGGGGAGAAACCGTTAGGCTTGCAGTAGATTATGTAACATGTTGCAGGATATGATAAGCAATGTATGTGTTGGAGAAGACTTGTAAACAGCATTGACAGTGTTAGAGAAGAGGAGGGGCATTTATGTGAGGTATAAAAGGCTATGTGCATTGTATAATTTTCAGAGCTCTCGTGAATAAACATTCTGATTATTGTAAGCTGGGCCTCTGTCTGTTTCATTCAACCAGAATCTTACAAACTCTGGGGTGCAGACTGAGTAGTTTAATTCAAGTTCAGTTTATGAACATTGGGATTGAAAATTCTCGTAACAGTTCTCCTATGGGGACCCATTTTTCTCCGCAATTTCCAATTGGTAGTTACAGTCTTGTCCCATCACTGCAACTCCTGTATGGACTCGGGAGAGGCGACGGTTGAGAGCCATGCGTCCTCCGAATCTCCGAACCAATCGCTTAACACCGAGCACCAATATGTCGGGGGAAACACCGTACAACCGGCGACTGCAGTCAGCTTGCAAGTGCCCGGCCAGCCACAAAGAGTCGCTAGAGCGCAATGGGACAAGGACATCCCGGTTGGCCAAACCCTCTCCTAACCCGGACGATGCTGGGCCAATTGTAAGCCGCATCATGGGTCTCCCAACTACAGCAGGCTGTGACACAGCCTGGGATCGAACCCGGGTCTGTAGTGACGCCTTAAGCACTACGATGCAGTGCCTTAGATCGCTGCGCCACTCGGGAGGCCTCGAAGAACCCTTTTAGAAAAAACATGTCCAAGAGAGTACAGGCCATCCAACAGTAAATGGACGTTATCATTGAGATGGGGCTGACTGAACACACACACACACACACACACACACACACACACACACACACACACACACACACACACACACACACACACACACACGCAAGCAGCCTGCTGCTTTTTGCAGACCAGCAGGTCTTAGACCCCTGCCCAAGAGTGTTCCATATAAGCTGGTGCCATCCTTCATCCTGGCCTTCCACCACCCCAGAGAGCAGGGCCTGGCTGTACAGAAGAGTCTAGGATTCCTACTACCAGCTCTGTCCCCGTAGGCTCCGACCCCATCCACTCCACATAGCAGGTGAATAAACCCAAATGCCTCTGCTCTTTGCATAAGTGACCTTGAATATGACAGCATGACTCCATCGAGTTGGAACACAAACCCTCTCTTTAATCACAGACCGACTTCTTCACTTTCTTCTCTACCTCTCCGCTACTTGCCCTTCCGCTCTCTTGCTTTCTCTCCCTCTCTTTCCCCTCCAGTGGCTCTGGAGTGTGATAGGGAAATTATAGGCCTGTGAGCCTTCGCCCTGCATCGACTACAATTAGACCCCCGCTTTAATTAAGGAAACTCAGAGTGCCAATTACCCCCTATACGCCTAGAGAGAGAGGGAGAGATAGAGTAGGAAAGAGAGAAGGGAAGAGGAACAGCAAAAGGGGGAGGGTAGCTGAGAAGGAGAGGGAGAGAACAGAGATTCAGGTTAGGGTAGGATGGGAGAACATGCGGAGGGGAGAGAGGGAAAGAGCAGGAAAAACAGAGGGCGAGCGGAGAGAAGAGTGGGGAGAAGAGTGGGGAGAAGAGTGGGGAGAAGGTGGGCGGGAGAGTGTTGGACAGGGCTGACCTGGGTTAAGCAGTTATGGGACAGCTGGGAGGGAGAGAGAGACAGAAACAGATGAAGGGAGAAAGGGAGAGAAGAAAAGAGACTAGTGGAAGCTTATCAGGGCATTTTGCCACTAAGACAACGCCTTCCACTATTCATGTGCATGTGAGCATGAGTGTGTGTGTGTGTGTGTTTGTGCAGACCGGCAGTTCTTAGAGTGTGTGTGTTTGTGTGTTTGACGTGGAGTTGAGCCTGTGAGATTAGGTCTCCCCCTCTCCTCTAATCCCACTCCCCTCCTCCCTGCTTCCTGCTCCTCTCCTGATCTGGAGGGAGCTGAGGAGTGATGGACTGGCCACTGACATCCTCACACTGCATTCAGCAGACCTACTGGAGCGAGAGGCCCTCTGAGGAAACAATACACTTCACTCTCTGCTCTTTACAATAAGGGCCCCGTTGTGATAGCGCATGGACCTGTGTGTGTTTACATGAAGCCTGTGTGTGTTTGAGAGGTACATCTATGTCACTGAGCGAACAAAACATTAGGAACACCTTTTCCATGACAAACTGACCAGGTGAATCCAGGTTAAAGCTATGATCCCTTATTGATGTCATCTGTTAAACCTCTTCAATCAGTGTAGATGAAGGGGAGACAGGTTAAAGAAGGATTTTTAAGCCTTGAGACAATTGAGACATGGATTGTGTGTGTGTGCCATTCAGAGGGTGAACGGACAAGACGAAAGATTTAAGTGCCTTTAACCGGGTATGGTAGTAGGTGCCAGGTACACCGGTTTGACTGTGTCAAGAACTGCAACGCTGCTGGGTTTTTCACACTCAATAGTTTCCCGTGTCTATCAAGAGTGGTCCACCACCCAAAGGACACAACTGTGGGAAGCATTGGAGTCAACATGGGCCAGCATCCCTGTTGAACGCTTTTGACACATTGTCCATACCCCGACAAATTGAGGCTGTTCTGAGGGGAAAAGGGAGTGTAACTCAATATTAGGAAGGTGTGCCTAATGTTTTGTACACACAGTGTATATACTGTAAATATATATATATATATATATATAGAGAGAGAGAGAGAGAGAGAGAGAGAGAGAGAGAGAGAGAGAGAGAGAGAGAGAGAGAACGGAGTGAGGAAAGAAAGTGAGAATGAGGGTGTTAATGTTGGACTCCTAGTTGGATGTACTCCTCTTCAGGGATGCATGCCAAACAGGCTGGTCCAGGCAGGTAGATGCTAGGGTCCCTGTGCTCTCCTTCCCTCCCAAGCCACAACCTGATCCAGTGACTGTTGGGAGCAGGCTACTGGCTATTAGAACTGGACAGGGTCACTTTTCTGTGTGGGTATGCAGCCAGAGTTAAATAACACAGCTAGCTGGGAACCAAAATGGCTGACCATAGCAGTGGGGATTAAGTGTCTTAAACCTACCCTCCGAGTCTGGTATTCATTTTGGCTCCGAAATGTGCAGGCTCCAATTGACTCAATCCTCTGAATTTTGGGGTAAAATACGGTGGCTGAAATTCCCGTGCCACAGCAGAAGATAGAGAAGTAGAGACAGCAGCATTTCCACACGACAGACTGCGGTAGTTGTCTCCAGAACGTAGGGAAATATTACCACAACATTTCTGTCACGTTTCAGCTAGCTAATTTACGGAGATTGTTCAGCAGTCGTAATGTTCTGGGTTTGTCTCTCGCTGGTTTGATTTTGAGTCCTTTAGCTAATCTCACACCAAAAGGGGTGATCTGAAAGAGTCCAGGTGACTTCCCACATCTTCCTCCCCTGGCTAACAAAAGACACTGAGCTATTTGTGAGATTAATCTCCATAAAAGCCTAATTAAGTAGAGCTGGAGTGGAACAAAAAGAACTCTCGAGTCCTCACCTCCATCCCTTAGAGAGAACCACCGTGGAACAGCTCGCTACAAGATGGAGTAACCTCGCCGATTACTGAGGGGGAAACAACGGTGTGTTTAGAACAAAGGGTTTAGGATAGAGTCAACCTCCAATTAAAAGGAGTTGTGTTTGTTTGTAATGGTTTCTGTTTAATAACTGATAGGGACTCAGCGGTAACAGGCGTGAGGGCGATGACTCTGTACGTTCAGAAGAATTTGCAAAGAGATTATAAAGATAGTTCGCGAACTCTCCTCATGGGTTGAAGGAAGCACACACTTTGGCTCTGATACAGGTCCGTTTTCAAATTCTGTATAACCTCCGTGCACTTTTAGCATGTTTACCGTCGGTTTGCTTTTCGTGGTTCTTTTTGTCTTTGTAATTCTGCCGTTCAATCTTCCGCCGTTCCGCCCACTACTCTCTCCCCATCCCCACGACTCAATTCGCTGCCTTATAATTATCTCTGGACGAAAAAAAATGTGTTTGCATGCATCTCCATGTCAGTCACACTGAGAGAGTCTCCCTCCCACTGAACACTGGGAAAAATACCAAACAAAAGGTCAACTCTCTCACACACACACACACACACACACACACACACACACACACACACACACACACACACACACTTCTGCAGACGCACTCGAATATGCTCTGACGGAAAATAAGTACACACATCGACTGCGGAACATAATACGACCAACATTTAGTGTCGGGGCTCTCTCCAATATCTGCCTTCTTTAACACATCAAGCTTTTGGGGTCCCCATTGGTTACAGAATAACATTACAGACTACTTCCAACTGTCTATGGTCCTTGTGACATGAAACATGCAGACACACCACACACACGCGCAAACACACACAGGCTCTCAGTGACTAATCCGCAGTGGGAGGTGAACAGCTTGAAGCTGGAAGACAGTCACTCTGAATGGCAGCACAGACTTAGGCTACATCAACCATCCAAAGATCGGCACGTCCAAGCCCAGATACAAGAGAATACTCGCCCTGCATGGGTCTTCTCTTTCATTCTGACTCATCCCCCCTCTTTCTCCCTTTCAGCAGCCAAGGAAAGCCAGACACATTGAGGGGGTACAGGCTTTGGAACAGATTTTGGTAGGTTCCAAAGAGGGAAACGAGACGGAGATATCTCGCATGATGATGGATGAAATGGTGAAACCAGTGTGAACACGTCGTGTACTCTCTCTCTCTCTCTCTCTCTCTCTCTCTCTCTCTCTCTCTCTCTCTCTCTCTCTCTCTCTCTCTCTCTCTCTCTCTCTCTCTCTCTCTCTCTCTCTCTCTCTCTCTCTCTCTCTCTCTCTCTCTCTCTCTCTCTCTCTCTCTCTCTCTCTCTCTCTCTCTCTCTCTCTCTCTCTCTCGCTCTCTCTCTCTCTCTCTCTCTCTCTCTCTCTCTCTCTCTCTCTCTCTCTCTCTCTCTCTCTCTCTCTCTCTCTCTCTCTCTCGTCTGCTCTCTCTCTCTCTCTCTCTCTCTCTCTCTCTCTCTCTCTCTCTCTCTCTCTCTCTCTCTCTCTCTCTCTCTCTCTCTGTCTCTCTCTCTCTCTCTCTGTCTCTCTCTCTCTCTCTCTCTCTCTCTCTCTCTCTCTTGTCTGAGTAGCTGTGTGGTGGGACTGGAAGCCCGCTGCCTGCTGAGCCTCAGTGTCGTTACTGTATATAGGACAGATATTCTGGGGCTCGGGGGAATCACAGCGAGCGCACAGGCATGGGAAGTCCCTCTGTCTCACAGCCAGGTGCTTCTGATTGTCACCTACGACACACGCTCAACACAGACACACACCCTCTCACTTTCTCGTCGGCCCTTTCTCATTTCTACTTGACTTGATAGCAGTCTCTCCCCCTCTCACCCACTGGCAGAAATGACTCTCTCCATAAGTGTCGTTCTTGGTCCCTGTCTTATTTGAAAAAGGCTGTGACCTCATTCCCTGTCCTCTCTCTAGTCGTCCCCATTGTGTCCCCTCTCACAGTGAGTGGTGTGTGGGTGGAGGTGCAGAGGAGAGGACGTGGGTCACCTGCCCCGCTTCTTGCCTGCCTGTCAGCGTGCCACTGACGTTGATGCATGGGTTGGGGGGCTGGTGGTGGTGGACTGGGGGCTGGTGGTGGTGGACTGGGGGGCTGGTGGTGGTGGACTGGGGGGCTGGTGGTGGTGGACTGCGGGGCTTTTTCTATCCCCTCATCAACCCGGACTACCATCCACCTGTCATATTTCCATATGCATCGCATCTCATTTGTGACTAAAGTAGTCTTGATAAGCCAGCCCAGACCCACTCAGGAACCCATCTGTCTAGGCCGAGCCCAGCCAGCGAGGCAACTTCATCAGGCCACGAGAGAAAGAGAGAGAGAGAGAGAGAGAAAGAGTGCTGCTGAAGAGTAGAGGGAAACTGGCCTGTACATTACAGCTGCACGACTCGGATGCCTGTTTAACTCTTCAAGGGGCTAATCGTGGGATTAAGCCACAGAGGATGATGGGCTGAGGGTGTCAGTAAGGGGGGAGGATTGCTTTAAATGCAAATCCCTCTCTTATAAAAATCAGTTCCATTTAATAGGATTTCAGGGGGAAGAAATCCGCATTTCCGCGGCGGGGCAGACAGTGGTAAGTCCAGACTGCACTGCCTCGCTCACACAGCAGAGAGAGAGAGTCAACGGAAAGAGTAACAAAATAAAAAGGGGGGGGGGGGCCTAACTCTTTCACCTAGGGCCTCTTGCATTCGGAATAAAAACAATATTTTAGCGTTTGCTGGTTTTAGACATTGGGTTTACGGGTTGTGAAGCAGAATGTCACTCATCGCGGCACTCTATTCAAAGTATGAGAAAGAGCGAGGGAGAGAGAGAGAGCGATGGAGAGAGAGAGAGAGAGAGAGAGAGAAAGAAGCGTAGGTGGAGGAAATGAGAACGCAACAGAGAGAGGATGGGCCTTCAGAGTGGTGTCTGTTGGGGTGCTAGTTCATCTTGGAGGCTGATTGTGAAGGCTCACCGGCTCACAAGTGTATTCCTTCTTCAAACTCTTCCCGACAAAGACCACTAAATATCTAATATACAATATGCACAGGGATTAGCCTTTGTTTAATCATTCACGCGCACACGCACGCGCACACACACACACACACACACACACACACACACACACACACACACACACACACACACACACACACACACACACACACACACACACACACACACACTGTCTAATCTCAGAGGGTTTGGGGCACTTTTGAGGATCTTACCCTGTGGACAGAATCCAATCTACCCCCCACGAACACCAAGCTTAACTTGGGCCAAATTAATCATCACCAGCATTGCCCTTTTTAATACCTTCACAGTCCTGCAGTCACCACACGGAGGTAACACTTCAAAAACCGTCAAATGCCCTGTGAATATTATCCCAAAAAAAGTAAATAAGATGTTTAAGTGGAGTTTCAGAAGATAAGGGAGAGGTCACATTCAATAGATTAGCCTAACTCCCAGCGTTGCTTCTCTTTCTGCTCCATCTGTTGGGAGTTGAAAAGGGAATTAGCGAACAGATGTTGGAGGTGGGTTCATGACATGAAAACGATACATTCTAGGCCTAGATCCTCAACAACAAAAAACCTTCTCAATGGAAGTGAAGCAGGCCTACAGAGTAGCATTACAGGCCAGGACGTAGAGTGAATCGCAATAGTTCAGACACTGACTGAGGGCAAAACCGAAAAAAAATTAAATAAAAGAGCTTAACTTCAATTAATCAACTAAAAACACAATTGTGAATCGATTTCGGCGTTGCTGTGGCTAACTACAGTGAGGTTGTAGTAGGCATACCCAACGGATCCCTTCAAATCACCTGTAATGCCATAGGCGTGCTCGGGAGCTATCCATGCCTGTCAAACAGCACCATGTTAATTGTTTGTAGATAGCAGGGACCAGGTGTCTTCATTTCAGCATGTAATGTGGAACTAATCCGAGCCATGCCGTTCGGGATTGATTGGTAGTGAGACGCCGTAGAAATGGTCTGGGTGGATGCGGTCTAGAGGCTGGTACACTGTGTGGCCAAAAGTATGTGGACACCCCTTCAAAAGAGTGGATTTGGATATTTCAGTCACTCCCGTTGTCGACAGGTGAATAAAATCGAGCACACAGAAAGGCAATCTCCATAGAAAAACAAATTGACAGTAGAACGGCCTTACTGAAGAGCTTTGTGACTTTCAATGTGGCACTGTCATAGGATGCCACCTTTCCAACAAGTCAGTTCGTAAAATTTCTGCCCTGCTAGAGCTGCCCCGGTCAACTGTAAGTGCTGTTATTGTGAAGTGGAAACATCTAGGACCAACCATGGCTCAGCCGCGAAGTCGTAGGCCACACAAGCTCACAGAACGGGGAAGCTGAGTGCTGAAGCGTATAAAAACCGTCTGTCCTCGATTGCAACACTCACAACAGAGTTCCAAACTGCCTCTGGAAGCAAGGTCAGCACAATAACTGTTTGTTGGGATCTTGAGATGGGTTTCCATGGCCGAGCAGCCGCACACAAGCATAAGATCACCATGCGTAATGCCAAGCATCGACTAGAGTGGCTTAAAGCTTGTCGCCATTGGACTCCGGGGCAGTGAAAACACCTTCTCTGGAGTGATGAATCAAGCTTCACTATCTGACAGTCCTCCTGACAAATCTGGGTTTGGAGGATGCGAGGAGAACGCTACCTGCCCGAATGCATAGTGCCAACTGTAAAGTTTGGTGGAGGAGGAATAATGGTCTGAGGCTGTTTTTCATGGTTCAGGCTAGGCCCCTTAGTGAAGGGAAATCTTAACGCTACAGCATACAATGACATTCTAGACGATTCTGAGCTTCCAACTTTGTGTCAACAGTTTGGTGAAGGCCTTTTCCAGTTTCAGCATGACAATGCCCCTGTGCACAAAGCGAGGTCCATACAGAAATGGTGTGTTGAGATCGGTGTGGAAGAACTTGACTGGCCTGCACAGAGCCCTAACCTCAACCCCATCGAACACCTTTGGGATGAATTGGACCGCCGGCTTCGAGCCAGGCCTAATCTCTTAACATCAGAGCCCGACCTCACTAATGCTCGTGGCTGAATCGCTGCAAGTCACCGCAGCAATGTTCCAACATCTAGTAGAGTGTGGAGGTTGTTAAAGCAGCAAAGGGGGACCAACTCCATATTAATACCCATGATTTTGGAAGGAGACGTTCGACGAGCAGGTGTCCACATACTTTTAGCCATGTAGTGTATGTTTCCACACAGACCATTTCTGTGCTGTTCCACACCTTTCCAGAACACATACATGAAGACACACTAAATTCACACACACACACACACACACACACACACACACACACACACACACACACACACACACACACACACACACACACACAGCTAATTCATTATCACCTTTGTATCTTAAATGAATCCAGGTATTTATGTTGTCTTGGGCTGTTTTTAAAATGCTATGTACAGACACTTGCATAGGCTCTTGTGCAGGCCAGTCAAGTTAATCTTCATTAACGGGAAAAGTCTCCTTGCAATAGTTAGATAGTGGAGGGTGACGATTCTCTATACAAAGACAACATACTGTACAGTAAACATAGTTAATGTAGGAGTGTATGATTGATTAACCATCACGATAATTGTCAACTAGCATGTTACATTGCCATGTGCGGCCGGCTGTTACAACGTAACGGTGCTGTTGTTACAATGTAACCACAATCTGAAGGCAAAATGGGCCTTAATCATATTTTCAATAACCTATTATTAGGCAACCTAATAACCCCACCGCACATTTTTCGTCGATAATAAGCACGATGACAGAACATGAAACAGCCGTGTTATATTTGAGAACATTGTACAGGAGGTAATCCAACCTACCTTCCTCTGCTGTCGACAGAAGCACACATTCCAGCAGGACCAGCCAAAGTGGGGCAATGCGCCTGGATATGAAATTCATAATGGCATACAAATTATCCGTAATATAAACGAACTCCTTCGGTCGTGTTGGTAAAAAAAAAAAACGAGTAACTGGGAATGTAGTGGCACCGTCAGCTGGACCGTGTACCCATTGGCCGCAACACTGACCACATCTGACGCGGACCACAGTTCAAACACCAGTTTCACTGGGAATGAGTAATGCAAAAATGTGGTCACAACATTTCGAGGAAAACCTTGCTTTGACGGACGGCTGCAAGTCAATATCTCATGGAATGAGTCGATAAAAAAAATAAAATCAACCACCAGTTTCTTTACAAATCTAGCATAGTCAATCAAATATGAACTTTCATATTATAGAAAACTTTCCTTTAGAGTGGTAAAGAATATTGTATCGCTTGGCTGTACAATTATATAGCACCGTTGTCCTATGTCCCCTCTGTCATATTGAAAAAGGGGACGCATGTATGTGAAACTTATCGTCTCCTTGGGATGGATTCGGTCCACTCTTTGTCCGTGAGCCCTCTGCTTCTCCCAAATGTCCTCTCAATTCGATGTCTAGACTCCGCAATTAAAGCACTTGAAAACCCCCCTCGATTCTCAACGTGAACGAAAATAATGTTACTGCTGCGTTTTGTTCGTTTCGGTAGCCTATTTTCTTTCCAAACGACCAGAACAATAATTGTATGAATATTCTTTGGTAAAAATCCTCCTAAAAAAAAAAATCGAGTCGATGGGTCGGGAACAACTGCGTGTCTCGTTGCCACTGCCTGTACGTTTCCAGTGATGTAGAATGATTGACAAATTAAAGAGTTTAAGTAATATTTTTTTTTGTTGTTGCGATAAATCACTTTCGGGTCAAATAAACAAAAACCAAAAAGTTATGGACTTATCCACCGTCCACTCGTAGTCGTCTCACTGGGGATGTTTCACCACACAATCACAGTCGAACAGCACGAACCTCCACTGACTGCATACGCCCCGCCTTCACGCACACACTTTCGGCCAATCATAGGTCAATTTCAGCTGTCAGTCAAATAGGAATATGAAAATCAATGTATGCATTCACTCGACCCCACTTTTGTGATCTTTTTTTGCGATCTTGTATTTCATGGGGAAGAGCTGTGTCTTCCTTTTCGTTGTTGAGAGTTTCTGTAGCCTAAATACTGGTGAGTGATATTGCTCATACCAAAAGTGGTATCGTGTTTCATTCATGATACACGCATTGAAATAGCCTACAGGTTTTTGGGATGTGGAGATAATATTACAATGTTCTCTTTTATGGTCTTTAGTTTCGTCCCAGTCTGCTCTGCAAGCATACAATATATGTAGGCGACTTACTACCATCTATATGGTGAAGAAACCAGCAGACTTGTGTCTGGTTTCATGTCATTCCCATGCAAATAAATGCACTCTCAATTCAGGGTCTCAGGGGCCCACTTTGTGTATTAGCCTGTTATTTCCTCGGCAGTGACTTCATGAAAGTGAAGGAGCGGTTTGTCCTTTTCTTACGTAAATTATCTGGAAGACCGGTGGAAAACAATTAGTAGCAGTGGAAGACTGTCACTCTCAGCTGAGAACAAGAACGCTTTGAGAATGAAAAAGAATGCTTATTATGATATACAGTGCATTTTATAATGATATTCTATGATATACCTATATTATGGTATAGTCCGCAAGTCAGAAAACCGACATTTCTTGTGTTAGATCTACGTGATTCTTTATTCATTTCTTTAGGGTGTGTGACTTAATGGCCTACAAATCTTTTTCACACCCCACATTTAGCGCATGCTATGCTCACATCACCATGCTGTGTTTTCATGTGTTGCTGCCACGCTATGTTGTCTTAAGTCTCTCTTTATGTAGTGTTGTGATGTCTCTCGTCGTGATGTGCGTCTTGTCCTATATTTTTTTATTTTTAATCCCAGCCCCAGGCCCCGCAGGAGGCATTTTGCCTTTTGGTAGGCCGTCATTGTAAATACGAATTTGTTCTTAACTGACTTGCCTGGTTAAATAAAGGTTAACTAAAAATAAATAAAAAAACATCACGTAAGCATTTCCACTCGAGATATTAGGCGACGTAAAACTCCTTGTCCTACACAGAAACTGCTGTAACATAAATTAATGTAACCTACATTGCTGAATGTGATAATCAGCTTATAATAATTAGGGCATTATAATCAATGGTGTTGAATTGAGCTATTTGCACGAAAATATCACTTTGACCGACATTTATATGCCACAGATACAGAATATGAGCAGTATGCATAGAAAACACACAACCAATACCAAAACCATACCTGTACACCCATAGTGCAGGTGGTGTAGGCAGCTGTGTGTTGCAGTGAGAAGCATATTTGGTTGTGTTTTTGAGTCCAAGGTGGCCCCAAAAAAGTCTGGTCCATGGGTAACTGGGTCAGATGAAGGTTAAATGGGGTCAGGTCTAACACACACACACACACACACACACACACACACACACACACACACACACACACACACACATACACACACTCCTGGACAAGATCCATTCATACTCTACACAATACTACATCAGCAGTATACAACACTGTCTTTCACTCTGTCAATGTGAATGAAAGGCAGACGTTGGTGGGAATAAGGCTGGATCAGCAAGTTTCTCAGAGACGCGTCCACAGCGGGCCATAAACCCCATGTTCCCTTACACATATGCTAACAGCTCTGAGGGTGTTGGGCGAGACTTCTGGGGCTTCCCTCTCTGGGCTGAGACAGAGACACGGTGGAGGTGAGAACAGAGGGAACCAGAAATAACGAATGAAAGAAACACACAGCGTGAAGGGCTGAGACTCACACAGTGCCACAGAGGTGTGAAGACGGCTGCGGTTCAGCGTCAGTGTGTGTAAATGGGGGAGGGGGGAGGGGGGCTATGAGCAGGCTACTGTTCTGCCATGGCCTCAGGACATCTGATGCTACTGTTACAGCTCGGACCAAAACCCGTCCACCCTCTATCCCCCAGACAGTGGAGCAGGTGTGAGTTAGCAATCACCGACGGCTGATCTCTGCTTCTGATACGCAACACAACATTTAGCCTTCCCATCCATAATACCGATGACTGATTTATAACTGCACAGTCACCGCGATTACCCCCAAAGGCGCTCAGCTGCAGTCTTCCTCAGCCCCTCTCCTCCCGCCGTGATCACTTCACGTCACCCATCTTTAATTGGGATATCGAAATGGAAATAACATGAAAGTAGGGGGGTTGCCATGGTAACCGTGGAGGGTAGAAAGGCGCGGGGGGTGCTAAGTTGTGCTGTGGAATGCAGGATTTAAATAATAACGCAGACACAAAATAATTCATTATGCAAAAGAGAGAGGCAGGGAGGGGGAAAGGGGGGGGGGGGGGTTGGGGATGAGAGAGGAGAGGATAAGGACACAGGAGACACAGGAAGTGAGAGTGAGGGAGAGGATGGGAGACGGGCATGAGGGAAAGAGAGAAAGAGTGTGTGTGTGTGTGTGTGAGAGAGAGAGGGAGGGGAGAGAGCTGTGAAAGAACTGCTTTCATGGCTCATGGGCATGTTCTCATGTTTAGCTGGCAGGGAGACCTTAAGCAGCACAGCCATAAGCCAATGGAACAGAAGCAGACTGCTGCCATAGCAGGTGCTGTCCCATTCCATCCCAACATACAGTACACCCACCCCTCCCTTCACTTCAACCCCTCCCTACCTTCAGCCCCTCACATCGTAAAAACAGCCCACCCCAATCCTAACACCGGCACTCTTTCAAATCGGCTCCATAATCCCACACCTCATGCCTGTATCCCTAGTTCAGTGACACCCTGGCCATACACCCGGTTACTTACAGGGAGATAACCCAGGTATTACTGTTAAAGGATGACGATAATGGTGTTGTTTTACAGTCTCATGTAATCCATTCAACAGAGACATATGCCTGTAGTACTGGGATTTCAAATCTCATTGGGCTAACAGCTAACCCTAGAGCTGACCCAGTTCTGACGAGATAATGTGCTCATGAATGAAACGGTAATGGAATACTTGTGACCTGAAGTGCTGAGCCACGGTGAAAAATATGTGGATGACACAAAGACTGTACACACCGTGAGTGTAAGGTGGAACATCAGCACAGAGCGCAAATGAAGGATCCTGCCAGGCAGCACACACATACAAAGGAAGAAGCTGAATAGCTAGAATTCACCACCGAGAGTGAAAGTAAAATACTGTAGGAACAGGTACCCATTACTGGTTTGGTGAAGTGTCCCCTGCATATCAAATTGTCAGATCGGTCGGGGGTTAGATATGCCTATGGTAACTGGCCTCTCAGACTGATCCTAGTCACACTGGGGGAGCCAATATGGCGTGATCCTCTCTTCTCATGCCCTATTAGTCACACCAAGTGCACACCCGCAGCTACACAGGCAACACACACACACACACACCTAATGGACTGGTTATATAGTGATTTTCCAATGCTCAAAGTGCTTGACATTGTAAGCGGGACTGGTTATATAGTGATTTTCCAATGCTCAAAGTGCTTGACATTGTAAGCGGGACTGGTTATATAGTGATTTTCCAATGCTCAAAGTGCTTGACATTGTAAGCGGGGGGGGGGGGGCTCACCTCATCCTCTCACACAATGCAGTGCCCAGTGCCATGCGTTCTGTCTTCACTGAGCACACACACACACACACACACACACACACACACACACACACACACACACACACACACACACACACACACACACACACACACACACACACACACCTCTAAATCTCAGGCTCACAGAGGAAGCATCTTTGTTGTGTGATTTCCTAAAGGGAAAAGGGTGGTCCCCTAGGTGTCAGCAGAGTGAGGAGAGAGGGAGGGAGAGAGAGAGAGAAGGGGGGGGGGTGTGGAGAACATGGAGAGACAGAAAAAAATGAAAGAGCAAAACAAAAAACAATACATTTGGGAAAACAAGAAGCACACAAAAACACACCACAACAAAAGGAAGGAGAGCCAAAATAAAAGATTGCAGTAGGTGAAACTAGAGACTGCGGAGAAGTACTCTACAGAAATGGAACATGAGCGCCCCCTAAAGGACAAAATGTTCTGGTCATTTTCCTCTTCCCAGGCTGAGGACCAACCTTACCTGCATGGTTAGTTCCTGGCTTGTTCCCAAAACACAACATGAAACAGTCTCTGCAAAAACAAAATGGTGCCATGACACAATTTTTTTCTTCCAGAAAGCTTATTTTAATTAATTGTCTTGTCTTTATAGCTAATTTACAACAAGCGATTCACTTAAATGAAACATATTAGTTTGCTTGATATTGTCATTGTTAAATATCTTTTGCAAGATAAATCATTTTAAACATATGTTCTGCATCAGTTGACTTCGATGTAATTTTATCATCAGTCTATTCAGTAAAAATGTATATATATTTTGTTTAGGAGTATCACACTATGATATGGATGTCTGAGACAGAGAATAAGAAATACATTTGATTTTTCAAATAAAGAAATTAATAACATACTATTATTCCATTCATGTAGAATGTGTGTGCTTGTGTATGTTTGTGTGTGTGTGTGTGTGTGTGTGTGTGTGTGTGAGAGAGAGAGAGAATAAGAAGTGCTGATATCTTAGCCTTGTGTGTGTGTGTGTGTGTGTGTGTGTGTGTGTGTGTGTGTGTGTGTGTGTGTGTGTGTGTGTGTGTGTGAGACCCACTCAAAGTGATGTGTTCCTGTGTATTAGAGGGGGTAGTAGGGCTGTGGGCTCAGGTCCCAGTGCTGAGACTGATGGTTTCTCTAATGTCCAATGAGCAGTATGCATTGCAAGAGCGTCCCACACCCCACACATCTCTGTATTTACAACAGTTCTGGCCAGTCCCCAAAAACTGAGATTTCTTTAAGTAAAAAAAAAAAAAAAATGATACAAATTAGAATATACAGACTTCTAAGTGAATAAAACTGAAACAGTGAGAGCACTTAATAATAAATAATCAATCCAAAACATTACTACTTTCCATCTCTCACTGGGAAAAGCAAGTGAGCCGAAATAAAAGAACAATAAATATGAACGGTCACTTCCACCAGTAACTTCACTCTTTAAACGTCAAATCAAAAGTTCTAAACAAATGGTTAAAAATACAAACGAGTGTCTGTAAACCCCTGGAATCCATATTTTATTTTGTCTTATTCTCACTCCCCCTATTAAAACCTGTATTAATGCTGTCAGTGCAAACATATTATTATACTTATATATCATACCTATAACGTATTATTATATATCTTCGAAGACACCCAAACCCAGTCTCATTGCATATCATCATTACACTATTGCACCAAATCTCATGAGCCTGGAACTCACACACGCAAGCACACACATTTGCATACCCACCCATTCACATGCACAACCGCCCACATACACATGCACACGCATACACACACACACACACACACACACACACACACCACCTTACCCCATCCATAAGATTGGACTAGTGTATTATATAGCTACTGTACCTCAACTCAAAACACTCTAGCCACAGGAAGTGAGATGTGTAACTGGAGAAGATAATACACATGCTGCACTGAGGCTCAGTTATAGCTCAGTTATATCTCAGTTGTATCTCAGATATAGCTCAGTTATAGCTCAGTTATAGCTCAGTTATAGCTCAGTCATAGCTCAGTCATAGCTCAGTTATAGCTCAGATATAGCTCAGTCATAGCTCAGTTATAGCTCAGTTATATCAGTTATAGCTCAGTTATAGCTCAGTTATAGCTCAGTTATACCTGTTATATCTCAGATATATCTGTTATAGCTCTGTTATAGCTCAGTCATAGCTCAGTTATAGCTCAGTTATAGCTCAGTTATACCTGTTATATCTCAGATATATCTGTTATAGCTCTGTTATAGCTCAGTCATAGCTCAGTTATAGCTCAGTTATAGCTCAGTTATATCAGTTATATCTCAGATATATCTGTTATAGCTCTGTTATAGCTCAGTCATATCTCAGATATACCTCAGTTATACCTCAGTTATACCTCAGTTATTTCTCAGTTATATCTCAGTTATACCTCAGTTATTATGTGTTTCTTTGTGTGTTTGTGTGTCAGGACTGTGTGTTGTGGCAGGGCAAATCGATGGTCAAGGACCAAAACAAATCCCCAAACACAAGAGAAAGTTTACCCAAACAAAGCAATAGAATATTGTTGAAGAGATATTACATTTTACAGGCTCTAACTCCTGTTATAAATCGCCATTAAAAATATATATTTGTATAGGCCTTTTTGTCTGTTAAACGTGTTATATATACGTAGCCTTAATTTGTGAGGAAAGAAAGAGAGAGTGAAAGAAAGAGGCAGAGAAAGAGTGGTAGAGAGGAAGAGAGATTTAATCCTCACACAGTCCACACACACACTCACACTCACACACACGCACACACACACACACACACATACATACACACACACACACACACACACACAGGCCAGTGAGAACACTGTGTGTGGGTTGTTGAGGGTCTATTTGGAAGAGTGATCAGAGAATTGGCTGTGGTGCTCTTAACACTAAAGCGCTGAAGCTAAGGACTCTGCTGTTGTGCCTTAAGAGAACATTCAGCATGGAATCTGCCTGGTCGTTACAAACAGGGCAGACCGCCCAGTGCTTCTGGAGAAGAGCCGGGTGGATTTAGAATGGCCCTGCTGTACGGCTGACTGTGTGTGCCTTACAGAAGAGACCCAGAGGTTATACACGAGGTCTTCCATTGTCTATGCACACAGTGAGTTAGCCCCTCTTTCTCCATCTGTACCGCTCTGCTCCTCTCTCTGCTGAGACATGCTAGAAACTCCCCGCCCATCAACATGGAGGGGGAAACGGGTTTCTCCTCTTCTTCTTCTACATCCTTTCTTCTTATTATCCACCATTTTCCTCAACTCCCATATCTGTTGTCTTTGAGGACGCATGCACAAATTCAGAATTTGAGTTTATATTTGAGCTGCTTTTGAAAAATGCCCTCGCAAATGCTATTCATGGGTGATTGAGCGAATGCCAGTCTTGGTTAGTGGGATGATGTTCCTAGTTGTTCATACACGGAGCAAAGCCTTTTCACTAGAATAGAGCCTCCTCCGGGTCAGAGGGACTCAATATGATCTGTGTGTCCCTCCATAGTCTATGCACTCCTTCTCTCTCTCTCTCTCTCTCTCTCTCTCTCCGTTTCATGTCCTGAATGGAGAGAGAGAGTTGACAGGAGGAGGAGAGGAGGCAAAGGGATATAAAAAAAGGAGGGATCGGAGGGGCCGCTGATGGTTTTGCCCGCCTGTTTGTCAGTGGGGATGTCATAGGCAGCCAATGAGACTGAGGGAGACGGAGAGGGGGAGATGGCGATCCGTTACCCTGTGCTTATCCTGGGGACGCCCACCGCCCTGCCTTGCCACGCCCAACTTGGTCACCTCTCTGTCTCGCTCAGTACTCACCACACATGGATTATATATGAATACTGATTAAATACTGTCCTTACCTGTTTCTCTGGGTTTCTATACCTGTGTCTGTCTTTTAGTATTACTCTGTGTCTCTCTCTCTGTGTGATTATGTGTCTCTATCTTCACGTGTCCCCCTGTGTGTGTTTGTGTTTGTTTGTGTGTGTGTGTGTGTGTGTGTGTGTGTGTGTGTGTCTGCCTTAGTGTCTCTCTGTGTCTCTCTCTGTCTCTCTGAGCGCTGGTTGGGCTGGAGGGCAGACTGGCTGAGGGTGGTTGGGGGGGGGGGGGGGGGGGGTGGAGGTGGATTATGGGGCAGCCTCACAGCCTCTCCCGGGTGGGGATCCAGATGTAAGGCCCCGACTGCTCCTCGATCACCGTCTTCACCTTGTGGTAAACCTCCTCGAAGCTGTCACCTTCCACCACAGCTGGAGAGGGAGAGAGAGAGAGA